>NC_090831.1:116160274-116463726 GCF_028021215.1 Eschrichtius robustus | reverse complement strand
GTTGCGGCGAGCGGGGGCTGCTCTTCGTTGCAGTGCGTGGGCTCTAGGCGCGCGGGCTTCGGTAATTGTGGCACATGGGCTTAGTAGTTGTGGCTTGCAGGCTCTAGAGCGCAGGCTCAGTAGTTGTGGCGCATGGGCTTAGTTGCTCCGCGGCATGTGGGATCTTCCCGGACCAGGGCTCGAACCCGTGTCCCCTGCATTGGCAGGCGGATTCTTAACCACTGCGCCACCAGGGAAGCCCTGATTATTGGTCTTTTTCTCCAGTGCCTAGTTCCTTGCATGGTTGGTGCTGAGTAAATGTTGATCGTGTTGGAAAAGGTGGAAGGAAAAGAAGTGGAGGGGGGCCGAGTGGACTGTGGCTCCCTGACCCTGCATGTGGCTCTTCCCCTTGCTTTACAACATGACACCGCCTCCCACAGTAAATGGCCAGGTTATCAGGCCAGGCCGTGGGGCAGAGAATGCATTGTCCTCTCCTCAGGCTCTTCAGTAGCCATATCAGCTCTCCCAGAGAGCTAAGCCACAGTGAAGAGCGAACTTGCTGCTACAGAAGAAACCCCATGTTGTTCAAGCTGCTGTCTTTATTCCTGCTGCGTGTTTTCACCTGGACCGTCCTCTTCCTTCCAATTCTGTCTGTCCCTCTCAGCTCCTGATGTCCTACCTCCATGGGACTTTCCTTTTTTTTTTAAATTGAAGTTTAGTTGATTTACAGTGTTGTGTTAGTTTCAGATGTACAGCAAAGTGATTCAGTTACACATACGTATGTATATATTTATCTTCAGATTCTTTTCCCTTATAGATAATTACAAAATATTGAGTAGAGTTCCCTGTGCTATACAGTAGGTCCTTGTTGGTTATCTGTTTTATATATAGTAGTGTGTATATGTTCATCTCCGTGGAGCTTTTCCTGATTACCCCACTTCTAATGCTCTTTCCTTAAAATTCTAGAGTTGTTACATAGACCATGCAGTCTGCCCAGGCCGAGGGATTTTACTGCCTTATTTTGTTCTCTGGTTGTTTCTGGTTAAGTTGTTGTTTCCTCAATTAAATTGTGAGCATGAAAGAGTCAACTCCATGTCCAAGGTCACAGCAACCATCAATCAAGACAGCTGGTTTACCTTCCCTTGTGACCTCTGTACTTTCGGATTCAGGCACATCTTCCTTTTGCTTTTCCTTAAATGCCCTGATCATTTCTGGTGACCAAGTTTTTATTTATTTACTTATTTATTTATTTTTGGCTGCATTGGGTATTCGTTGCTGCGTGCGGCCTTTCACTAGTTGCGGCGAGCGGGGGCTACTCTTCGTTGTGATGCATGGGCTTCTCACTGGGGTGGCTTCTCTTGTTGCGGAGCACGGGCTCTAGGCACGCGGGCTTCAGTAGTTGTGGCTCGCGGGCTCCAGAGCGCAGGCTCAGTAGTTGTGGCACACGGGCGTAGTTGCTCCACGGCATGTGGGATCTTCCTGGACCAGGGCTTGAACCTGTGTCCCCTGCATTGGTAGGCGGATTCTTAACCACTGTGCTACCAGGAAAGTCCCTCTGGTGACCAAGTTTGTTCCAGCATATATCCGGAATAAATCAGATTCAGTATGAAATTTATATATGTGAACACAGATAATACAAATCACTTAAATGGTTATAGATGTGTTATAGGTAATTCTAGGTGACTATATATATATATGTAATTATGTGTTACATTTAACTATACACACACATATAAATATATACATATGTACATGTACATCAAGACTAATATTTGAAAGGGAATTCTAGGTGACTATATATATATATATGTAATTATGTGTTACATTTAACTATACACACACACATATATATATGTACATGTACATCAAGACTAATATTTGAAAGGGAGTTCTGTGCCTGAGCCCCCAGTGCCTCATGTGTGTACACAAATTTCTTTTTATTTTTTTTAAGCTTCTCATCTTCCTGGCCTCATTTTCTTTTCTTTTTTTAAACAAGTTTATTTTATTATTTATTTATTTGGCTGCACCGCGTGGCATGCGGGGTCTTAGCTCCCCGACCAGGGATCAAACCCGTGCCCCCTGCAATGGAAGCATGGTGTCTTAACCACTGGATTGCCAGGGAAGTCCCCTGGCCTCATTTTCTTTATTTTATTTTATTTTTAATTTTTTTGGTTGTGCTGCATGGCTTGTGGGATCTTAGTTCCCTGATCAGGGATCAAACCTGGGCCCCCTGCAGTGGAAGCCCAGAGTCCTAACCACTGGACCACCAGGGAATTCCTGGTACACGACTTTTAAAAGTGCCCTCCCATCCACTGCTCTCTTTTATCCCCACCGCATTTGTAAGGTAGGAGGACCCGTGGTTGCGGTCCTTCGATTTGAGAACTGAGGCTCTGAGAAGCTCATGGGTTTGCCCAGGGTCACACATCTAGTACATGACAGCAGGACTGAATCAAAACCCAGGTCTTCTGACTTAACTGTTTTTTTCCGTGATCCCACTCCGCCTCTTCTCATTTGGCTTTAATCTTATCCTGGACTTCCTCTGGAGCCAGGAGGGTGGGGCTGGGGGATGAAGGAGCAGTGACTAAAATAGAGGCTGAAGAGATGCCCTTCCCCAAATGCCCCCAGTCGTGAGATAGGTTTCATCCTTGTTTGCTCTACTAGGTGGGTTCACGTAAAGATGATTCTGTGAACAAGGTCTTGGAGAGAAGATAATTTAACAGAACTTTTGAAATTCAAAACAAGCCTGTGTCCTGGCTGAGGGAAAGGTTCCTATCTCTGCAATCACTTTGAGGCTGTTGAACAGCGTGTGGATAAAGGGATGGGTTAATTAAGAGAAGAACCTTTTAGAGAAAAGACTAGCAAAGATTTTTTTTTCACCCCCCAAAGTGTGGATCTTAGTTCCCCGACCAGGGATTGAACCCATGCCCCCTGCAATGGAAATATGGAGTCTTAACCACTGGACCGCCAGGGAAGTCCCAAAAAGACAAGCAAGAGTGGCCCACAGGGATGACCCAGTGCTGGCCCTCTTCCCACATCTGTCTGCTGTTTGGTTTTTGCACAGCAGCTCATTTAATGCTGCAGGATCTAACTTATAAGGTGGTTTTTAAAAATCAATGTTTATGTTTTCCTCTCTCTAACCCCCCCGCCGCCAAAAGAAACAGTTCTTTCCTATTGGGCTCCTTTCCTCGTCTCAGCCGCTCATGCCTCTTGACTCAGCAGGGGGAGACAAAGTTCCAGAGACCCTGCCCGCTGCACCTGTCAGCACCAGAAAGCCACGTGTGCTTCATTTCATCATGACTTTACATCCGTTGGTTTTGAAACCCTCCTGGCTAGTTATTCTCTCAGAAGTTCTCGGTCCCCCCACCTGGCAGCCTTCTGTTACCACTGGTGATGCCCCACCTGTTTTACTGAAAGATCAGGATTATCTGGAGTTTCTCCACTTGGGCATTTCTCTGTTTTGCACAGGAATTGATGCCTTAACTTCACTCTAAATTCCATTCCTTTTGATTAGCTTTTCTCCATCTTTTTTTTTCTAGTCTTTCAATCCTCCAGGCCTCTCAGCTGAGACCTTTAACCTTCCCTTACACACTTTGCTTCTACCATCCCCCTACTATGAATAGTAACCTGTTCTCCAAATGGATGGTCTTCCGATGCGCACCTCAACCATACTCTCCCTGTGAGGCTCTCGTTGTTAGAAGATGTGTTCTACTGAGTGAAAATCTTTTTTTTTAAAATTCATTTCTTTTATTTGTTTTTATTTTTGGCTGTGTTGTGTTTTCGTTGCTGCCTGCGGGCTTTCTCCAGTTGCGGTGAGCAGGGGCTACTGTTCGTTGCGGTGAGCGGGCTTCTCATTGCGGTGGCTTCTTTTGTTGTGGAGCACAGGTTCTAGGCGCCCGGGCTCAGTAGTTGTGGCACACAGGTTCAGTAGTTGTGGCTTGCGGGCTCTAGAGCACAGGCTCAGTAGTTGTGGTGCACGGGCTTAGTTGCTCCGTGGCATGTGGGATCTTCCCGGACCAGGGCTCGAACCCGTGTCCCCTGCATTGGCAGATGGATTCTTAACCACTGTGCCAGCAGGGAAGCCCCCTGAGTGAAAATCTTACAGTGTCTTCCATTGGTCCTAATTCTTCCAAAGCAACACAGATATATATTTTCTCTTGATATATTTGAAGACAACTTCCATCTTTCCCTTTCAGCTTTTTATGCTTCTAATCTTAAATTTTTATTGAAGCTATTCCGCCAAGCATTGCTTTCTGATCAAAGCTGGCCGTCTCTGTTCTTTACTTTTGATGTCGTTAACTACCTTCTTATTCTTTGAATTCTACTTTTGTCTCCATTTTGATATCCCCTTTTCCTCCTAATCCTCAATCGTAAGAAAACTCTCTAGACAAAATTGTTTCATCTTCTGTGTCCCAGACACTCTCGTTCATACTCTATTTTTAGCTTTGTCATCACTCGTCCACAAAACTCTAGAAAGTCAGGACTACCTTCTAATCATTTTGAAAAATCCTCTCATACAGTGCCTGGCAAGTAGGAGGTAGAACTTAGTTAATGTTTAATTTTTCTCTTTTCCAGTTCCAGTACTTCTTTTACACAGTTCACTGTTTCATATTTTTCTAAAACCTCCCAATGACTACCAAATTTTTCTCTCTAGCCCCAATTTGTTACTCATTTTCCAATCTTAAATTGCCTGGCGATCACCAGGATGTCCTGCTGGCAGCCCAATGTGATAGAGTTCATTTTCTCACCCCAGTCCCTGCAAACCCACTTCCCACATAACTTTCCTAGTGGTCTTTGTTTAATAAGCTGCTTGAAGCATTCTTGAGTAACCTTAGGCATCAAGGCACATTTTGATCCTTATTCATTAAGTAGCTCTCTCGCATTACTGGACCCGGAGTCTCCACTGTGCCGTAATTCTCACATTTTCTGGGTTGTCTTTAACTGTCAGTGGCAACGCCATCTTCCCCAGGCCCACAGCCTTAAGGATACTTTTGGATACATCTTTTCCTCTCTTCTTGTCCTCAGCCTGCACGCGTTGCTGATTCTTTCTCACTTGCTTTTCTAACTCGTCTTTCTTGTTGAGTTCTAAGCCGTTTTCCTCTGCCTGAATTATTCTCAATGGCCTTATTTTTGGTGTCCCTCTTCTAGTCTTCCCTGCTGCAGTCTGTGCCCTGCTCAACTCTCAGAATAATCCTGTTAAACAGTATTTTTGTGGTGTTATTTTCCTGCTCAGACATCAAAAAGGACTTTCCTGTTTCCTGGATTAATGTTGCGATCTTGCATGAAGCCTCATCTCTAGCTAGAAAATCTGGGAGACCAGAGATCTGAGGGTAAGTAGTAGTGACACCTCTCTTCCACTGATGTCTTTTTTTTTGCCATGCTGCGTGGCTTGTGAGATCTTAGTTCCCGGACCGGGGATCGAAGCCGGGCCCCCTGCAGTGAAAGTGCAGAGTCCTAACCACTGGACCACCAGGGAATTCCCCTCTGATGTCTTGTTTGGGAAAGTATTGAACACCGCTCTTTCTTTGTATTTTGTTTTTAAATAACAACTTTATTGAAATATAATTTACACATATATAAGTCACTCATTTAAAGTGTACAGTGGTTTTAGGGATAGTCACAGGTCTATCTAATTTTAGAACATTTTCATCACCCCCAAAAGAAACCCCGTACCTCTTAGCAGTCACTCTGCATTCTCCTCTTTCCCCAGCTTCTGGCAACTAGTTACATTCTGCATCTATGGATTTACCTATTCTGGACTTTTTGTATAAATGGAATACATGGTCTTTTGTGATTAGCTTCTTTCACTTAGCATAATGTTTTCTAGGCTGTTCTAACTGGGTTTTCTTAGATCCTGTATTTGTCTATTTAGCATCCATTCATCAGAAGGCCAGCTGTCTTAATTGTATCATCTTATTTTCTGTATTCTTGATGCTCTGGCATTTGTGGGCTCGCTGCCCCTCCCAGGACTAGCTCTGAGAGATAGGAAAGGGTTCACCCTGCAGCACACTTTTCATATGCAAACGATCCAGTCCAGAGCCCACACCCCGAACCAACCAGGAACCAACCACGTCCTTTATCAAACTCTCACACACCAAGCTAATCTCTCCCCTGCCCTAAGTCAAACGAGGACCAGGTGCCAAACAACTAAGAGACAGCCCTTCCCAAAGCCTGCCAGCATTATTCAGACTAGTCAGTCCTAAACTCTTTACCCTGCCCTGCCTTGCCTTTCCTGCAGAAAACACAATAAAGGCTCTGGCTCGGGCTTTCCCTGGCTCCTTCCTCCTCCTGACCCAAGCTGAAGCTTCCCTATAGGGCCCTGTGGGTGTGGTGTGCTCGCCTTTCAGGCACCGTGAGTAATAAAAATCTTTCAATGGCACTGACCTCTCCTTGTAGTCACTCAGTCACTTCCATAAGTTAAAATCTCACAGGTACAATTGAGACAAAGGCTCATTTCTGTTGTCGCATGTATCAGTACTTCATTCCTTTTTATGACTGAATTGTATGCATACACCACATTTTGTTTATTTACTCATCAGTTGATGGACATTTGGGTTATTCCCACTTTTTGGCTATTATGAATAATGCTGCTAGGAGCATTTGTATATAAGTTTTTATGTGGATGTATGTTTTCAGGTCTCCTGGGTGTGGAATTGCTGGGTCATATGGTAAGTATAATTAACATATGGAACTGCCAAACAACTTTTTTTTTTTTTTAACGTTTTTATTGGAGTATAATTGCTTTACAATGGTGTGTTAGTTTCTGCTTTATAACAAAGTGAATCAGTTATACATATACATATATCCCCATATCTCTTCCCTCTTGCGTCTCCCTCCCTCCCACCCTCCCTATCCCACCCTTCTCGCTGGTCACAAAGCACCGAGCTGATCTCCCTGTGCTATGCGACTGCTTCCCACTAGCTATCTATTTTACCGAACTACTTTCTGAAGTGGCTGCACAATTTCACAATCCCACCAGCAATCTGCGAAAGTTCCAATTTCTCCACCTCCTCACCGGCACTTGTTATTGTCTGTCTTTTTAAAATTTCAGTCATCCTAATAGATCTGAAGTGGTGTCTTACTGTGGTTTGCTTTGCGGTTCTCTCTAATGACTGATCATGTTGGGCATCTTTTCATGTGCTTATTGGCCATTTGTTTGTGTTCCTGGAGATGTGTCTCCTTTGCCCATTAAAAATTGGGTTCTTTGTCATTTTATTGTTGTGTTGTGAGAGTTCTTTACATATTCTAGATACAAGTCCCTTATCAGATATATGATTTAATATATTTTTCCTATTCTGTGGATTGTCTTCACTTTCTTGCTGGTATCCTGAGAAACACAAATTTAAAAAATTTTGATGAGGTCTAATTTACCTGTTTTTTCTTTTGTCACTTCTGATTTTGGTGTCATACATAAGCTATCTTTATCTAGTCCAAGGTCATGAAGATTTACTCCTAAGTTTTCTTCTAAGACTTTTATTATTTTAGCTCTTACATTTAGGCATATGATCCATTTTGAGTTAATTTTTGTATGTGGTATTAGATAGAGTCCAAGTTTTATTCTTTTGCATGTGGCTATCATTATCCCGCTGCATCATTTGTTGGCAAGACTATTCTTTCCCCATTGAATTGTCTTTTTTTAAAAATTATTTATTGATTTTATTTATTTTGGCTGCGTTGGGTCTTCATTGTTGCTCATGGGCTCTCTCTAGTTGTGGCGAGCGGGGGCTGCTCTTCGTTGCGGTAGATCAGTTAGATGGAGAGTATTGCCATCTAATAATATTAAATCTTCCAGTCCATGAATATGGGATGTCTTTCCATTTATTTAGGTCTTCCTTAATTTCTTTTTTTTTAAATAAATTTATTTATTTTTGGCTATGTTGGGTCTTTGTTGCTGCGCGGGCTTTCTCTAGTTGTGGCGAGCGGGGGCTGCTCTTCATTGCGGTGTGCGGGCTTCTCATTGCGGTGGCTTCTCTTATTGTGGAGCATGAGCTCTAGGCACGCAGGCTTCAGTAGTTGTGGCACGTGGGCTCAGTAGTTGTGGCTTGCGGGCTCTAGAGCGCAGGCTCAGTAGTTGTGGTGCATGGGCTTAGTTGCTCCGTGGCATGTGGGATCTTCCCGGACCAGGGCTCGAACCCGTGTCCCCTGCATTGGCAGGCAGATTCTTGTTTTTTTTTTTTTTTTAAAGAAGATTTTTTTTTTAAATTTTATTTATTTATTTATTTATTTATTTATGGCTGTGTTCGGTCTTCATTTCTGTGCGAGGGCTTTCTCTAGTTGCGGCAAGCGGGGTCCACTCTTCATCGCGGTGCGCGGGCCTCTCACCGTCGCGGCCTCTCTTGTTGCGGAGCACAGGCTCCAGACGCGCAGGCTCAGTAATTGTGGCTCACGGGCCCAGCCGCTCTGTGGCATGTGGGATCTTCCCAGACCAGGGCTCGAACCCGTGTCCCCTGCATTGGCAGGCAGACTCTCAACCACTGCGCCACCAGGGAAGCCCCAGGCAGATTCTTAACCACTGCACCACCAGGGAAGTCCTGGTCTTCCTTAATTTCTTTCAGTGATGTTTCATGGTTTTCACTGTACAAATGTTGTACTTCTTCTGTTACAGTTATTCTTAAGGGTTGTTTTGTTGTTGTTGTTGTTGCTATTGTAAATGGAATTGTTTGCTTAATTTCATTTCATGTTGTTCATTGCTAGTATATAGAGATATGATTGATTTTTGTATACTGACCTTATATCCTGCAACCTAGCTGAACTTCTTTTTTCTGTTCCAATAATTACTTTGTGAATTGCTTAGGATTTTTCATATACAAGATCACATCATCTGGGAATAGAGGTAGTTTTAATTTTTCCTTTCCAATCTGGATGCCTTTTATTTCTTTTTCTTGCCTAATTTCCCTGGTTAGAACATCCAGTACAATGTTGAATAGAAGTGGTGAGAGTAGCCATCCTTGTCTTGCTTCTAATCTTAGGAGGAAAACATCCAGTCTTTCACCAGTAAGTATGATGTTAGCTGTGGGTTAACAAAGAGCCTCTTGCCTTTTTGTCATCCTACACTATCCAGTTTCTCTTTCTACTCTCTGACTTTACAGCATAGTGGAAGGAATGTGAACCTTAGAATCAGACTTCGGGTTTGAATTGACTGTTTTATTAATCCTACCAGGAAATGTTGAGTGTTAGAGACCAGTGAATAAAAGCAAATCCCTGCCCCCAAACTACTGCTAATACAGTGAGAGAGACTGTCGTATGGGTTAAATCTCACAGTGTGATTAACTGCTGTGATGTGGGTATGCTCAGGGCAGTGAGGAGTACAGAAGATGGGTCCTTGGGAAGATTAGTACAACCTGAGGATATGATGCCTGAATTGCTCTTGAACTGTAGGAGATGGTCTTGGAAGAGAGGGAACATGTGCAGAGATGGGAAGGTGGCTGGATTCTGTGAACCACAGGTAGGTCTGCGAGGCTGGGGATGGAGTGCTTGCAAGTGAAGGGCCAGAGGTGATCCTGGAGTTAGCAGAGCCGTCTCATCAAGGGCCTTGCAAGCTTCTGAAGGCTTTGTGAGGACTGGATTTGTGTGTTAGACCACTTGGGCAGTAGGGAAAGAGATGGACTAGTGATAGGTGAGACCATGAACAGGGAGACCTGGAGACAGGAGGTTATTGCGTAAGCAGGGGAGAATTGAGGGCCTAGAGTAAGGATGGAGGAAAAGAGTAGAATCAAGGAAGATTCAAAGGTAAACTTAATAAGGCATGTTGTGGGCTTCCCTGGTGGCACAGTGGTTGAGTCCACCTGCCAATGCAGGGGACACGGGTTTGAGCCCTGGTCCGGGAAGATCCCACATGCCACGGAGCAACTAAGCCTGTGCGCCACAACTACTGAGCCTGTGCTCTAGAGCCTGCGAGCCATGACTGCTGAAGCCTGTGCGCCTAGAGCCCGTGCTCCACAGCAAGAGAAGCCACGGCAATGATAAGCCTGTGACCGCAATGAAGAGTAGCCCCTGCGTGCCGCAACTAGAGAAAACCCGCGTGCAGCAATGAAGACCCAACATAGCCAAAAATAAATAAATAAAATAAATAAATTTATTTTTTAAAAGGCATGTTGCAATTGACTGTGAGACGTGGAGGTGGATTTGGAGAGAATGATTCTTGGGTTTCTGATGTGGCATCTGGGTTGATTGGTGGATTACCTGAGATTGTTTCCTCATCTGTAAAATGGGAAAAATACTTCACAGATAACAGTATATGCAAATCTCTGAGCACAGGCATGTGGTTGGGACTCAGTAAATACTTATCCTTTTTGCTTTGCCCCATTTCGTTTCTGTTTTTTCCATTCTCTAAATGTAGGTCTTCCTTTGGTTCTACCTTCAGAATGCTTTTCTTTGCTGTGTCCCACAGTTCCCGCTGTCACCCCCATGCAGATGACCCCCAGATCTCTCTCTTCACCCTGATCTTTCTTGTAAGTATTTTTGACTGTGTTCTGGGCATCTACATGGCCTCTTAGCCCTCGCAAGGGCGAACCATCCCCCAAATCTTCCTCCTCCTCATATCCATAGGCCTTTTAATGGCACTGTCACTTCCTCAACCACTGTGGCTTATAAATTCATCTTCTCTAGTGGAAAAAGCACATCTATCTCTGGTGGTTCCTAGTTTCCCGGAGTCTTTTTTTTTGTGGGCTGCATTGGGTCTTTGTTGCTGCGCACGGGCTTTCTCTAGTTGCGGTGAACGGGGGCTACTCTTCGTTGCGGTGTGCAGGCTTCTCATTGCAGTGGCTTCTCTTGTTGCGGAATGGGCTCTAGGCACGTGGGCTTCAGTAGTTGCAGCACGCAGGCTCAGTAGTTGTGGCGCATGGGCTTAGTTGCTCCGTGGCATGTGGGATCTTCCTGGACCAGGGCTTGAACCCATGTCCCCTACATTGGCAGGTGGATTCTTAACGACTGTGCCATGGGGGAAGCACTTCCAGAGTCATTTTGACGTCTCTCTCTCTACCTCTCTCTCTCTCTCTCTCTCTCTCTCTCTCATTTCCTCACATCCAGTGAAAATTCAGGCTCTGTTTACTCACCTCCGTAACGTTGTACACGTTTCCTTTCCCACCCCCATTGTTACTGCCATCCTTCAGGTCTTCATTACTCCCACCTGAACTAGAACAGTAGTTCTCTGATTTCTCTCCCTTTTGATCCATGCTGCCGGCAACTTCCAGACTGAGCTTCTGGAGACTCTGATTCGATCCTGACTCTCACGCTGTTGAGGATCTTCAGTGAGATCTGCACACCCACTGGATCAAGCTGAGCTTGCAAGCTTGTCGTTAAGGCTCTGCACGTCCAAGCCGAGTGTGCCTCTCCAGCTCTGTCTCCCTACATCCTTGTCGAAAACTGAGACAGTTTTCTGCACCTTTGGCATTACCCCTGTGTCTTCCCTTTCAGGAACTGTATTGTTCTCCAAGGCACAGTTCATGAATCTTGCCTGACTTTCATCAAACCAGATAATTCTCCTTCCTCATATCCTGTAGGACTTTGTGCTTACTTTTTACTAATTTATTTATTTTATTGAAGTATAGGCGATTTGCAATGTTTCATGTGTACAGAAATGTGCTTCTGTTATACATATATGTACACACACACACATACACACACATACACTTTTTCAGGTTCTTTTCCATTATAGGTTATTATAAGGTATTGAATATAGTTCCCTGTGCTATACAGTAGGTCCTTGTTTATCTAGTTTATATATAGTAGTGTGTATATGTTAATCCCATACTCCTAATTTATCTCTCCCCTCCCTCCACCAATCACTATCCCCTTTGGTAAGCATAAGTTTGTTTTCTATGTCTGAGTCTATTTCTGTTTTGTTTTGTTTTTAACTTTTTATTTTATATTGGAGTATAGTTGATTAACAATGTTGTGATAGTTTCAGGTGTACAGCAAAGTGATTCAGTTACACATATACATGTATCTAATCTTTTTCAAATTCTTTTCCCATTTAGGTTGTTACGTAATATTGAGCAGAGTTCTCTGTGTTATACAGTAGGTCCTTGTTGGTTATCCATTTTAAATATAGCAGTGCATGCATGTCAATCCCAAACTCCTGAACTATCCCTTCCCCCCACCCTTCCCCCTTGGTAATCATAAGTTCCTTCTCTAAGTCTGTGAGTCTGTTTCTGTTTTGTAAATAAGTTCATTTGTATCATTTTTTAAGATGACACATATAAGTGATATCATATGATGTTTGTCTTTCTCTGTCTGACTTCACTCAGTAAGATACTCTCTAGGTCCACCCGTGTTCCTGCAGATGGCATTATTTCATTCTTTGTTATGGCTGAGTCATATTCCATTGTATATATATATATACACCATATCTTTTTTTTTGGCCACACTGCATGGCTTGTGGGATCTTAGTTCCCTGACTAGGGATTGAACCCATGCCCCCTGAAATGGAAGCGCAGAGTCCTAAACACTGGACCACCAGGGAATTCCCAATATACCATATCTTCTTTATCCATTCATCTGTCCATGGACATTCAGGTTGCTTCCATGTCTTGGCTATTGTAAATAGTGCTGCTGTGAACATTGGGGTGCTGCATGTATCTTTTCGAATTAGAGTTTTCATTTTTTCCAGATATATGCCCAGGAGTAGGATTGCTAGATCATATGGTAACTCTATGTTTAGTTACTTTGTGCTTGTGTAAAATGATTTGTGTACATGTCTTATCTCTCCTACGAGATTTACCCTCCTTGAGGGTGCCTCCTTCATCTCTGTAACACCCACGATGCCCTCCCTCATATCCAATAAATATTTGTTGGGGAATATCCTACATTTCTCATCTTCCTGAAGCATGAGCTTTGCTTTTCCAAATGCCCATCCCCAAAGGTCTGTGACACAGGCAGTGGTGAGAGGATGAAGGACAAGTGACTTTCCCCTGTGGATCTTATAATTTAATACAGGGTAGTATGAGGATATTACAAAGACTCTTTCTTATTTAAATTCCTGGTAACTGAGTCCCATAGCATTTGGTGAGTTCGGTATAGTCTATACAGCACTTAACTCTTTATATGGCTTGCATGGGTGTAAGTCATCATGGGCTGCATGGGAGCTAGAAAGATGCAGAAATTAATCCAAGTGCTGTGCAGTTACATAGAGCTGTAGGTACCAGTCTGATTTTTCCTTGTAGAATTTAGAACTTAAATTTACATACTTCTTGGGCACTTTCAGTCAAAATAAATAGCCACGTGATTCATTTGGGAAATTCTACAAGGTACGCCCTGCCCTCTCCTGCTCCTCCCTGGAATGGCTTCTCAGCAAGGCCGCCTCAGCTGGGCTTGGACGGAGGTGGCTCTCTGTCCTAGTCTCCTACCGGTGATTTCCAGGAACTGAGAAGGGATGCAGGAAGAATAGAAAGCATTAAATAGCTTCTGTCTTGGGCTTTAAAAAAAAGAAAATACTCAGTTCCTACAGCACTCGTCTCCTGGCAGCCAGACAGGGAAGGAGAGAAACTGTGAAGGGTGCCAGGGTGCCAACAAGAGCATCCGTGTCCTTGGCGGCGCTCAGAATAGCAGTCAGGTTCTCAGTGATTCATCACACGCAGGCCTGCCCACTTGTGGGCCACGCGGCTGAGCGCAGGGTGAGTCAGGCCTCCCGCGGCTTCCTCCCCGACTGCAGTTCCGTGTCCTCCCCAGTCTCGCTGGGCTGGGAGCGGAGGGGAGGCCCGTGATGCAGGAGGCCGTGCCAGTGAGGAGAAGATGCCTGTTCTGGACTGTTCCTTCCTGAAGGGTTTCCCGCTCCTGTCTGCACTAAGCCCTAGGGAAATTGGGAGAAGAGGAATCCTGATATTTGGAAGAGAGGGTAGTTTAGGGACCTATCTAAAATCGGGGCCACTCTGCCCCACTGAGCTGAGCAGTGTGCCTGCATTGACCCTACAACAGTCCTCATGGTGATGTCCTGCCCCTCTCCAATTGGATGGGCGTTCTGTCCTCTTGCTTTGTCCCACTCTCTTCTCTTCATTATTTTCTCTGTCCCCTTGCTCAGTAAGAATTGTATGTATTTATGAAATCACAGCTGTTGGATTTTTCCTTCTCAGGATAGTTTTTCAACCAGGTGCATCCACACCTCTTGGCTGGTCCTCCCGTATCCCAGTCCTAATGCAGAGAATAGCCCAGCGTTCTCAACACCAATCCCCCAGCGTGGACCCAGGCCCGGAGTTCACCACCTTCGTTCCCCTTTGACCCGCAGCAGAATCACTAGTTGAAAAATCATCCTAATGCCATGTAATGCTTAGAAACGCATCCTTCTTCATCTGGGCGACCCGAGACAGGCCCCGGGTCTCAGGATCTCCTTCAGCCGAGCTGTCATTCTCACCTCAATGCAAGGCTCTTGCTGTGTGTCCCACTTCACTTTTGTAGCAAGTCACTTTCCTCTTTGCCACTTTCCCAGCACTGATTTTCTTGGATCCACTCAATTTAAAACTGAAGCGTCCCTGTTCCTTCTTCACAGCGGGAGCTCCTCGCTTCCAGCTCTGCGTGTGTCTATCACCAGACTCGTTCCACGACACCTTATAGCAATCCAGACACAGCTAGTTTCGGTGGCTTGTCTAGAATGACATAGCATTGTCTGGGCGAGAAAGATAAGTTACTCTTTTAGAGGTTTTTTTTTTTTTTTAAATAAATTTATTTATTTTATTATTTTATTTTATTTATTTATTGTTTCTGGCTGCATTGGGTCTTCGTTGCTGCGCCCGGGCCTTCTCTGGTTGCGGCGAGCGGCGGCTACTCTTTGTTGTGGTGCGAGGGCTTCTCATTGCGGTGGCTTCTCTTGTTGCAGAGCACGGGTTCTAGGCACGCAGGCTTCAGTAGTTGTGGCACTCGGGCTCAGTAGTTGTGGCTCGTGGGCTCTAGAGCGCAGGCTCAGTAGTTGTGGCGCACAGGCTTAGCTGCTCCGCGGCATGTGGGATCGTCCCGGACCAGGGCTCGAACCCATGTCCCCTGCATCGGCAGGCGGATTCTGAACCACTGCGCCACCAGGGAAGTCCTATGTTTGGTTTCTATCACACTGCTCTCTTTTCAGGAAGCTTCTTTCACGTAAGAGATGAGATGAAGCCACCCCCAGGAAGACCTGTGCTCTGAGTTGTTTTATTAAAGCGGGGATGGGTTTCCTTGAATTATCCACATGCTCTTCCCTAGAGCGGTGCCTGTATCATCTGGAATTTATTCTAAGTCCTGGGAGCAGCCTGCCCTCTGCAGTCCCTCAGGGCTCAGCTCCTCCGGCTCTGTCCCCATCTTCCCAGACCCATTCCTGCTGGCGCCCATCTGCCTTTTTCCTGATTGTGCCATTTCCCAACAAGTGGCTCCTTTTCTTGTCAGCTCCTTGGCTTGTAGGGCAGGAGAAGGGAATGGTATACTCCTTGCTCCCTAGAGATGCTTCCCTTCATTCCACAAGTAATTAGTGAGCACCTGCTATGTGCTGGATTCCCTGATTATACCACCTGTTGTCACCATGTCCATCTACCAACTTCAAGAAGTTCTCCCTCTTCCCTAATGAGTTCGGTGCTGGACTGATAGTGTCCCACCCTCTTTACTGCCATCACTGCCAAGGAATTGAATATCCATGTTACTGACCACCCAAACATCCCACCCTTCTCGTTTTCTAGACTTCCTAACTATAGTGCCTCCTTTTTCAGGACGCTGCAGTCACCCATGAGGACATTAGGCTTATTGCACTTCGTAATCATGTGGGACTGTTCCTCCTCCAACCTTTTCAGCTCAAAAATCTCTCTGACCACATTTCACAGGATTGATAGACTATGATCCTGGCTCTCCTCTCCTTTCCCTTGCCTTTGATAGACATCACTAATTTATGGCCAAGGCACTGAGTCCAACTGAGCCTGGACACAGCCTTGAAAGTCTTCCTCAACATGAACCACTAATGTCACTACATATTAACATATTTGGTCTAAGAGGTTACAACAATTTTCAAAACATTTTAGGACCACAACCTCTTTCTGTCTTTCCCACCTCCACTCACCATGACCTTCAGGCCCTGGATCTCTCATTCTCCCAGTCTAGGCTGCCTTGTCTTGTTTCGTTGCAAAGCTCAGAAAACCCCATAGTTGACCATTTCAAAAATGTGCTTTCTATGATCCAAGAATGCCTCACTCCTTGGATTTTTATTACACGAATCTTTTTTTTTTTTTTTTGTCTTTTTATGTATAAATTTATTTATTTATTTATTTATTTATTTTGTTTTGGGGTACAGGTATCTTTTTTTTTTTCACACACACACACTGTATTTTATTTTTACAAGAGATAAATAGACTGACACCAAGCATTGTACATGGATGACCACAACAAAAGCAACGATGATTGCAATTACCAAACATGAAACACACTCATACTATGTCATAATATTGACATTCAGTCCAGTAATCCTCCACTGTAACAGCTCCTTTACTTTGCAGTGAAAATTGATTTGTATATTCTTTGCCTCTGAGTCCTTGTGGGATTTTTTTTTTTTTTTTAATTCAGACAGAAAGTCAGAAAAATTATACTCATCCTCATCAGTTCACTCAGTCCCATGTAATTAATTTTTTTTTTTTCATCTTGATCTTTTGTTAGCACTTTTATGAGTTCATCTGTTTTTCATTAGAGTTCTGAAAATGCTTATTCATTCAGTTCAGCAGTACAGTCAGTTACCAGAAACCTGTACTTGTCAGAGTCTTTTCCATGAATTTCTTGAAGATGGAACCCTTTTATAGGAACATATTTGCAAAATCATCAGAGTACACCCAGAACTGTCTGTAAATGACAAAAGACTTAAAAATGACCACGGTTAAAGATTTGATGAAAGTTCATAATAATGCAGTTGACAAGAAAATTAATTATTTCTGAGATATACATTTTAAAGTAATAACTAGGATTATTACTTATAACATTATACCAGAACATATAAGATTTTTAGAAATTTCATGTAATGTCTGAAACATTTATATTGACATATTTCCATACATATTTCCATACAAATACAAATATAAGATTTTTAGAAATTTCATGTAATGTCTGAAACATTTATATTAACATATTTCCATACATATTTCCATACAAATACAAATATAAGATTTTTAGAAATTTCATGTAATGTCTGAAACATTTATATTAACATATTTCCATACAAATAACCCAATGAAAGTTTAGTATTAGTTGTTTTGTTTGTTTTTTTATACTGCAGGTTCTTATTAGGCATCAATTTTATACACATCGCTGTATACATGTCAATCCCAATCGCCCAATTCAGCACACCACCATCCCCACCTCACCGCAGTTTTCCCCCCTTGGTGTCCATATGTCCATTCTCTACATCTGTGTCTCAACTTCTGCCCTGCAAACTGGCTCATCTGTACCATTTTTCTAGGTTCCACATACATGCATTAATATACGATATTTGTTTTTCTCTTTCTGACTTACTTCACTCTGTATGACTGTCTCTAGATCCATCCACGTCTCAACAAATGACTCAATTTCGTTCCTTTTTATGGCTGAGTAATATTCCATTGTATATATGTATCACATCTTCTTTATCCATTCGTCTGCTGATGGGCATTTAGGTTGCTTCCGTGACCTGGCTATTGTAAATAGTGCTGCAATGAACATTCGGGTGCATGTGTCTTTTTGAATTACGGTTTTCTCTGGGTATATGCCCAGTAGTGGGATTGCTGGGTCATATGGTAATTCTATTTTTAGTTTTTTTAAGGAACCTCCATATTGTTCTCCATAGTGGCTGTATCAATTTACATTCCCACCAACAGTGCAAGAGGGTTCCCTTTTCTCCACACCCTCTCCAGCATTTGTTGTTTGTAGATTTTCTGATGATGCCCATTCTAACAGGAGTGAGGTGATACCTCATTGTAGTTTTGATTTGCATTTCTCTAATAATTAGTGATGTTGAGCATCTTTTCATGTGCTTCGTGGCCGTCTGTATGTCTTCTTTGGAGAAATGTCTGTTTAGGTCTTCTGCCCATTTTTGGATTGGGGTGTTTGTTTCTTTGATATTGAGCTGAATGAGCTGTTTATATATTTTGGAGATTAATCCTTTGTCTGTTGATTCATTTGCAAATATTTTCTCCCATTCTGAGGGTTGTCTTTTCGTCTTGTTTATGGTTTCCTTTGCTGTGCAAAAGCTTTGAAGTTTCATTAGGTCCCACTTGTTTATTTTTGTTTTTATTTCCATTACTCTAGGAGGTGGATCAAAAAAGATCTTGCTGTGATTTATGTCAAAGAGTGTTCTTCCTATGTTTTCCTCTAAGAGTTTTATAGTGTCCAGTCTTATATTTAGGTCTCTAATCCATTTTGAGTTTATTTTTGTGTATGGTGTTAGGGAGTATTCTAATTTCATTCTTTTACATGTAGCTGTCCAGTTTTCCCAGCACCACTTATTGAAGAGACTGTCTTTTCTCCATTGTATACCTTTGCCTCCTTTGTCATAGATTAGTTGACCATAGGTGCGTGGGTTAATCTCTGGGCTTTCTATCTTGTTCCATTGATCTATGTTTCTGTTTTTGTGCCAGTACCATATTGTCTTGATTACTGTAGCTTTGTAGTAGAGTCTGAAGTCAGGGAGTCTGATTCCTCCAGCTCCATTTTTTTGCCTCAAGACTGCTTTGGCTATTCGGGGTCTTTCGTGTCTCCATACAAATTTTAAGATGATTTGTTCTAGCTCCGTAAAAAATGCCATTGGTAATTTGATAGGGATTGCATTGAATCTGTAGATTGCTTTGGGTAGTATACTCATTTTCACAATGTTGATTCTTCCAATCCAAGAACATGGTATATCTCTCCATCTGTTGGTATCATCTTTAATTTCTTTCATCAGTGTCTTATAGTTTTCTGCATACAGGTCTTTTGTCTCCCTAGGTAGGTTTATTCCTAGGTATTTTATTCTTTTTGTTGCAATGGTAAATGGGAGTGTTTCCATAATTTCTCTTTCAGATTTTTCATCATTAGTGTATAGGAATGCAAGAGATTTCTGTGCATTAATTTTGTATCCTGCAACTTTACCATATTCATTAATTAGCTCTAGCAGTTTTCTGGTGGCAGTTTTAGGATTCTCTATGTATAGTATCATGTCATCCGCAAACAGTGACAGTTTCACTTCTTCTTTTCCAATTTGTATTCCTTTTATTTCTTTTTCTTCTCTGATTGCCGTGGCTAGGACTTCCAGAACTATGTTGAATAATAGTGGTGAGAGTGGACATCCTTGTCTCGTTCCTGATCTTAGAGGAAATGCTTTCAGTTTTTCACCATTGAGAATGATGTTTGCTGTGGGTTTGTCATATATGGCCTTTATTATGTTGAGGTAGGTTCCCTCTATGCCCACTTTCTGGAGAGTTTTTATCAGAAATGGGTGTTGAATTTTGTCAAAAGCTTTTTCTGCATCTATTGAGATGATCATATGGTTTTTATTCTTCAATTTGTTAATATGGTGTATCACATTGATTGATTTGCGTATATTGAAGAATCCTTGCATCCCTGGGATAAATCCCACTTGATCGTGGTGTATGGTCCTTTTAATGTGTTGTTGGATTCTGTTTGCTAGTATTTTGTTGAGGATTTTTGCATCTATATTCATCAGTGATATTGGTCTGTAATTTTCTTTTTTTGTAGTGTCTTTGTCTGGTTTTGGTATCAGGGTGATGGTGGCCTCATAGAATGAGTCTGGGAGTGTTCCTTCCTCTGCAATTTTTTGGAAGAGTTTGAGAAGGATGGGTGTTAGCTCTTCTCTAAATGTTTGATAGAATTCACCTGTGAAGCCATCTGGTCCTGGAGTTTTGTTTGTTGGAAGATTTTTAATCACAGTTTCAATTTCATTACTTGTGATGGGTCTGTTCATATTTTCTATTTCTTCCTGATTCAGTCTTGGAAGGTTATGCCTTTCTAAGAATTTGTCCATTTCTTCCAGGTTGTCCATTTTGTTGGCATAAAGTTGCTTGTAGTAGTCTCTTAGGATGCTTTGTATTTCTGTGGTGTCTGTTGTAACTTCTCCTTTTTCATTTCTGATTTTATTGATTTGAGTCCTCTCCCTCTTTTTCTTGATGAGTCTGGCTAATGGCTTATCAATTTTGTTTATCTTCTCAAAGAACCAACTTTTAGTTTTATTGATCTTTGCTATTGTTTTCTTTGTTTCTATTTCATTTATTTCTGCTCTGATCTTTATGATTTCTTTCCTTCTGCTAACTTTGGGTTTTGTTTGTTCTTCTTTCTCTAGTTTCTTTAGGTGTAAGGTTAGATTGTTTACTTGAGATTTTTCTTGTTTCTTTAGGTAGGCTTGTATAGCTATAAACTTCCCTCTTAGAACCGCTTTTGCTGCATCCCATAGGTTTTGGGTCGTCGTGTTTTCATTGTCATTTGTCTCTAGGTATTTTTTTATTTCCTCTTTGATTTCTTCAGTGATCTCTTGGTTATTTAGTAACGTATTGTTTAGCCTCCATGTGTTTGTCTTTTTTACGTTTTTTTCCCTGTAATTCATTTCTAATCTCATAGCGTTGTGGTCAGAAAAGATGCTTGATATGATTTCAATTTTCTTAAATTTACTGAGGCTTGATTTGTGACCCAAGATGTGATCTATCCTGGAGAATGTTCCGTGCGCACTTGAGAAGAACATGTAATCTGCTGTTTTTGGATGGAATGTCCTATATATATCAATTAAATCTCTCTGGTCTATTGTGTCATTTAAAGCTTCTGTTTCCTTATTTATTTTCATTTTGGATGATCTGTCCATTGGTGTAAGTGAAGTGTTAAAGTCCCCCACTATTATTGTGTTACTGTCGATTTCCTCTTTTATAGCTGTTAGCAGTTGCCTTATGTATTGAGGTGCTCCTATGTTGGGTGCATATATATTTATAATTGTTATATCTTCTTCTTGGATTGATCCCTGGATCATTATGTAGTGTCCTTCCTTGTCTCTTGTAACATTCTTTATTTTAAAGTCTATTTTATCTGATATGAGTATAGCTACTCCAGCTTTCTTTTGATTTCCATTTGCATGGAATATCTTTTTCCATCCCCTCACTTTCAGTCTGTATGTGTCCCTAGGTCTAAAGTGGGTCTCTTGTAGACAGCATATATATGGGTCTTGTTTTTGTATCCATTCAGCCAGTCTGTGTGTTTTGGTTGGGGCATTTAATCCATTCACGTTTAAGGTAATTATCGATATGTATGTTCCTATGACCATTTTCTTAATTGTTTTGGGTTTGTTTTTGTAGGTCCTTTTCTTCTCTTGTGTTTCCCGCTTAGAGAAGTTCCTTTAGCATTTGTTGTAGAGCTGGTTTGGTGGTGCTGAATTCTCATAGCTTTTGCTTGTCTGTAAAGCTTTTGATTTCTCCATCAAATCTAAATGAGATCCTTGCCGGGTAGAGTAATCTTGGTTGTAGGTTCTTCCCTTTCATCACTTTAAGTATATCATGCCACTCCCTTCTGGCTTGCAGAGTTTCTGCTGAGAAATCAGCTGTTAACCTTATGGGAGTTCCCTTGTATGTTATTTGTCGTTTTTCCCTTGCTGCTTTCAATAATTTTTCTTTGTCTTTAATTTTTGCCACTTTGATTACTATGTGTCTCGGCGTGTTTCTCCTTGGGTTTATTCTGTATGGGACTCTCTGCGCTTCCTGGACTTGGGTGGCTATTTCCTTTCCCATGTTAGGGAAGTTTTCGACTATAATCTCTTCAAATATTTTCTCTGGTCCTTTCTCTCTCTCTTCTCCTTCTGGGACCCCTATAATGTGAATGTTGTTGCGTTTAATGTTGTCCCAGAGGTCTCTTAGGCTGTCTTCATTTCTTTTCATTCTTTTTTCTTTAGTCTGTTCCCCAGCAGTGAATTCCACCATTCTGTCTTCCAGGTCACTTATCCGTTCTTCTGCCTCAGTTATTCTGCTATTGATTCCTTCTAGTGTAGTTTTCATTTCAGGTATTGTATTGGTCATCTCTGTTTGTTTGTTCTTTAATTCTTCTAGGTCTTTGTTAATCATTTCTTGCATCTTCTCAATCTTTGCCTCCATTCTTATTCCGAGGTCCTGGATCATCTTCACTATCATTATTCTGAATTCTTTTTCTGGAAGGTTGCCTATCTCCACTTCATTTAGTTGTTTTTCTGGGGTTTTTTCTTGTTCCTTCATCTGGTACATAGCCCTCTGCCTTTTCATCTTCTCTATCTTTCTGTAACTGTGGTTTTTGTTCCACAGGCTGCAGGATTGTAGTTTTTCTTGCTTCTGTTGTCTGCCCTCTGGTGGTTGAGGCTATCTAAGAGGCTTGATGGGAGGCTCTGGTGGTGGGTAGAGCTGACTGTTGCTGTGGCGGTCAGAGCTCAGTAAAACCTTAATCCACTTGACTGTTGATGGGTGGGGCTGGGTTCCCTCCCTGTTGCTGTGGCGGTCAGAGCTCAGTAAAACCTTAATCCACTTGACTGTTGATGGGTGGGGCTGGGTTCCCTCCCTGTTGGTTGTTTTGCCTGAGGCAACCCAACACTGGAGCCTACCCGTGCTCTTTGGTGGGGTTAATGGCAGACTCTGGGAGGGCTCACTCCAAGGAGAACTTCCCAGAACCTCTGCTGCCAGTGTCCTTATCCCCACGGTGAAACAGAGCCACCACTCGCCTCTGCAGGAGACCCCCCAACACCAGCAGGTAGGTCTGGTTCAGTCTCCCCCAGGGTCACTGCTCCTTCCCCTGGGTCCCGATGCACACATTACTTTGTGTGTGCCCTCCAAGAGTGGGGTCTCTGTTTCCCCCAGTCCTGTCAAAGTCCTGCGATCAATTCCCACTAGGCTTCAAAGTCTGATTCTCTAGGAATTCCTCCTCCCATAGCCGGACCCCCAGGTTGGGAAGCCTGACGTGGGGCTCAGAACCTTCACTCCAGTGGGTGGACTTCTGTGGTATAAGTGTTCGCCAGTCTGTGAGCCACCCACCCAGCAGTTATGGGATTTGATTTTACTCTGATTGCGCCCCTCCTACCGTCTCACTGTGGCTTCTCCTCTGTCCTTGGACGTGGGGTATCCTCCTTGGTGAAGTCCAGGGTCTTCCTGTCAATGATTGTCCAGCAGCCAGTTGTGATTCTGGTGCTCTCGCAAGAGGGAGTGAGAGCACGTCCTTCTACTCCACCATCTTGATTAATCCTCAGGTATCTTTTTTCTATTACACGAATCTTAAGCATACTTAGAACCACCCTGTCAATGCCATAGCTTTTCCCTCTCTCCCCCTTAGAGTGCCAGGCATTGATGGCCGGGCCACCAGGTGAGTTTGCTGCATGTGTGTGCTCTCCAGCCTCATCTGGGCCCCGGTGACACTCGGCAGTCATTTAATTCCTCCTCTCGTGGCTCCCTGTGTCACCTTCTGCAGTAGATGTGCCCTTGTTGAACCATCAGAGTCACTCCTGGCCCGTCTCCTGAAGCAGATGACTTCATTTCTTATCTTATTGATAAGTGTGGAGCCGTCTTCCTCCTTCTCCACTAAAAAATTGTCTCTTCGAATGGATAAAGAAGAAGTGGTACATACATACAATGGAATATTACTCAGCCATAAAAAGGAACAAAATTGGGTCATTTGCAGAGACGTGGATGGATCTAGAGACCATCATACAGAGTGAAGTAAGTCAGAAAGAGAAAAACAAATATCGTATATTAACGCATACATGTGGAACCTAGAAAAATGGTACAGATGAACCGGTTTGCAGGGCAGAAATAGAGACACAGATGTACAGAACAAATGTACGGACACCAAGGGGGGAAGGCGGGGGTGGTGGTAGTGGTGATGGGATGAATTGGGAGATTGGGATGCACATATATACACTAATGTGTATAAAATAGATAACTAATAACCTGCTGTATAAAAAATAAATGAAATGAAATTACGTTTATTCATCCAAAATGCAAAAAGTTAAATGTATATATGTAAAAAAAAATTGTCTCTTTACTTTCTCCCACCCTTTCCCCCTTCACTTCTGTCTACATCATCCTGACCCTGTGCCAGGTCTCTCCACCCTGCTCCCTCTTAGCTTCTTCTGCCCCATCACTTCACTCTTCTTTCTTTCTCTAATCTCCAGTCTCCCACAGGCCACCAATTCTTTCTATTCCTTCAGTCTCCCCTAACCTAAAAACACAGACAACAACCACGAATCAAAATGATGCTGCAAAATCTTTCCCCTCAACATACAACCCTCTCTCCTCATCTTCATTGTTAAATGAATTGAAAATCATCTATACCCTAAATAATGCGCCACCACCTTCTGCCCCATTCTGACCCTCCCTCTCCACTTGCAGCCATTGGCTTCCATGCGTTACCCTCCAAGGAGCCCCCTTCCCGTCCCCCCTCGCTCCTTCATTCCCATCGTATGGCCACTAGTCAGGTCCAGACCTTCCTTATCTCTCACCTGGCTGTTCAGGGGCCTCTGTCTCCTCTTTTCAGTATATTTTGTACACCAATGCCTAGCTAATCAATCTCAGGGACAACCTTGAGAACTTCATTCTGCTGCTCAAAGTTAAATGGAAAATTCTTGGTTTAGCAATCAGAGCATCCTGTTCCCGGTCCCCTCCTACCTTTCCAGCTACCTCTCTACTTGGACTGGACTCCGTACTAAAACACACCCTCTGTTGTTCTTCCTCTAAACCTTGACTCAAGCTACTTCTTCTGGAGCAGCCTCGCCTTCTTACCTGTCTTTCAAAGCTCAGCTCAAGTTCCATTACCTTCATGAATCCTTTAGAGATTCCCATGACCAGGTGTTATCTTCCCTCTGAATTTCTTTCTTTCTTTTTTTTTTTTTTTTTTTTTTAAATCTACCAAGCTCATTTTATTCTTTTAAAATGAATTTATTCGTTGATTTATTTATTTGGCTGCGTTGGGTCTTCGTTGCTGCACGCGGGCTCTCTCTAGTTGCGGCGAGCGGGGGCTACTCCTTGTTGCGGCGCGCAGGCTTCTCACTGCGGTGGCTTCTCTTGTTGCGGAGCACGGGCTCTAGGCGCACGGGCTTCAGTAGTTGCGGCTCACGGGCTCTAGAGCGCAGGCTCAGCAGTTGTGGCGCACGGGCTTAGTTGCTCCGTGGCGTGTGGGATCTTCCCGGACCAGGTCTCCAACCCGTGTCCCCGGCATTGGCAGGCGGATTCTTAACCACTGCGCCACCAGGGAAGTCCCCATCTTAACCATTTTTAAGTGTACAATTCAGTGGCATAAATTACATTCACAATGTTGTGCAACCATCACCGCTGTCTTTTTCTAAAATGTTTTCATCACCCCAAACAGAAACTCTATAACCATTAAGCAATAACTCCCCAGCCCCTGCTAACCTCTTATCTACTTTCTGTCTATGAATTTGCCTTTTCTGGATATTTCATATAAGTGGAATCATATAATATTGGTGCTTTTGTGTCTGGTTTACTTCACTTAGTGTAACATTTTCAAGGTTCATCCGTGTTATATTATGTACCAATACTTCACTCCTTTTTATAGCTGATTAACATCCCACGGTGTGGCTGTACCACATTTTATTTATCTGTTTGTCTGTTGATGGACACTTGGGTTGTTCCCACCTTTTAGCTATTGTGAATAATGCTGCAGTGAACACTGGCATAAAAATATCTGTCTGAGTCCCTGTTTTCAGTTTTTCTGGGTATATACCTAGCGATAGAATAGCTGAGTCATATGGTAATTCTATGTTTAGCTTTTTGAGGAACCCAGTGTAGAGTTTTTAAAATTCAAATGACTTAATGACTTTAAAAAATGAGGGACTACACATAAAATCAGATTTTTTTCTAATTTCTCTTGAAAAAAATGAGAACGTCTGGCTCTCCTGGGTCCATGTCTCTGTAGCAATGTGATGTGCTGGGGATGAGTGGGGAGCAGTCACTATAGATGAGGTGTCTGGTCTCGGCTCAACAAGGTCCTTACCCAGCTGGTATCAGATGTTGGCACCCCCTGTCTGGGCCTAGTTCTAAGACTTTGCTCTAGTCCCCTCCCTTCACTATGTCTTCCCAACCCGCCCATATGGACACTATTTCCCTCCTGTGTTCGTACTCACTCCATGTTATTATTTGTGTACATGCTGTTCCTCTCCCCATCTACGCTGTAATTATCTGAGGGCAGAGTACCTTTTTTTTTTAATCTCTGATTTACCAGAACTGACTGGCACATTGTTTATACCCAAAGTCTTAATTATATTGAATTTTTGTTTTAAAATATTTTTAATTAATTTTTATTGGTGTATAGCTGACAATGTTGTATTAGTTTCTGCTGTACAGCAAAGTGAATCAGTTATACATATACATATATTGAATTTTTTAAATTGAACAGCTGAGGTTTAGGGCAGAACTAATTTGTACAGTTATGACTGAGACAAGCAAGTGCTAGACTGCATTATGGCATGTTATAAGAAAAGGGAAAAAGTCTAAAATTGGGGAAATGAATTATAGATTACAGGCAATGCAGGAAGGGCTAACCACTTCCTCATTTAAAATATTTCTTCATGAGGGTTTTCTTTTCTATCACTCTAGGCTGTAGTCTGAAGAAAATCATCTAAAAGATGTTTTAGGGAAAACTGAGGTACAGTATCATAGAACAAGTTAATAAGAAATAGAATTAAAGTGTAATGTCTGTACCCATATGCAAAAGAATAAATTTGGACCCCTACCTCACATCATATACAAAAAATAACTCAAAATAGATCACTGTAAAGTAGTGTAGCCACTATGGAAAAGAGGATGGAGTTTCCTTAAAAAAAACAAAAATAGAGCTACCATATGATCCAGCAATCCCATTCCTGGGCATATATCTGGAAAAGATGAAAACTCTAATTTGAAAAGATACAAGTACCCCAGTGTTCATAGGAGCACTATTTACAGTAGCCAAGACATGGAAACAACCTAAGTGTCCATGAACAGTTGGTTTAAGAAGATGTGGTATGTATAAACAATGGAGTATTACTCAGCCATAAAAAAGAATGAAATAATGCCATTTGCAGCAACATGGATAGACCTAGAGAATATCTTACTAAGTGAAGTAAGTCAGGCAGAGAAAGACAAACATCATATGATATCACTTATATGTGGAATATTAAAAAATGGTGCAAATGAACTTATTTACAAAACAGAAATAGACTCACAGACACAGAAAACAAATTTATGTTTACCAAAGGGGAAAGGGAGGGGGGAGGGATAAATTAGGAACATGGGATTAACAGAGATGAACTATTATATGTAAAACAGATAAGCAACAAGGATTTACTGTATAGCACAGGGAACTATATTCAATATCTTATAATAACCTATAATGGAAAATAATCTGAAAAAATATATATAACTGAATCACTTTGCTGTACACCTGAAACTAATACAGTATTGTAAATCAACTATATTTCAATTAAGAAAGAGATCGTCACCTAAATGTAAGAGCGAAAACCATAAAACCCTTAGAAGAAAACGTAGGAGTAAATCTTTGAGTCAGGCAGTGGTTTCTTAGATAAAGGAGAAGCAACAAAAGAAAAAATAAATAAATTGGACTTCATCAAATTGAAAACTTGTTTGTTTCAAAGGACACCACTGAGAAAATGAAAAAGCTCACAGAATGGGAGACCATATTTGCAAATCATAAATCTAATAAGGAAATTACATCCAGAATATATAAAGAGCTCTGACAACTCAACAGTAAAAGGACAAATAACCCAATTAAAAAATAGGCAGGGGCTTCCCTGGTGGCGCAGTGGTTGAGAATCTGCCTGCCAATGCAGGGGACACGGGTTCGAGCCCTGGTCTGGGAAGATCCCACATGCCGCGGAGCGGCTGGGCCCGTGAGCCACGACTACTGAGCCTGCGCGTCTGGAGCCTGTGCTCCGCAACAAGAGAGGCCACGATAGTGAGAGGCCCGCGCACCGCGATGAAGAGTGGCCCCCACTTGCCGCAACTAGAGAAAGCCCTCGCACAGAAACGAAGACCCAACACAGCCATAAATAAATAAATAAATAAGTAAATAAACCCAAAGTTTAAAAAAAAAAAAAAAAAAAAAGCTGAAATATTAAAAAAAAAAAAAAATAGGCAAAGAGGGCTTCCCTGGTGGCGCAGTGGTTAGGGGTCCGCCTGCCAATGCAGGGGACATGGGTTCAAGCCCTGGTCTGGGGAGATCCCACATGCCGCGGAGCAACTAAGCCCGTGTGCCACAACTACTGAGCCTGCGCTCTAGAGCCCGCGAGCCACAACTACTGAGCCCACCTGGCACAACTACTGAAACCCCCACGCCTAGAGCCCGGGCTCCGTAGCAAGAGAAGCCACCACAATGAGAAGCCCGTGCACTGCAGCGAAGAGTAGCCCCCGCTCGCCGCAACTAGAGAAAGCCCACGCACAGCAACGAAGACCCAACACAGCCAAAAATAAATAAATAAATTAAAAAAAAAATAGGTGAAGAATCTGAAGAGATATTTCTCCAAAGAAGTTATACCAAGCACCTGAAAAAGTTTAACATCACTAGTTATTGGAGAAATGCAAATCAAAACCACAATGAGATACCTACCACTTCATACTCACTAGGATGGCTATAATAATTGTTTTTTTAAATGACAATAACAAATGTTGGAGAATTTATGGAGAAACTGGAACACTCATCCATTGCTGGTAGGTTTGTAAATGGTGTAGCCACTTTGGAAAACAGTTAGGTGGTTCCTTAAAATGTTAAAATAGAGTTATCATGTGATCCAGCAATTCTACTCTTAGGTAAATTAGCAAGAGAAATACAAACATATGTCCACATAAAAACTTGTACACAAGTGTTCATTGCACCATTATTCATAATAGCGCAAAATTGGAAGCAACCCAAATTTCCATCAACTAGTGAATGGATAAACAAAATACAGTACATCCATGCAATGGAATATTACTCAACCAGAAAAAGGAATGAAGTATTGGTACATGCTATAACATAGATGCATCTTGTAAACATTATGCCAAGTGAAATAAGTCAGACACAAGAGACTATGTGTGTGATGATTCCATTTATATGAAATGTTCACAATAGGCAAATCTATAGAGATAGAAAGTAGCTTAGTAGTTGTCTGGGGCTGGGGGGTAGGGGAGTAAGGAGTGACTGCTCACTGGTACAGGGTTTCTTTTTTGGGGTGATGAAAACGTTCTAAAACTGGATCGTAGTGATGGTTGTACAACTCTGTGAATATATTAGAAATCACTGAACTGCAAAAAAATAGAAAAGAAACAGAGGACCCAGACATAAAATGCTATTCATTCCTTTTACATAGCTAATAAAGTACACAGTACTCAAAGATGACCAAAAAAAAAAAAAAAAATGTGTCTAAAGTAGTTTAGACTAAAGCATTTACACATGACCTGGAATGATGCATTGAGTTTGCTTTAATATGCTCCAGGCATCCTTCCACGCAAAATAAACTTGGCTGGGAGTTGGATGAAATAAAATGGACAAAATGTGGACAATTGTTGAGGCTGTAGGATGGGCACGTGGAATTTATTACACTGCTCTATTTTTGTGAATGTGAAAGAAATTTTTCCCATAATAAAAGTTAAAAAAAAAGTCTAAGACATCTGCAATTCCGTAGTTACATGTAAAATATGTCTGTGTTTGTTTGGGGAGCTCCATGTGGAGAGCTGTGACTGTGGACTCCATGGGGTCCCAGGCATGTGTACCCATGTGGATGAGGAGGGATGAGGGTTTTACCTGGAGGAGAGGCCAGAGCACTTTGGGGATGTATTAGTTTCCTAGGGCTGCTGTACAAAGTTCCACAAACCGGCGGGCTTAAAACCACAGAAATTTATTCCCTCATAATTCTGAAGGCTTAGAAGTTTCAAATCAAGGTGTCAGTGGAGCCAGGCTCTCTCTGAGGCTCTAGGGGAGGATCCTTCCTTGCCTTCTCTAGCTGGCAATCCTTGGGGTTCCTGGCTTACAGACGCACCCCTCCAATCTCTGCCTCTGCTGTCACGTGGCCTTTTCCCCGCCTCTCGTCACGTGATCTTCCCTCTGTGTGTCTGTTTTCCCTATTCCCAAGGACAGCCCCCTAACTGAATGTGATCACATTTTAACTTGGCCTCTGCAAAGACCCTATTTCCAAATAAGGCCATGTTCACAGGGAGCAGGGGTTAGGAACCCAACATGTCCTTTGAGGGGTCAGAGGGACACAGTTCAACCCATGCAAGGGCACAAGGCAGAATAAGCAGAAGGAAGATGACAGGTTCTCATCAGTGCATGTCTCTGCAGCTGCGGCGTCAGCTGCCCCACAGGCAGGCCACAGCGGACACGGTGTTGGCAATGACTAGGCTTGAGCAAAATGCATCCTTCCCCGGCCAGCTTTGTCTTTCCCAAGCCGAGACGAGCCTTTTCCGGGACCCATTTCCTGCTCGGCAGCCTTGACTGATGAGGGACACATCGAGACTCTTCCAGTCCATCCTTTCACCAGAATGTTCTTGGGGACAATTCTAACCAGTGTGCACTTGAGATATGGCTCAGCAAAGGTCCGTTTCCTCCTCTCTGACACAGACACACACAGCACTTTTAGAGTTTATCTTTTGAGTCGGCTGCTGAAGTTATTTTAGACTCTACAGTTAAATTGACCCAGAAATCATTCCTCCTTTGAAATTTCCTCTGAAATGTTATTCACTCCGACTCTAACTGAGGATTGCATTGTGCTGTTCCTTGCTCTGTAATCTTAACTCTGGCCTTTGACCAAAAGCAATAAAATCAGACCTCCATCTTAAATGGTTCTTAAAACATATATAATTATATTCTAGTAACTCAGATATCTGATAATTGCCGTGAAGTTCCAGATACTCGCTCGCTTGAAGAGTTTCGTGGAGGCAGGGCAAGCTCCTCCGTGCTCATGAACTGTGTGGGCCACGGACTGTTGGTGACTTTGTAGAGGACGTTGGAGGGAATAGAGGTAAGAGGAGAAGGGGCTGGGCTTTGGGCTCCTTCACGTCCTCCATAGCCATCTTTAACCTGGATTTCGGATGCAATTGATACGAATGATTTTCAACCCATTTGTTTTTGTCTCATTGCTCTTGGGGGAGTGGGAAAGGCCTAAGCAAGAAGGAGCTGATGCTCTTTGGAGGAGAGGGAGGGAGGAGGCTGGCCTGACCCAGGTGCAGGGAGACGACAGCCAGGGCGATCTTGGCCGCTGGTCTGGAGCTTAGATGCGAACCACTGTGGGCTCCTGGGCAGAGATGAAGAGACTGGTGAGCACGAGATGAAACATTGATCCTTGGTGCCCCGGCCCCTGTGTACAAGCAGAGGTTGACAGCAGTATCCATACAAGGCCGATAGTGGTATTTTAAGAGCATCCACGTATTGCCTGCGTCCTCAGGGCGAGGCACTGTGCTCACAGCTTTACTGCACTGTGTACCTGCCAGCCACACTGACTTTCTACACTGTGTATGAGACTAATTCATTCTTTTACCTTGGGTGGGCTCTTCCACCTGGCTTTTTAAAATCCGATTTACAAAAGGTTCCCAGTTTTACAGTAAAGCTCGTTTCTCCCTTCTCCGATGGTGCAATTAATATACTGTATACAATTTGTAGAAAGTCTGTTTACAGAAGGCTCTGTAAGAAGATCCCTTTTCTTGAAAGCACAGAAACGTGAAAAACAGAAAGGCTGCGAGTCCATTGATGGTTCACTTATCACAAGCAATATTTAATGCGATAGAATTAATTGTACCACTAGAAGGGCCTGGGACTGAGGTCCTAGGAGCTTTTTATAACTGGATTGAAAGGAGCCATAGACTCACCCCTGACGTCCAGTCAGAAGCTCGCCTAACCCACAATAGAACCAGGGGAATATTTTTTTAACTATCATTTAAAAAAGATCTTCCAAGGCGAGCCCATTATTTCCTTTGTTAGTTTGGATCAGAGTCTAATAGCCCCAACAAGTCAAAGTTGCTTTGCACTCTTGCTATGATTTGAGTCTATTCCTTTTATGTCATGTTCTCAGTGGAAGTGGAAAAGATACTGTCACCTCGACGTATGTATACCTGGTAAGTTCCTGAAAACCGCCGTTAACTCTCACATTAAAATGATTGCTACCTTCTTTTCTAGTGTGTGTTTCTGACCTCTTGGTTATTTATTGTTTTCTATTGGTATTTTTGGTTTCTCTATATTTCTTTTAACAAGAAGCACCTCAGTGTGTTCACATTGTCATTTCTTTGGCTTGTTTTGCATCTCCCTCTTATCAAAAGAGGCAGGGAAGGGGCTTCCCTGGTGGCGCAGTGGTTGAGAATCTGCCTGCCAATGCAGGGGACACGGGTTCGAGCCCTGGTCTGGGAGGATCCCACATGCCGCGAAGCAGCTGGGCCCGTGCGCCACAACTACTGAGCCTGCGCGTCTGGAGCCTGTGCTCTGCAACAGGAGAGGCCGCGATAGTGAGAGGCCCGCACACCGCGATGAAGAGTGGCCCCTGCTTGCCGCAACTAGAGAAAGCCCTCGCACAGAAACGAAGACCCAACACAGCCAAAAATAAAATATAAAAATAAATAAATAAATTTAAAGAAATTGCCAAGCTATTAAAAAAAAAAAGGACGCAGGGAAGGGCATGTTCTATGAATTGCTGAGAACTCTGTGCAGACAGAGTGAAGGAAAGGGGTGGTGATATCTTACAGGAGACCAGAAATTCCCAGCCTCCTTCAGGCCAAGCAACAGCCCAGTGAGGGCTTCTTACTTATTTCAGATCCGTACTCTGAGCCCAGTTGACAGGGTTTAGTAAACCTAGGCTACCTTGAGTTACCTGGAGTACTGAGTGAACATTTGCTTGTTACTCTGTGGGCTTTATCCCAAGTTCTTGCCCATACCCTTAAGAATTTAGCAGGTTCTAGATGAGTGGCCCTGGAAGAGTATGATCTGCTGCTTTAGCCTGAATAACACCTCATGTCCCGCAGTGCAGTTTCAAAGCATGAGAATGTAGGACCAACCTCATACACTTTGTGCCAGCTCTAAGGGACCTCCTGTACCACTGGGACGATCATTCCCCTGGGGCAGGTGTCCCAGGTGTGGCCCACATCACTAGGGATCATCTGGAGGGCTTACAAACAACATTTAACAGAATGTTAATAGCCATGAATCTATTTTAATGTGTATTAGAAAAAAACATGACAAGCACATAAACCCCAAGACATGAACTTTCTTCTCAAAAGTAATCAGAGTTGAAAAGTGAGCCAATTTTTAAAACTATTAAACAGGTAAACACAGGAGGCAGCATGTGACTGGAGAGGGCTATGAAGGTGGGATCAGCCAGCTTCGGGTACGGAGCCCCCGTGGAGGGAATGCAAAGACCCTGGGCCCTCACTCTGCCCGCCACACCACACATCTCCCCTTCTCTCTTTGCTTTTCCTCTTTTTCATTCTCTCTTCAAGTTTCTCCTCTTCTGGGCTTTTTCTTACTCCCCCTTCTTCCTCAGAGCACCCCGGGTGGTCCTCTGGGTTTTAAGAGGGAGAAGGAAGGAAGCTCACATTTATTGATCATTCATCATTTGCTGGAAGGTCACAGACATAATATTAGTGAAGTGTTGGGTGATTCCTCGGGAGTGCTTCTCAAGTTTTAAAATGCCCACGATTATGAATCATCTGGAGAGCTGGTTAAAATGCCGACTCTGGTCCAGTAGGTCTGGGGTAGGGCCAAGAATTCCGCATTTCTAACGAGCCCCCGTGTGAGCCTGATGCTTCTGGTGCAGGGCCCACACTTGCAGCAGCAGGGATTGAAAATGTGGCTCTACTTCTTTACATAACTGTGAGCAGCAGAGGATATTTGTAGGAAGAGGATGAGCTCTGAAATCACCTCTTTTGTCTGCAGTGAAAGCAATATAACGATTGAGAACACTGTTTACAAGTCCGCGTGTCTTGCTTCACCTAAGGAATACAGGACTGTTCCTTATACTGACCGAGGCAGTTTGTAATGAAAACTTTGGGCTTCAATTGTTGCTAGGGCACTGCCAGGGGAACCAGCCACACAGAGGGAACGTGTCACCTAATCTTATTACGTGTGAAATAATGAGCTCTGGCCTTGGAGAGATAGGAAGTGTTTTGTTGCACCCCCTTGCTCAGGTGACAGGCCAGCCCCGGCCTGGGCAGGCAAACCGAGGTGCCCTTCTCCATGCGGGGCTGCTGCAGAGCCCTTTCTCTGGGTACAGAAAGTGGGGTTGTTGAACTGATGAGAGTATCTTGGTGCGTTCACATCTATTTGGTTATGAGAGCCAGACCCACCAGTGGGTTCCGAGGGCTACAGTAGATAACAGTGTTTAGGAAACGAGCCAGCTACATACAATAGGACCCAGACTGAGGTCATATTAAAAAAGGGACTCAATTCGGGCCCAGGCTATTTTAAAGGAACGGACCCTTGATGTTATCTCACCTGTAGAGATCAGAGAGAGATGCTATTGCGTGGCCCTGCAATTTTACAGTATCCTTTCTGTTAAGGCAGAAAAATCTACAGAAGCTAAAAAGCAAGGCCATCTTTTCTTTTTAAGATTCAGCTGGAGCCAGACACTAAGCAAAAATCCAGCCCTTCCATTGACACAAGGAGCCACACGACTGCAGAATATTAAGTGCTGAAGTGGTTCTTGGGGACCACGTGATGGTGTTTAATTTGGTGCGGGGGCAGTTGTTGTATTCCGGACTCTCTTCCGCCAAAAACACACCCATTCACAAGTCTTCCATGTCATTTCCAGGGATTAGTGGATTCCCTAGCAAATCCACGGATTTCGATTAAACACCTCTGATGTAGTACACTTCCTTCTTTTTGCAGATGAGAAAACTGATGCCCAGACAGAAGGTGACTGACTGTTGGTCTCATAGCAATGCTTGGGGTGAACTAAATAGAAAAGAGGATTTAAGAACCACAAATGTCCCCAGGGAAACCAGGGGTGAGTATCTGCGCATAATTTATTTCTGAAGGCCCCGAAGCACGAATGCCAAAAGTTTTTTGAAAGAGTTAGAACTTTTAGCTGGGAGAATTCCAATATTAGCCAAATCACATTTGAAGAAAAATAGAAATAACTGGGCCAGAAACGTATGGGACCTAGATTTTATGATGCGTTCAAAAGACCTAAGTGAGAAGCCCCACTGCTACTTGGTAACTGTGTGCTAAGCTGTAGTTTGGGGTGTTTTTTAGGGTAGGTGATAAATTTCTTTCAAAGTTTGAAGTCACATACCAGTGTGAATCTTCCACATCCCCCCAAACTACTCAGGCAAGATGCCTCATTGAAACAGAAGTCTCAGTTTGGCAACATACTTTGGGGTTCAGCCCAAAGGCATAGTCTGGATGCTCAATAAATATTTATTTGAATAAAGGGGTTTTATTTCACATTATGACAGTTTTCTGGAGATGAGAGATGCAGGAACCTGGAGAGCCACCAGTATACAATGTGTAAGTACACAGTGGAAAGCTGGGGTTCCTAGTGAAGGATTTAGAATCTCGCAAACATAATGTTGAACAAAAGAAGCCAGGCACAAAAGAATACATACAAAGATGATTCCACTTATATGGAGAACACATATGGACCATATTAACCTATGCTATTAGTAACTGGAGTTCTGGTTACCTTTGGTGAGCAGGGGTTTGGTTATGGAGGTATGTGGGAAAGAGGGCTTCTAGGGTGCTGGCAACGTTGTTTCTTGACCTGGGTGCTGGGTACACCAGTGGATTCACTTTGTGATAGATAGTTCATCAAATGATACTCCTATGACTTAGCATTTTTTTTCCTTCCAGTTTTGTTGAGATATAATTGACATACAACAAGTAGAAATTTGTGTACAGCATAGTGATTTGACTGACACACATCATGAAATGATTTCACAATAAGTTTAGTGACCATCCGTCATCTCATATGGATACAAAATAAAAGAAATAGAAAAAAATTTTTTCCATGTGATGAGAACTCTTAGGATTTACACTCTTAACAACTTTCAAATATAACATACAGCAGTGTTAATTATATTTATCATGTTGTACATTTCATCCCTAGTTTTTATTTATCTCATAACTGAAATTTTGTACCTTTTGACTGCCTTTATCCAATCCCCCCTCCCCCCATCCCCTGGCACTGGTAACCACAAATCTGATCTCTTTTTCTATGAGTTTGTTTGTTTGTTCTTGAAGTACAGTTGACCTACAACACTATGTTAGTTCCTGTTACACAACATAGTGATTCAATACTTCTATACGTTTCAAAATGATCACCATGATAAGTCTAGTTACTATCAGTCACCATACAAATATATTACAAAGTTACGGACTGTATTCCCCACCCTGTACATTTCATACCCACGACTCATTTATTTTGCACCTGGAAGTTTGTACCTCTTAATCTCCCTCACCTATTTTTTAAAAAAATTTTTATTTCATATTGGAGTATAGTTGATTTACAATGTTGTGTTTGTTTCAGGTATACAGCAAAGTGATTCAGTTATACATGTACATATATCTATTCTTTTTCAGATTCTTTTCCCAGACTTAGCACTCTTTTATATGTGTTGTACTTCAATAAAAATGTTCACTTAAAAACACACACACACAATGAAGGATCTAGGCCAGTGCTTCTCAAACTTGAATGTGCATACAAGTCACCTGGATATTTTATTAAGATGCAAAATTTTGACTCTTTTGGTCTTGTGTAGGGCATGAGAGTTTGCATTACTAGGGGCTGGTATCTTCAGGATCTTTTCTTAGAGAGATCCAGAGGACTGAGGAAAGTTTCCTGGGCCTCTCCTTACCTGCGGTGAAGGAGATGGGGTACGATGTTAACCTAGTAGGTTATTAACAGACAGAGCGTGGTTTCCAAGACCAGCCCATACTTGGGTGGGCTGTGAAATTTGCCTGCTCTCAGCACCTTTGCGGAGGATTTTCTGAGTACTCGTGGTGATCAGAGCCTAGAGTTGTGCCACTCGAGTAAAGTGACCAGCCGATGTCCAGCCCCTGCAGCCCACATTAGGGACCCTGGCCTGTCTGGCCCATAGAAGACCCCGGCTTACCCCAAAGAGCACGCTGAGGGTGTTGGGAGCCTGGCTCCCTCTCTGTCCACGTGCACGGGCGAAACTGGATTGTCAGCCGTGACCGCTGTGTAAGTGAATTGGACTTCCCAGCTCCTCTGTAAAACTCTGCGGGATATAGATGCCCAAACGTCAAACTTATATCAAGAAAAACCATGATTTTGAGTGGGAAAAAAGCAAGTCACACACAATATGATTCCTTTCATAGAAGCAGTAAAGCCAGGTAAAACTAATCAATGCCTTGTTCAGGGATAGAGATGTAGATAGTAAAATATAAAGAAAAGATAGGAAACGATTACTAAGTACTAAGGAGGTGGTATTCTCTGGAAACAGGAGAGGAAGGGGGGGCCACCCAGGGCCTTCCAAAGTGTTAGGAATATTCTGTATTTTCTACTAGTGGTGGGTTCATGGCTGTGTATTTTATTATTACTCTTTAAACTGTATAGTATGTACACATTATATATCCTCTTTTATTTGTATGCAGTGTTCACAATCTAAAAATGAAAATGCAGTGTAGTATCTTAAGATAACATTTTATGTTGGTGTTTCTTTGTGTTTGACTCTTTTTAGGATATTCTGTTATTTAAAAATTTCTGACATAACAGAGTAAGCTGGCAACTATGATTTTTTGGAAGGACACTTTATTTTGAGATTCTGCCACTCTTACATTTTTGGATGTTAAACTGCCCTTTCCTTTGCTGGCATTTTAATGAAATGTTGGTGATAGTAACAGTGATTTGAAAACAAAAACTCCCTTATAAGTTAAATAACAAATTGAAAACTGTGAATTACCCGCATCCCTTTCCCTTTTTTAAAAAGTTAACTTGATCTGTGACATTAAAAAGACTGGGAACTGCAGGTTTAGAGAGCTTTTCTTTGGGAAAGGAAGACATTGCCCTCCAGCTCTAAGGAATTTGAAAATAAAAGACAGAAAGAAAGAAAGGGAGGGAGGGATGGATGGACGGAGGGGAGAAAGGAAGAAAGAAAGGAAGAAAGGAAGAAAGGAAGAAAAAGAAAAGGGGGCTGGGGTAGAGGGATAATGCCTGCAGAAGATGAAAAGGATGGGTAGAATCTTCTAAAGTTTTTTTCAAAGAGCTTTTCACATTCTCATAACTTGTGTGTTAGTCTGGCAATCTTTCTCGTGGTCTTTTTTTTTTTTTTTTTTTCTCGTGTTCTTAAAAGAAGAAAATGGAGTGGGTGAAACAGAACTGCTATATGTTATATTTAGTAGGAAACCAGCAAGTGGAGCTGTGTTGCAACTTTATTTTCCCCAAACTGAAGTTGTATGTATGTACACTGCCACCAAGTAGCAGTGTTCACAGAATCCAAGAGGTAGAAGAGAATTTAGAGGTAATGTAACAACTATTATAATAACCTGCATTTATTGACCTTTTAGCTATGAGCCCTGTGTGAATGCTTTACTGACACCAGCTCATTTAATCTTCTTATCAACCTTAAGGGTAAGTGCTTATCCCATCTTATTTTATTTTAGATAATGACTTATAATTTTATATAAATATATACATATTTCAGGGGGTAGTTTTAGATTTACAGAAAATTTGCAAGGATAATACAGAGAGTTCTCATATACTCTTCATCCAGCTTCCCCTAATATTAATGTCTTATATAACCATGGTGGATTTGTCAAAACTAAGAGGTTAACATTGATATACTACTATTAACTCAAATATAGATTTTATTAGGATTTCACCAGTTTTTCCACTAGTGTCTTTTTCCTGTTCTAGAACCCAATCAAGACAGAGCATAATATTTCGTTGTCCTGTCTCTGTAGTCCCCTTTGATCTGTGACAGCTTCTTAGTCTTCCCTTAAGATGATATATTCAATTATAAAAACTTCAAGTCCAAAGGAAATGATCAACAGGGTGAAAAGGAAACATACAGAAGGGGAGAGAATATTTGCAAACTATATATCTGATAAGGGATTAATATCCAGAATACATAAAGAACTCCTACAACTCCCACCAAAAAACCTGATTAACAAATGGGCAAAGGACTTGAATAGACATTTCTCCAAAGAAGACATGAAAATAGCCAACAAGCACATGAAAAGATGTTCAACATCATTAATCATCAGGGGAATGCGAAATCAAACCACAATGAGATCTCACCTCATGACCATTAGGACGGCCACAATCAAAACAAACAAACCAAAAAACCCCCCAAGTCTTAGTGAGGATATGGAGAAATTGGAAACCTGGTGCACTGTTAGTAGGAATGTAAAATGGTGTAGCCACCATGGAAAACAGTATAGAGTTGCCTCAAAAAATTGAAAATAGAATTAGCATATGATCCAGAAATACCACTTTCAGGCATATATCCAGAATAATTGAAAACATGACTTCAAAGGGATATTTGTATACCCAAGTGTTTTTCACCATAGCCAAGAGGTGGAAGCAACCTAAATGTCCATTGATGCATGAATGGGTAAAGAAAATGTGATTGATACACACACGTGTGCGCGCGCGCACACACACACACACACACAATGGAATATTATTCAGCCTTAAAAAAGAAGAAAATCCTGCCATATACTCCAAGGTGGACGAACCTTAAGGACATTATGCTAAGTGAAATAAGCCAGACACAAAAGGACAAATACCGTATGATTCCACTTATATGAGGTATCCAAAGTAGTCCAACTCTTAGAAAGTAGAAGGGTGGTTTCCGGGGGAGGGGAGAAAAGGGAGTTGTTCAATGGGTATAGAATTTCATTTTTGAGAGATGAAAATGTTCTAGAGATTTACTGTACAACAATGTGCATAAATACTACTGAACCGTACACTTAAAAGTTGTTAAAGTGATAAATTTTATGTCATGTGTTTTTACCATAATAAAACAAGAACTTCAAGCCTTATAGACAAGTACAAAGGAAAAAACAGCAAACCAGCCAGATAGAACAGGAGCTAACCTTTCTGGAGCAGACCCTGTTCACGGTTCATATCCATTCACAGTCCTCCTACCTTCTTTCTTGCCGAGACCCAGTTTTGTTTTTGAATTTGCTCTCCAAGTGGTATATGCTCAGGGAAGAGGCCCTGCTTTGGAGACAGTTTTACTTACTCTTAAAAAGAGTTTTACCACATTGCATTTTCTGCCCCTGGATGTTGTTCTTGGAATGTGTCCCTTATCGTATAAGCCACTTTTAGTTGGGTATTGTGTTCCTTGCAGGCGAAAACACCCTCACTGATAACCTTGCCGTGCGTAGTAGACAGATGCAGTGCTACAATCCCACTGTGGAGAGATCTGGAGGACAGTGATGGAGGGAAATCTTCCCAGTGGGCAGAACTCGAGCAGTTCATCTGGTTGTTTGTTTTGCCTGGAAGGAGCCATGGCTAGAGGTATGGGTTTACATCGATTCATGGGCTGTGGCTACTGGTTTGGCTGGATGGTCAGGGACTTGGAAGAACCATGATTGGAAAATTGATGACAAGGAGGTCTGGAGAACAGATAGGCAAATAGATTTCTCTGAATGGAAATGAAAGGGCGGTCTCAGCAGAGGAGGATTTTAATAATCAGGTGGACAGAATGTCATTCTGTGGATGTCAGTCAGCCTCCTTCCCCAGCCACTCCAGCCACTGCCCAATGTCAGGGATAAAGTTTATGCATGGACTTCCACTCACCAAGGCTGATCTGGCTGTAGCCACAGCCAAGTGCCCAGTCTGCCAGCACCAGAGACCAACACAGAGGCCCTGATATGGCACTATTCTCCAGGGTGACCAGATAGTTACCTGGTGACAGATTGGTTACATTGGGCCACTTCCACCAAGGAAGGGGCAGAGTTTTGTTCTTATTAGAACGCTTACTCTGGTTATAGATATGCCTTTCCTGCCCACAGTGCTTCTGCCAAAACTACCATCTGTGGATTTACAGAGGGCCTTATCCACCATTAAGTTATTCCACACAGCAATAACTCTGACCAGAAATTCATTTCACTGCAAATGAAGTGAGACAATTGGCTCCTACTCATGGAATTCATTGGTCTTAGCATATTCCCCATTATCTGGAAGGAGCTGGCTTGATAGAATTGTGGAATGGCCACTTCACAACGTGGGTAAGGAGGAGGAGGTCTGGGAAGCAGAAGATCCCAGGGGCGCCTCTTAGAACTACTATGTCCAGTGATTAAAGTTCATGGAAAATTACAGTGCAATTCAGGTAGGATTATTGATGTCACAGTACCTTCAGTAATGAAGGTTTGGGTCACCTTGTCAGGCAAGAACCAGCTGAGAGTCTTGCTGAAGACAAAGGGGATGTGGAATTGGTAGAGGAGAAGGAAGTTTCAAATACCAGCTACATCGTGTGACAAGTTACACAAATGAGGACTGTAGTAGTTATAAGTATTTCTTCTTACTTTAATGTGAATGTATTTGAATATCTAATTTTTTAATTTCCTTTTTTCCCTCTGTCTTATTCCCTTACCATCTAAGTGAAATGTGCTAATAAGGCAACTTTATATTTAAGTATTCAAGTTACAGGATCTCAAAGAGGGAATGAGCTAGAAGAGGAATGAACATCACCCAAAGATGGGTAAAGAGACTAGGTGCTTTGTACTCTCTTTTGGAAAGAGGGCTAATGTGTTTTGGTTGTATAAAAGATCATTGTATCACGTTAGGTGAATGCATGATTTTGCTATTGTGTTTATTTGGAGGTTAAATGTGATTCCAAGAAGTATGTATGGATGTGGAGTTGACAAGGGGTGGACTGTGGTGGTTTGTATTGTGTCAAATAGGCTCAATTGGAACTACATTTCCCAGAATCCCTGTACCTGTAGAGCTGGCCCAAAGAGGAATTTACATGAGGTTTGAAAGGCAGGAATGAAGCACCAGACATTACTCTCTGAAGGTCACCGTGGTCAGATAGATGCAATGACAGACACAGAGAAGTGCTGGTCGGTTCTGTCTGTCCTCGACTCTTCCACCCCTCTTTCAGCTCTTCTTCCCAACTGCTGATCCCGTTGACCAGTAGTGGCCTCAGGTCCACCACTAGTCACTGGGCAGCAGACTCAGAGAAGCAGCAGCCACTCAGAGCCATGGCTTGCCCCATTGATGTCCCCATGAACTTTCCCTTTGCACTTCCCTTTTGGTGGTTGGATGTGCTTGGGTTTCAGATTGACTGATAGGTGACGTACCTATGATCTTCCAGCTTCCCTCCTGGACCTTCACTTCCCCAAATGTAAGGTCTCATTCCACTGTAAATTCCTTACATATTAACCCAGCAGTTGGCAAACTACATACGGCTCATGGGTCAAATCCAGCCTGCCACCTGTTTTTGTAAATAAAGTTTAATTGGAACACAGACACACCTGTTCATTTGCATATTATCTATGGCTGCTTAATGACCAGGTTGCGTAGGTGTGACAGAAGCTACGTGCCTCCTGAAGCCTAGAATATTTATTATCTGGCACAGGAAAACATTCGCGCCCCTCCTCCACTCATGCCAGGTGTGCTTCTCTGATTGGAACCTGACTAATACACATGGCCAACCCAGACATCACTAGGGCAGGTAAAAATATCAGCCTCTACTGAGAAGAACTCTAAAGTTACAGGGAAAGGGCATGGATGCAGGGAGAGCTGAAGAATTAGGAAGCTAGTGCACTCTACCATATATACTGGTTTAAATCGAAAGTCTATTTAATTTTTTTTGAATTTAAAGAAGAAAGTAAAACAGAAGAAATTGCTCAACTTAAGATAAATGTTTCTTCACCGCAAGAGATGTTAATTCCTAAAATAATCTTCTAAGCCTAAAAAAAATTATGAATTATGATAACCATTAGAGGTTGAATTCACTAGTTTTTTGGTTTTTTTAAAAAAATTTATTTATTTTGTTTATTTTTGGCTGCATTGGGTCTTCATTGCTGCACACGGGCTTTCTCTAGTTGTGAGCGGGGGCTACTCTTTGTTGCGGCTCGTGGGCTTCTCATTGCGGTGGCTTCTCTTGTTGTGGAGCATGGGCTCTAGGTGTGTGGGCTTCAGTAGCTGTGGCACCTGGGCTCAGTAGTTGTGGCTCACGGACTCTAGAGCGCAGGCTCAGCAGTTGCGGCCCACGGGCTTAGTTGCTCCGCGGCATGTGGGATCTTCCCGGACCGGGGCTTAAACCCGTGTCCCCTGCATTGGCAGGCAGATTCTTAACCACTGCGCCACCAGGGAAGCCCAGAATTCACTAGTTTTTGAAATCACATTTCAGTTTTAAATAGAATTGATTTACTCCAAACAATAAGAGATCAAGTGATTAATAGTGTTTCGTTGCCTTCCTTTTCCCCTCTCCTCACTCCCAGTTTTTGCTTATACTGTTTTTCTTTAGTCCTGTTTCTCTCTTTAAGTGGATTCAGTGCCTACCATCTATTCCACTATGTGATGTCCCTATTCTAGAATTCTTTATTTTGACTCATCTCTTGGCTAGATTTTATCATCAATACTTTTTTTTTTTTAAGAAGTGACTATAGTTTCTGAATTATTTCATGTTTGAGAGTGTCTGACTGTTGCTTGTATGTCAGTTTGATTGAATGTGACATTCTTAGGTCACACTTTTTCCTCTCAGATCTTTTTAGATCAACTCTGTGTCCTTTGGCATTGAATGTTGCTGTAAGGGGAGTCTGAGACCAGCTTGATTTTTTCCCTCCTTTAAAAGTGATCTGTTTTTATTTTTCCGTTCTACCAGAACGTTTGAACAATTTTTTTTTTTTTGGCTGCGCCACTTGGCTTGTGGGGTCTTAGTTTTCCAACCAGGGATCGAACCCTGGCCCTGGGCAGTGAGAGCGTGGAGTCCTAACCACTGGACCACCAGGGAATTCCCTGAACAATTTTTTTCCTTTAAATCTTGACACTCAGAATCTTAAACAGGTATGTCAATGTTGGTTATACTAAAACAAAATTTCCTGACATGATCTTTTCAATATTCATATTTAAGTTTTCATTCAAGTCAGAGAAATGTATATTTATAAATTTATAAGAAATCTATATTATATCTCTGAATAATTTTAAGTTCCTTTTGTTGAGATCTGTACACAAGGGACATCAATTGTCCTTAAGTTAGAACATCTTTGACTTCTATATCTATCACATTCTTTCTAATTGCTTCAATCTCTGTGTCTTTTCCCTCGACTTCTTTTATCTTAAGTCTCTCCTCCATGGTGTTAATTTGATTTTCAGCCATGATTATTTTTTTCTTTTCTAATTTATTTATTATATCTACAATCATAGTATTTTGGTTTTCAATTTATTTCCTTAGCTCTGCAACCTCCCTTTTCATCTCATTCTGTTACTGTACTGTCTCATTTTTCAGTTTTTGTTTTATTAACTTAAAACCATATTACATTATTCTAAACTGCAAAATGCTTGCAGAGAATCTGTCTCTCTTATTTGGGTTCTAGCCTCCAGGACTGTGAGACAATACGTTTCTGTTGTCTAAGCCTCCCAGTTTGTGGTGCTTTGCTGTGGCAGCCCTAGCAAACCAATACACCGGGCCACCTTACTTAACATTCCGGCCAGACCCCAGGACTCTCTCTCCCTCTTCTCTGCTTTATTTTTCTTCCTTGCAACTTATCCCCTTCTAATATATGGTGTAATTTCCTTATTTATATTATTGCCTGCTCCCCCACTAGAATGAGGGCAGGAATTTTTGCTTTAGTTCGCTGATTTATTTCCAGGGCCTAGCACATAATAGAAGCTCAATAAATGGCTGTTGAGTGAATAAATACAACCACATCTGATGCCCTAACCTATGCTCAGGATGAGAACTGATAGAATCACATTGATTATTGCTTTGTGATTTGGGGGAAAATGTCTTTGGATTCATTCATCTACTTAGAGAATATTTATTGAGCTCCTACTACATGCCAGGCACTGCTCTCAAGTGTTAAGAGTACAGTAGTAAACAAAAACAAGAGGGAGAAAAAGACAATAAACAAATAGCTTATATACTACCAGGCAGTGATAGGTGCTGTGAAAACTAGTTAAGCAGGGTAAATCCTCCAGATGACTACTGCTGTGGAAAAAACAGCCCTGAAACTCCGTGGCCTAAAACAACAATTTTGTATTCTCTCTCATGGTTCTCTGGTGGACCAGGCCCATCAGGGTGGGTCTTGCTGGGGGTCTCACAAGTGGTGCAGCCAGATGCCGGCCGGGCCTCGAGTCATCCGAAGGACCGGCTGGGTCGGACATCGAGGTGCCTCACTCGTTTGGCTGCCATGGATGTTGACCTCTGGCTAGGAGCTCAGCAGGCTGCTCACCGGCACATCTGCTTGTGGCCTCCCCACAAGCTTCTCAGCCTGGCAGCTTGGCTCTGGAAGGAGCACTCCAAGAGTAAGTGTTCCACGAAGCAGGAAGCAGAGGCTGCCGGAGCAGTGAAGTGCCTGGGACTGGGTCAGCGTCACTTTTGCCGTATTCTGTTGGTTAGAGCAGTGACAGGGACCCCAGATTCAAGGGGCCAGAGAAAGAACACGTGGCGTAGGAGAGATTGCTGCAGCACCTTTGGAAAACACAATCCGCATGGCAAGAGGATGGTAAAGGATGGGCGAGCAGGGAAGGGAGGTGCTCTTTGTAGGGACGGCCTCCCTGATCAGCCTCCTTGGAGCACAGGCCTGCGGGGAGTGAGGATATCTGGGGAAGAGTGTTATAGGCTGAGGATGGCGAGTACAAAGACCCTGAGGCCAGGCCTTGGGCATGGTGCTTGGCATGGTGAGGAACAGCTGAGGTGCGGTGGGAAAGGAGCTGTGAGACCAGCACTTACGAGACTCAAGCAATGTCTTATCTGTAGGCCCCAATAGTTCACAGAAACCTGAAGGCTTTCAAAGCTTTGGGGCCTTTGCTGCAGCCCTTGCTCATGGCTCCACCCACGCCTGCCCTGTGTTGCTTGCCTTCCCCATCCTGAACCCACTGGTGCTCTCGCCAGCAGGTTTTCCCTTTTCTCCTTGATCTCCATCAACCCATGAGGCCTTGTCATTAAGTCACCCTCTTCGGCCCAGAAGCCAGGTGCCAACCAGGTTGCCTGTGTTGCTATGTTTGCTGCTATGAAACAGGTTCGGGGCCGCAGAGCAAATTCTACATGTCTGTGTCATAGCCCTGCTGTGACAGTATGTATACTTCTCAGGTCGGCCCATTGGGGCCCCAGCCCAGAAACAGGGAAATGGCTCAGAGCCAAAGGGGCCCAGGTGCCCTTTGCTGGGACTGCAACCTGCCCTGTTCCCCACCTGGCTCTAGCCCGGCCCCTTCTGGGGTTGGAACTCTCCGCCCACAACCCAACCCATTGGCTGGCTGAACCCTTGTCTACACCATCGGATTATCTGGAACCATGACTGACCCCAGCCGGGCTCTGGACTCTTCTGGCTTCCCCACTGAGGGGCTGTCTGTCTGATCTGCCACCTGAAGACCAGCAGCTGGGGGAGAGGTTGCAGGGTGGATAAGGGTGCCAGTTCGGGAGTCTGCCTGATTGGGTTTAGATCTGGCTCTGCCTCGCATTGACAGGGTTACCTTGGGCAAATAGTTTAACCTCCCCGTCCTTTTGATCCTTCAGTAGAGGGCCTTTACTATATCTTTAAAATATTAGAAATAGGTCTTAAGAATGATCCGCCATCTAGTTGTTTTCCATAGCCAGACAACTCTTAGACCTCCATCAGCCTGCTGAACTGTTCCTTTTTCAGAGACTTTTTCATATACCATCCAGAAGTGTCCGGGTATCCTTCTAACTGTTGTGGCTTGCAGGATCAAAGTAACAACCTGAATTTGATACAAGTTCAACGTCTTTTCCTTTAAGAATTAACTCCTCTTTCTGGGCTTGAGACACTGAACAAGCAATGCCTGGTTCAAATACTTTCAAACGCTGCTGATCTATTTCTCATGCAAGAAATTCCAGATTTCAACCAGAGACCTGTCCTCTTGAATGACAGCGGTGATGGGGAAGCACACAGATCTCATCTTGGAACGGAAGCCAGGGTAACACCCTCCATTACGTTCTGTACATGGCAACCGACAGTGCAAACCACAGCCAGTTCCTTCCTATTTCCCCACCATTTGTCCACCCAGAGCCTCTTCTTCTTCCTTCCAAGGAGACTGAGTTTGACCCTGATGTGATTCAAATCCCTCTGCAGCCTCCTGTGGGGCCGTTCGTGACACCTGTGCATCCCTTCTGAGTGATGTCTACATTTTCTGGACCGTTGACTGCCTGATTGCTTTCATTCTCACAGCAGATGCAGCAAAGAGAGACCCCGTCCCTGTGATCTTGTTTCTGCATCAGTAAAGTCGGCTGTAGTACTGACCTCATAAGTTCACTGGGAGAATTCATTGAGTTCGTGCACACACATCAATATTAAGGGCTTGGAAGGATGCCCGGCACATTGTTGGTGCTAAGTGTTGGCTCTAATTATTTTACTATATTAGAGTCTGTGACTTCTTGGATGAAGCTCTAGACCTTTCCGTGCTGCTCCCCAGAGCCAGGCCCTGTAGCTGGACCCCATCTCGAGGCCCCACATCCACTGGGCTTCTCAAGTTACGTTCCCCTCCCACTAGCCTGATAACCCATCATGCCCCCGACCTGGCCTACTCAGAGCACCAAGGAGGCAGGGTGTGGAGTCCATCTTGTGATAAAATTCAGCCAGAGTCCATTTGAATTTCCAGAGGCTAAACCACGGGACCCAAAGTGGACACTGGAGCCCTTGGAGACAAAGCAGAAGCTCTTGCTGACTGGCAAACTTCAGGAACCGCCACACAAGACGGAGCTTTGGTTGATTAGCTGGGGGTGCTGGACGGGAAGGGGGCAACACGGTTGGAGGAGATGCTGAGACCTGGCTTCCGGCTTAAGCTTTTACTTAGATTGCGTCTCCCAGCATGCGGTGTCCGAGAGTGCTCTTGGATAAGTGGCGGAGACAAAGTCCCTCACGCCCCAGTGGCGATGAGCAGACGCTGGAGCTTTGTCCCCATTTGGGGAACGCTGGTCCGCTGAGTCAGCCTGATCACAAAAGGGTAAAGAATCAAGGAACTTTTTTCTTTTCTTTTTTCTTTTTGGCTGTGTTGGGTCTCCGTTGCTGCGCGCGGGCTTTCTCTCGTTGCATCGAGCGGGGGCTACTCTTCGTTGCGGTGCACGGGCTTCTCTGGCTTCTCTTGTTGCAGAGCATGGGCTCTAGGCACACAGGCTTTAGTAGCTGTGGCGTGCGGGCTTCAGTAGTTGTGGCTCGTGGGCTCTAGAGTGCAGGCTCAGTAGTTGTGGCACACGGGCTTAATTGCTCTGCGACATGTGGGATCTTCCCGGACCAGGGATTGAACCCGTGTCCCCTGCATTGGTAGGCAGATTCTTATCCACTGCGCCACCAGGGAAGCCCAATCAAGGAACTTTTGAAGGTTAGAAACAGGCCCTGGTTTCTGTGTTACTTTTTTTTTTTTTCTTTTTAAATTATTTTTTGTTGTAGTAAAAAACAAAAACAAACACATAACATAAAATTTATCATCTTAACCATTTTTAAGTATGCAGTCCAGCAGTGTTGAATATATGCACATTGTTGTGCAGCCAGTCTTCAGAACTTTTTGCAAAACTAAGTCTATACTTGTTAAACTCTGCTTCCCGCCGCCCCGCCTCCCTCCGCCCCTGGTAAGCACCATTCTGCCTTCTCTTTCTCTGAATTTGACGACCCTAGGTACCTCATATAAGGGGATCACACAGGACTGGTTTCTGTGCTACTTTTGAAAACGGACTTTTGGAAACCTTTGTGACAGCCGTCAACACACACACCGTCCTCCCACCTCTTCTTCTCAGTCTCCCCCTTCAGGTCTCCCCCTGTGCTCAGCCCACAGGTACTGCCGTCCTCCCCACTCAGTCCTTGGCCAGTGCGTGGCCCCTCACACTTTTTGTGGGTGGGCTCCCCCAGCCTTGGCTCCACCCAGCCTCAGACAGCTGACGGCTGCTCCCCCGTCTGGAGTCTTATCCTCCCTGGGCCTCTGCCCGACCTTCAGGGCTCAGCATTTTGACCAAACGTCAGGGAGATGCTTGCATAGGTGGTCCAGGAACCATATTTTAAGCACTACTGCTGCGTCATAATGACCGATTTCCTTGTCTGTCTCCCCAACTAGTGTCAGCTCTGTGAAGGCTGAGGCTGGTCCCTCCTGACAGCCCAGCCTTGCAGACATCAGAGTGAGTGAATGAAGGAAGAAATCCTAAAACACAGCTCAGTAGAAAAGTGAGACCAAGAGAAAGCTCTCAAGGTGGAGACGGTACATTGAACACATGCATCTTTTCCCTAATGAAACTCCACTCAAACTACAGCAGAGGGATTTAAGCGACAATACACAAACCCAGGAGGAGAGTGAAGTGGCAGAGCTGAAAGGCGGAGTCACAGGGGGCCGGTGGGAAAGCGAGAAGCCATGGAATCCCTAGAGCGTACAGGAGCAGGCAGCCCCAGTCCCTCTGGAAGTGGGAGTGAAGGTGAGGGAGGGATCATGGGAGCCATCCTAGGGGCTCCCCACCATCCCGTGTGAGCTTACAAGCACTCAGGATGCAGCCCACTTACCCAACCATCTTCCTGCCAGGGGCCCAGTCTCTTGTCCACACAAGTGCCCTAATTCTGGTGAATGCTGAGTTTTCCAAACTGTACCCACTGTCCCCCAGCAGGGCTCTGAGCACTTTCTGAGCTGAAGACCCTTTTTGGAGCATCTCATCGTGGGAACCTTCATCCAGAAACGGCAGTACTGCCCTTACCTTATTCAGCTAGACTTGTGCTTAAAACCCAGCGTTTCAAAACTCAACAATTTTTGTGTTAGGTATACAGATTTAGGTGGTGAACTATTTTAAAGGTTAAAAAAAAAAAAAGATTAATGCAAAAATCAGCCAAGTGGTTACCTCTTTGGGGAAGGAAAATGATGGAGGAGGAACACAGCAAGGGCTCTGTAGGACATTGAATTGTGTCCCCCCAAAATATGTTCAAGTCCTCATCCCCAGTGCCTGTGAATGTGACTTTATTTGGAAAGAGCATCTTTGCAGACTTAATCAAGTGAAGATGGGTCATACTGACTGGATTAGAGTGGGTCCTAATCCAATGACGGGTGTCTCTATAAGAGAAAGGAGAGGGAAGAAGGCTGGTGACAATGGAAGCAGAGATTGGAGTGATGCAGCTACAAGCCAAGGAACGCCAAGGATTGCTGGGAGCCACCAGAAGCTAGGAAAAGGCAAACACTTTCCTCAGGAGCCTTCAGACACCTCGATTGCAGACTTCTAGCCCCCAGAGCTGTGAGAGAATAAATTTCCCTTGTTTTAAGCCACTCAGTTTGTGATCATTTGTTATAGCAGCCATGGGAAACTAACACAAGTCCCAAAGCTTTACTAATGTTATATTTCTTAACCTGGGTTATGAGTACTAGGGGACTGGCTTTAGTATTGTTTTTAAACTATACATATGTGATTTCACATTAACAAAATTAAAAATAAATAACAGCAGAAAAGGAACATCCAGCGAGGGTCTGGGCCTTGAAGATGGGTTCAGATCGGGCATATTTGGCTATGGGTTTGCTGTGCATGCCAAGATCGTGGCAGGTCTGTGGGATGCGTCCTGGAGGGGGCTCTCTGGGGCTGAGCTTGAACATCATAGGTCATGGGATACAGCAGATGGCAGAGGGGTGGTGGAAGCTTCTTGTCCTACATGTGAACATCTCATGTGATCACCGTCCCAGGAGGTGCCATGTCAACAGGAAGATGAGATGCCCCTCCTTCCCGGGTGCAGCAGGCTGTCCGCCTCACGGGAGAGTCGCGGACTGGATAGCTGAAGTGGGAAGGGTCCCTCCGGAGGCTCTGTGGGGGTCTGCTGACCTGCAGCATCTGTCTGGGAGGCAGCCCGAGGTCTTCCTTCTTCGCCCTGATGGGGGACGCTTGGGGCATAGCATCCCCCTCAGTGGGAGCCCTGTCCGCCGCAAAGTGGGCAAGGTCTGAGCAGCCCCACCATCTCCGAGATGCTTATCACAATCTGGGACCACACTTGGCTTTCTGTTGATGGCCCCGTGGAACTTCCAGGAGAAAGGCGTCATCAAGGGCCAGAGGAGCCCCTTCAAGAAACTGAAATAGAGGAGCCACTGGGGTAGAAGCAGCCTCCACCCACCCCCGGTGTCATGGGACTTCCTCCGCAGGCCTCCTGCAAAACGCTGTTGCCTTCGTGAGCACTGCCCCTCGGAGCAACTTTCCTCTTCCCTTTGCTCAGCCAGAGGAATCAGGGCCGTGGCTTTCTTGGTGATTTTTTTTTTCTCTGCTTGGTTCCCTGCCTTGTAGTTAAGAGGAAATAACAGCCATCCTAGGAATTCTCAATAAATGTATATTATTTAGCTGAAAAAAAAATTGTTAAAGGATGAGAAAGCGAATAGTAAACACCTTATACACTGTCCTAAACAAATAGATGCTGGTTCTGAGTGTAAAAGTGCACTCTGAAAAGCAGGGAGAGACGGGAAGAAGTCACTTTATACCTCCCTTAAAACTGTGTTAAGTTCTGTTTAATGGCTATTCTGGGAAAGGGATATAATTCCTTCAAAAGCTGGACTGCCCTGCAGCTGAAGCCAAGTTGTAAAACTGTTTGGGACGTAGTAAGAAGGTTAGTAAAGAGACCAATCCTACGGTCATTTCTAACTATTGACGGGAGGGGAATTTGGAATGGTTTAAATGCTGGCTGTCAAGAAAACCAGTGATTGGAAAAACAACATCACGGGGCTCTTTATATGGCCCACTGGTATCGTGAGGCAATGTGATTATTTTCCTGACTTTCTGTTTTTGTCACAGGAAAAGGAAGAAGCAAGGGAATCAGAGGAGTGATCAGATGCCTAATTACCAGTGCTTCTCTCAGATAAATTATAAACAGGCAGTTAAAATATTCTCCTGCTACAGCAAAGAAACAAAGCAGCCTTTAAACACTTTGGATGTCAACATGCCCTAATTTCAAAAGCACTAGAGCTATGTATAACCCCAAAGATAATCTCTTTCTCCAAGGAATGAGTAAGCAGTGTTTAAAAAAAAAAAAAAATAACCCCGACTCGCCATTCCTGGGCCTGTGGCAGACATCATTAATCAATCAAGTCAGATTATTTTTTCCATGGAACCTAAATGCTGCCCCAGAATTCTTCTCAACAATGTGTGCCTGACAGCTACTATAAATAGATCAGAATTGGCTTGTGAGCTGAGCCAACCAAAGAGGCAACTAATATGATGGTTAAAAGTATAATCTTTGGAGCCAAATATCAGCTCAGCTAATGAAGCTTTCATATAAATTTCTTTACCTTCAAAATGCAGATATTAATAATACCTATCTCATTGGATTGTTGTAAGGATTAAATTAATCACCACACCTAAAGAGCTTAGAACAGGACAAATAGCAAATACTTGAAAAATATTATTTTTATTTTTCCAGAATAAAAAGTTAAAAAAGATTATTTACTATTTAACCGTGGAGGAGGAACTAGATTAAGACTTAGTAGGAATCTATAAGTTGAGGGTTTATTCAACAAAGATATATTATTATATGCCAGACTGTGTATAAAATGTTGGAAATTCTGTGGCTAGCAAGACAAGTAAGGCGGGACTTCCCTGTTGGCACAGTGGTTAAGAATCCGCCTGCCAATGCAGGGGGCACAGATTTGAGCCCTGGTCCGGGAAGATCCCATGTGCCGCAGAGCAACTAAGCCCATGTGCCACAACTACTGAGCCTGTGCTCTAGAGCCCACGGACCACAATTAACTGAGCCTGTGTGCTGCAACTACTGAAGCCCACGAGCCTAAAGCCTGTGCTCCGCAGCAAGAGAAGCCACCACAGTGAGAAGCCTGCGCACCGCAACAAAGAGTAGCCCCCGCTCGCCACAACCAGAGAAAGCCCGCGTGCAGCAACGAAGACCCAATGCAGCCAAAAAAAAAAAAAAAAGACAAGGCACCAATTTTACCTAGGTGATATAAATCAATCTTCCTCAAAATTGTCATCCTTTGAAATGTAGTGATATACTGACAAGGTATCGGTTTATATTCAGTTGTTTTACATCAAAATTCTATTTAATAGAAAAAGAATAATTGAGAAGCTAAGTGGACAATTAAATGTGGAAGCTACTCAACCTCATTAATAGGTAGGGAAACAAATTAATACACTACTGAGAATGGTGAGGAAGATGAGAGAGCTAGAAGATCTATTTAGGCATTCAACATCCAAATATAAGGAGTTCCAGGAAGAGAAAATCATATATAAATTTATTTCTAGACCTGAAGGGCAAGTGTCTCTAGATGTAAAGATCCACTGAAGTGCATGGCAGAATGAGTGAAAAAGACCCTCGCCAGGGCATATTATTATGACATTTCTGAATCCCATGGATAAAGAAGCAAGCAAACAAACAAACAAATAGGATGGAGGGGGAGTGTTGGAAACTAGTTATATGCAAAGAAACAGGAGTCAAAGTGGCATTGGATTTTTTTTTTTTAATTGGGATACAGTTGTGGCATTGGATTTTTTACCTATAATTTTATACCCAACCAATCTATCACTCAAGTGTGAAAGAAGAACAAAGATATTTTCAGACTTCAGTGACTTGAAAAATACACTTCTATTAAAGGAATATTTTTTTTTAAAAGGTAAAATCATGACTCTCACAAATATAAAATGAACGTGTGTTAAATATCTTACCTCATTATTAATGAGGGAACCAGTAAGATGTTACAACCAGTTTAAAGAAGTCAAAGAAGCACAAATTTATATGGAAAAAAGGAATTTTGAAATGAATTTATAAATGGATATGACACTGCCTTTTGTAGGGAGCCTTGCGTGGGGTGGGGAGAGGGACTGTGGGTTATTTATTTGCATATCTCTAGATAAGAATTATTTTGCATTGCTATCAATTACCTACAATTCACAGAGTTGTAAAATAGCTCAAAGGCAATGAAAGGCACAGAGCCCCCATAGAATCAAAATCAGAAAGCTCAGAAAGGATGCGCTCTAAGCAATGCATAGTTTTTCACCCAATCACAAAATTATCTGAGTACACTCTCAAGTGAATTTTATTAGGACACTAGTAGACACTTCCACCTTCATTAAAAGGAGGAAATAAATTTTTTTTTAAAGTGGGGGAGGAGGGAGAGGGAGAGAGAGAGAGGTGGGATCCTCAGCATAGGGACTAGGGTATCCATCACTGGAGGTGTGAGCAAAGTCCTAGGACTAAGAGCAGAGCATTAAGCCAGAGCCCAGTCAGCTTGGGTGCAGGAGGAAGGAGGCCTCCTGAGAGGCTCTGGGGAAGAAGAAATGGAACTGATGTGCTTGAGCATATGGAAAATATCATGGGAAGGCCTTTGGCAGAGATGTTAAAGCTTTTAGAGAACACTAATGATGAGTCATAGAACATAAAATGAATAAAAAAACGAGGCCGTCATTAACTTTAGGAATACTGAAGGCTGCCCGAGAACAGACATAAGTAATGTTCACTTGGCTCAGAGTGAATGATACTTGCATAGTCATTATAATGTAAACACCAACTATTTCTTCTTCCAAAGGTGTGCTATGTTGGGATGATGGGGGAGGGGAAGTGATGGCTGCACGTGTGGGAGAGTTAGGTACTCACCTACCAGAGTCGGTGGAGAATGTCTACACATGATAAATTAAGAAATAGCAGTAGAGAATTCCCTGGCAGTCCAGCGGTTAGGACTCGGTGCATTCACTGCCTTGGCCCGGGGTTCAATCCCTGGTCAGGGGAACTAAGATCCTGCAAGCCATGTGGCGCAGCCAAAAAGGAAAACAAAACAAAACAAAAGAAATAGCAGTAGAAGCACAGTATTCTTAAATATGGAGATAAGTATCAGAGAAAAGAGCTAGAAGAGTTGCCACTGGCTACCACAAGCAGATCCTGGTGGTGAGAAAGCTGAGGGCAGGGGACTGCTGGTTTTCATTAAAAACTTATGTACATGCAGGGGGCTTCCCTGGTGGCACAGTAGTTAAGAATCCGCCTGCCAATGCAGGGGACACGGGTTCGAGCCCTGGTCTGGGAAGATCCCACATGCCGCGGGGCAACTAAGCCCACGTGCCACAACTACTGAGCCTGCGCTCTAGAGCCCGTGAGCCACAACTACTGAAGCCCGTTCGCCTAGAGCCCGTGCTCTGCAGCAAGAGAAGCCACTGCAGTGAGAAGCCACGAACCGCAACAAAGAGTAGCCCCTGCTCGCCACAACTAGAGAAAGCCTGTGCACAGCAACGAAGACCCAGTGCAGCCAAAAATAAGTAAATAAAATAAATTAATTTAAAAAAAACTTATGTACATACATATGCATATAATACACACACACACACATATATCTATGCATATATTTATGAAAAATGAATTGAAAAAAATGATTACACTTAAAGAAAAAGGCATGTATTATTAAGTGCTGGTGAGGTGTGGGTAATCTCAAACACTACTAGTGAAGTATAAATTGGCACAGACTTTGGAAAAGCCACTTGGCAGAATCCGATGAAATTTTACGTGTACATACCGTTCAATCTAGCAGTCATACTTCTTCGCCTTTATCCTCAGAGAAACACTTGCACGTGTGCTCAGGGCAGCATGCCCAGGGACATTCCTGGAGCATTGTTTATAAGGTAAAAAAACCCAACAATGCTATAATTGTCCAATAAAAGGGGGACGGCAGTACAACAACAACAAAAACCAAAAGTCATGACCCTTGAACATGTAAAAAGATGCTCAGTCTAACTCATGATACACAAATAACAATTTAAAGTATGATGAAGATCTATATATATTTTTTGCCTATCAGTTTGGCAAAGTCTGGTAGTATTTTATTGGTGTGTTGGTAAAGCTATGGCAAAGCAGGTGGTCTCATACATGGGAAAAGAATATAAAAAAAAAAAAGAGTGGATATATGTATAACTGATTCACTTTGCTGTGTACCTGAAACTAACACAACATTGTAAATCAACTATACTGCAATAAAAATTAAAAGAAAAAAAGGTGGTCTCAAACATTGTTCACGGGAGGACAAATTGGTTCAATCTCTACAGAGAGCAATATCCATCAAAATTACAAATGCACAGGCTTTTTGACTGAGAAATCTCACTTCTAGTAATTCATCTAACAGATAAGTGCATGGACTAAATTTTATATATATACACAAAGATATTTGTTGCAGTGTTGTTGACGGTAGCAACAGTTTGGAAACAACCAATAGGGGGGACTGGTTAAATAAATTTCTTATTTAACGCAAACGTCTGTGCTGTGGAGCTAAGATGCGGTGGAGGTCGGGGAAGGACAGGAATGGAAGGAGAATTTGCCTTTATTTCACCATATGGCATTTCTTCCTATGTTCTCTTCTAGGACAAAATGCCCCACAGTGAAATAAATGTGCTCTGTGCCTCAGTTTCCTCATCTCTAAAAAAGAGATGGTGATTCTAACCTCCTAGGGTTACTGTGAGGATGGTGAGCCGATCCACGTGAGGTGCTTAGATCAGAGCCTGGTGCAGAGCGAGGGCTGTATAAGCTTGTCCAGGGCACCACGTGTAACAGAGGGGGGCTCATCAGTCATGGGAGGGGGCTCTAGCGGTCAAAGTTTAAGCTGCTCGGAGACAGACATTAGGTTATGTCAGAAAAGTCAAATCAAATGGGGTAACTCAGAGAGGGATCTCCAGCTGAGACAACACAGTACCATGGGCAGGGCTGGCAGCCAGTTCCATTTGTGGCTCTCCAAGGAACCATACATGGTGGTCTTCACACCCTTGTGTGGATCTGGGGCTAGGCTGCTTTCACTGGTAGTGTGTAGAAGCAGGAACTCCTTTTATTTTTTTAAATTGAAGTATAGTTGATTTACAATGATTCAGGTGTAAAGCAAAGTGATTCAGTTATATATTCTCTCTATATATTCTTTTTCAGATTATTTTCCATCATAGGTTATTACAAGATATTGAGAATAGTTCCCTGTGCTGTCCAGTAGGTCCTTGTTGTTTATCTTTTTTTTTGTTTTTTTTTTTTTTTTGGGGGGGAGCCATGCGTTGCACGCCATGCGGGATCTTAATTCCCTGACCAGGGATCAAACTGGTGCCCTTGAAGTGGAAGTGTGGAGTCCTAACCACCGGACCGCCAAGGAATTCCCCTGTTTATCTATTTTTACATATAGTAGTGTGTATCTGTTAATCCCAACTAAGAAGGCAACTCCTTCTTAAGACCTATACTGACCACGGCAAAGGTGAACACCCCAACTAGCCCAGCTTCTCCACCAAACCCACAGATGAACAGCTGATGTTTAAGATCAGCAGAGGAAAGAAACAGGATAGGACAGAAGGGTGCCACATCCTTTTAAGGAGCTTTTCTGGGAGTCCCTCACACTTCTGCTCACATTTCATTGGCTAAAACCTAGTCAGAAAGCCTCATCTCACTGAAAGGGAAGTTGAGAAATGAAGTTTTTGAGCTGGCAGCACTGACACCTGAAGAGGATAAATTCTATGGGTGGTGAAAATGTTCTGGAACTAGACAGTGGTGATGGTTGCACAACCTTGTGATTGTAGTAAATACTGAATTGTACACCTTAAAAGTATGAATGCTGTTACATGAGTTTTACCACAATTTTTAAAAATTGGACTTCTTTTACTGAGGAATAAGATGAAAATGAATATTGGGGCAGGCACCCAGCAGCTTTATCGTACCTGCTTTTAAATTGCAATCAATTACAGTAGGTTTCTCTGGGCTGCGTGGCAGCAGGGACAGGGGAACAGTGTACCGTGATTGGACAGCCTGGGTCACAGGCAAACCCTGTAGTTGGGGGCTGGGGTCTGTGTATAGGAGAAGCTAGGGAGGGGTGCTGGGTAGACACACAACAATCGTCCTGCCATTTGTCATTAGGATTTAACTACCTTAAAGTAGGTAGGAAGAGCTCTATGGTTCACCTTCCCCATTTCGTGACCATTCTCCGATTGTTTTCCCCAACTGTCAGCAAGCCAGGTATTTGCTTTTGAACTTGACCTGTTCGCTCTTTGTAAGCCACACCCCACTCTGAGGATTGCTGTCTCTGAGAACATCAGGGGAAGTTTTGTCCAGGTGGGTCTGCATTTCCTCTGCCCCCCCGAAAATGAAGGGGGTGGTTTCCCAACTTTCATGAAGTGTTATCTAGGAAAGAAAGGGGCGAGCGTAATGCAGAGACCAAAAGGGATATGACTAAAAAGTGACTTAGCCACCTCTCCTGCCTTGTGGGTCCCCTGAGGCCCGAGTCCTGCCCTTTTGCCTGAATCAGAAGGAGCAAGGCAGGGGATGGAGAGAAGGAGGAGAAAGAGGGGGTTAAGTCTGCCCACGTTTTTCAGTGTGATGAGACCAGGGCAGAAGGTCTGCCAGGAACAGGTCAGGTTCAAAACAAGAAGCCCCAGGGCACTTCTCTGTAGATTTTACATGGATCTCAAGGGAAAGTGCTGGAACTGATCTCATTCAATATTTTATTTTACAAATCATGTTGAAAAGGAAGTACACAATGAGCTCTCCAGGTTTGCCAGCGACGCTAAATCTCTCCCAGGTGCTGCAGTGCTAAGGTAACGGGAAACGCAGCAGGAAGCTCCTACAGCACTTAGTGGGAGGGGGCAGGAAGATGGCCCGACAAGGGGCAGGAGGAAAGTGGAATTTGGGGGGAGCAGAGCCAGGCCCTGCTGCCCTGGGTTCTCACAAGCTCCACAAACACACTTCCCGGGGCTCCTGCAGCTCCCAGTGTTGGTGTGGGTGGAGTGGGTGGTGGGACAGAAGAGCGGGGCTCCCGAGCCACCTGGGAGCCCCTGGGACGGCCCAGTCCTCCCTGGCCTGCACACAGAAGCTGTGCTCCTCAGGACACCCTGAGTCACGGAACTCCTCCTGTCTGCTGGGATCTTCACCTCAGCATCAGGTACTTTCTTCAGCTTATCCTGCTTGTAATTTCAGATATACCTATTTGGTTTGTCTTATTTCACCTTGGCACTTCCCTTGCCTTCCACTCAGCCCCACAAATGGTTCGGATTCTTGTTCTCCTAGTGTTGAATTTCCAGGCACCAGGGAACCAGCCAGCAGGTCTGGTCTCCACAGGCTGGGGTGTTAAGTGAGAGGAGTCACAGGAAAGAGAAAGGCTTCTAGTGGTAAGAGATTGAGCCTCATCTTCCTACTTACGTTAATTACTAGATTCCAGGCCGCGGCCTTTTGAGGCATAAACTCAAGTTTAAACTGGTAGGAGGGCAATCGAAATAACTGATTCAGGCAAGGATCATCAACTATGTTGATTTTTAGGAGGCACATACTGAAGTATTTAGGAGTGAAATATGATTTCCAAAACACGTTCAAGCATTTTGGCAAAAAAAAAAAAACACAAACAAAAAACACACATATAGAGATAAAGCAAAAATAGCAAAATGTCAACAATTTTTAAATTTAGGTGGTGGGTATATGGGTAATCATTGTGCTATTCTTTCAACCTTTCTGTATATTTGAGCACTTGTGTAATAGTAAGTTGCTGGGAGTAAGGGTATGGGTAGTGGACAGCTGGTGAATCTGAGAGTCCTTGAATATATCACAGGCATGAAAGGGCTTAGTAATGCCAGACTTGGAAAAAATCTTTTCATTCTGTGAGGCTCAAAGAGTAGTGTCTTGGGCTGAATTTTGTCCCCTCAAAATTCATATGTTGAAATCCTAACTCCCAGGACCTCAGACTGTGACTGTTTTTAGAGATAGGGCCTTTACAGAGGTAATTAAGGTTAAATGAGGTCATTGGAGTAGTGTCCTAATAAGAAGAGGAAATTTGGACACAGACTGGTAGAAAAGACATTGTGCTATGGACTAAAAACCCCCAGATTTGCATGTTGAAGCTTTAACCCTCCAAGGTGATGGTATTTGGAGATGGAAACTTTGGGAGATAGTTAGGTTTAGATGAGGTTATGAGGGTGGAGCCCTGTTAGGGACCGAACATTTGTGTCCTCCAAAATGCATATGTTGAAACTATATACCCCTCAGTGTGGCAGTATTAGGAGGTGGGGCTTCTGTGCTAATAAGCATAAGATGAGGTCATAAGGGTGGAGCTCTCATGAATGGGATTAGTGCCCTTCCAAGAGTCACAAGAGAGCTTGCTTCCTGTGCTTTGCTCGCTGCTACATGATGGTGCAAGAAGTCAGTAATCTGCAACCTGGAAGAAGGCCCTCAGCAGAACATGACCAATGCTGGCACTCTGAGCTTAGACTTCCAGCCTCTAGAACTATGAGAAATAAATTTCTGTTGTTTATAAGCCACCCAGTTTATGGTATTCTGTTATAGCAGCCTGAGCTAAGACAGGCCCTCTCGACAGGATTAGTACCCTTTTGTAAGAAGAGAAAGAGACCCCTAGAACTCTCTCCACCATGTGAGGAGACAGTGAGAAGGTGACTGCCTCTGAGCCAAGAAGGGAGCTCTCACCAGAACCCGACCAGGCCAGCACCTTCATCTTGGACTCTGGCCTCCAGAGCTGTGAGAAAACAAATATCTGTCGTTTAAGCCACACAGTCTATCGTATTTTGTTATGGCAGCCCAAGCAGACTCTTACACGATATGAAGACACAAGGAGAAGACAGCTATCTACAATCCAAGGGAGGAGGCCTCAAAAGAAACTAACCCTGCTCACACCTTCACCTCAAATGTCTAGTCACCAGAAGTATGAAACATTTCTGTCATGTAAGCCACATCATTAGGGCAGCCCTAGCAAACATACAAGTATCATTCACCATTGTTTGCACTTCCTTAAATGAAGCAGAGCTCTCACTCAGGAAAAAGAGTTCAAATGGGGCAAAGTTCAAACTCTCCTGTGCTTTCCTGTGGTTAGGACAAAACCAGATGGCAGCTGGAGGTTACCCACCTGAGAGAGAGCAGAAAGTGGAGGGGGGACCAGACCATGGGAGCCACTGAGGGCTACACTTGTCTTATACTTTGGAATCTTGACCAAGGGGAATAGAATTTGCTTTTTAATAACTATTTCCTTTTGTTCTCCTGTGATATTAATAGAGCTATGTCTTGTAACTAGGACACAAGGTGAAAAAGTTATATGCGATAATTGAAAATAAGTTTTTCCTATGAGGGTCAAGCTAGGAATAATCAACATTTGAGAGACAAGATCAGCAGTCTGTAGGCTGAGGGCATAGATACAAGGCTTCTGAATGGTATTGTGAGAAGAGCCTTGGCTTTGGCTTGGACAAACGCGAGCACAACTTTTCCCTTTTCCAATTAAGAGCTGTGAGACCCTTAACTGGGGCAATTTGTGTAACTTCTTTGGACCACACTTTCCTCATCTGTAAAATGGGCAGAATACTACCTGCCTTGTAGAGATACTGGAAAGATTAGAGCCATTGTACTTAAGCCCTGGGTACAATGCCTGGACACAACAAATGGTACTATTATTACTGTTGCTATTTTTTGGGAACGCTCAATAAAGGTGATGGAAGTGCAGTGAAGGGAAACACAGTAAAGATAAAAGAAAGCTACCTTTTACTTAGTCAAAATCATAGAGACAAAAAGTAGAATGGTGGTTGCCAGGGGCTGGGTGAAGGGTGAAATGGGGAGTTATTGTTCAATGGGTATAATTAAAGTTTTGTAAGATGAAAAGAGTTCTGGCGATGGATGGTGTTGATGGTTACATAAAAATATGAATGTACTTAATACCGTGAACTATATATTTAAAAATGATTAAGGGAATTCCCTGGTGGTCCAGTGGTTAGGGCTCCACGCTTCCACTGCTGGGGGCCTGGGTTCGATCCCTGGTTGGGGAACTAAGATCCCACAAGCCGCACGATGCAGCCAAAAAAAAAAATAAAAAAAGATTAAGATAGTAAATTGTATGTTATGTGTATTTTACCACAAGAAGAAAAAAATTGGAAAAGAAATAACTTACTCCACAGTACAGCATACTTGACGAAAACACAGGGGAATTGGGGGGGAAAAATTAGCCATAAAGAAATTTAAAAATTTGACTAATAAACAAAAATTCTACCAGGCAAAAATCACTCTAAGCAAAGTCAAAAGACAAAGAACAAGCTAGGAGAAATATTTTCAATTCTATCCAACAGAGCTCATTTTCTTACTGAAGAAGTCCATATGTTAGGAGAATGGCCTACCAGAAGGCCAGAAAGATGAGTTCAGAGAACATAAATTCTAGTTTCTCCAGGACCTTCCAGAGGCACCCATGGTGGGATAGGTAGTTGGGGCAGACAGTTCTTCAGGCTTCATGATGTCCCAGTTCAAATATCCCTCTACATTCTCCATATCCCTTTTCTCTGAATTTTATGCTAAAACCTCTTTGGACACATATTAGGTGCCAGTAAATATTTATTGAATTATTTCACATATTACAGTGTTTTCGTTTCCTAGGGCTGCTGTAACAAAGGACACAAACTCACTTAAAACAATGGAAATTTTACAGTTAGAGGTTAGAAGTTCAAAATTAAGCTGTCAGAAGGACCATGCTCTCTCTGAATGCTCTGTCAGAGAATGCTTCCCTGCCTCTTCCTAGCTTCTGGTGGCACCAGGCATTCCTAAGCCTTTAGTAGCATGACTCCAATCCCTGTCTCTCTCACATGGCTTTCTTCTCTGTGTCTCTGTGTCTTTCTTAGTCTTCGCCTCATCTTATAAGGATACCAGTCATTAGATTTGGGGCATACCCTATATCCAAGATGATTTCGACTTAACATCCTTAGCTAATTACATCTTCAAAGACCATATTTTCAAATAAGGTCACGTTCTGAAATTCTGGGCGGATGTGAATTTTGGGGGGACACTATTCAACCTTTTAGTTGCAACACAGAGCTTTTTTAGTTGCATCTTAAAGAAAACCCCCATCTAACTAGCTTAAACAAATAAAAATAACTACTGGGACAATTAGCAGAAAAGTCTAGGAATATATGGAACATCAAGAATGGCTTGACCAAGGAAGTCAGTTTCTCTGTTTCATTCTGATCTGTCTTTTGCTGTGTTGGCCTCATTCTTAGGCTCCATCGTGTGGCTTTTGGCAGCTCCAGGTTCACATCATCCTTATTGGTGGTAATCCTAGCAAAAAGTATCTCATACCTTTCCCCAAACAGTATCAGCAAACATCTCATGTATATCATTGGCTTTTATTAGGTTGCATGCCCATCTCTAAACCGGTCACTGTGGCCTGGCCTTAAGTCTATACCTCAGCTCTAGAACCAGGCATTGAAAGCACACAGACTAAGGATGGAGGAGGGGTTCTTCCCAGAGTGAACTTGGAGTATTATTACCAGGAAAAGCATTCATGGGTGCTAGGTAGTGAAAAATGTAGCTATCCACTAGAATGTTAATCCTACCTTCATAGTTAAAGAGCTCCTGGAAGACAGCAACTCTGGTTTTCTTTTCTGTATTCCAGAGCCCCAGATAGCATCAGGCCTTCACATAAGTATTTGCTGACTTGTTTTGAATTTTTAACAAGATTTAATCTCTGCAGACTTTATCCACTATAAATCTGCAGCCCAGTTCCTGAACCAAGGCGACACACCCTACCCCATCGAGATACTGCTCTTTGTAAAGCTCTATCTAGGTAGACCAGTTGGCCATCTGTTGTGAAATCATTCTGAAAAACTTCCATGAAAGGGAACTGAGTAAAAAGGCTCATGTTTGGGTCAACATGGCAGGAAAGAAACACAAGTGTCAGGAAAGAAACAGTGGGTGAAACTGAGGAACAGAGAAATACAGTGCCACTTCCCCACTTTGTTCCAACACACACACACAAATCTCAATATATCTGCTGGGATGGAGTATTGTTACTCTCACATACCCTGGAGCCCTGGTGGAGTAAATAAGATTCTGAGTTTAGGCATGTGTCATCGAGGGGTTTAGACCTGAAGTGTTGTACCTTAAACACACGCAGAGGGGCCTTGTATCCAAGGCCAATGCCCAAAGGGTGAAATCAGACAGCCCTTTAGCTAGATGAAGCTGGACTTGGTAACCACACTGTGGAGTTTAATTTGCTGACCTAGATGTAGTTTGAAGCCCACAAAACCTCATACCACAGCAAAGCTTTTCTTGTGCTGAGACAGCTGGCTGAGCGTGGTGTTGCAATGACTCAGTTCTTGGTAAAGGGTCTGCAGAAATTAGGGGCAGAGCTATAGTCCTAAGACCACAGTCCCAAGAGACCTTCCTGTTTATTCCATGGTGAGAGAAGAGGAACCTTCTGTTTGTGGGCACTGGTGTTTCATCAGAAAGGACCAGGCTGGGGCTATGGGTTTGGGCTGCGTATACACAGTCCACACATGATGGTCAGACAATTATACTCAGACTGATCCTTCAGACTGAACCACACAGGCCAAAAGCATTTTTGGAAAGTGGTCTTCAAACTGTGTGAACTGAGTCACATTTCTCCTTGACTTCCATTTTGAAATTGGGGCTAGTTTACATGAGGAAGCTGACTTCAATAAAACTGGGGTTGAAAACTGGGGGTTCTGAGGACTACCCATTAAACATAGCAGATTGAACATGTGTATAAGCTTCAGCCTCCTCCCAAAACCCCACTAAAATATGAGTAAAGACACATTTTTTTTAAAAAGGCATATATCCAGAAGAGAGATAAGAGCAGAGAGAGGGATCAAAAAAATCCTAGCTGAAGCCTATTGATGTTCAAGGGAAATAAATTTACTTTGGATATATTTCCCTATTGTGAAATATATATCTAATAATAAATTGTTAGACATTGTTACATTGATCAGTGTTGACTAAAATATTCACCATCTTTGTGTGAATGTATGTGCATGCTGTGTTGGTTGATTTAATTTTACATAAATTTATGTTCTCAAAAGGATACATCTTAGAGTAAAAGGTGGCAGGGGATTTAAATAATATCCATGTGAGTTTATGACATCAACTAGTACATTTCAACCCTAGCAGTGCATTAGAATCACCTTCAAGTGCTTATTAAAAATGGGAACCCTAGGACTTCCCTGGCAGTCCAGTGGTTAAGACTCCATGCTTCCAATGCAGGGGGCACAGGTTCAATTCCTGGTTGGGGAACTAAGATCTCACATGCCAGGCGGTGTGCCCTGCCCCACCAAAAAAAGGGAACCTTTATTAAAAGTACATATTCCTGGGCCTGCCTCAGATATATGAAACAGAACAGGATTGTGGGATGGGGGAATTGCTAGGAATCTGTTTTTCCTTCAACTTTTTATTTTGAAAATTTCAAACTTACAGAAAAGTTGAAAGACTATAATGCTCACCCTATACCTTCCACCTACATTCTACAATTATTAACATTTCATGACATTTGGGTTTTTTTTCCCTTTCTCTCTTTCTCTAGCTATAAATTTTTTTGCTGAGACATCTGAAAGTAAATTTCAGACATCCTGACATTTTATTCTTGTTGTGGGTTGAATTATATTCCCCCCAAAGAGAGGTTGAAGTCCTAACAGCTTGGTACCAGTGAATGTGACCTTATTATAAATAGGGTCTTTGCAGATGTAATCAAGTTAAGATGAGAGAATATTGGGTTAGGGTGGGCCCTAAATGCAATAACTGATGTCCTTATAAGGGGAGAGAGAGATTGAAGTCACAGAGAGACACACAGGGAAGGACAAGTGACCATGAAGGCAGAGATGCAGTTAACGCTGTCATAAGCCAAGGAACACCAAGGATTGCCGGCAACTACCAGAAGGTAGTAAGAAGCAAGGATGGATCTTTCCCTAGGGCCTTCAGACAGAGCATGGTCCAGCTGATACCTTGATTTGAGACTTCTAGCCTCCAGAACCGAGAGAGGATACATTTCTGTTGTTGTAAACCACCCAGTTTGTGGTAATTTGTTATAGCAGTTCTAGAAAACTAATACAACCTCTAAGTACAGGAGTTACCAAAATGTAGGTATTTCAAAGGAGTAAGGACATTCTCCTCATAATCAATACCATTACCACACCTAAGAAAATTAAGAATAATTCTATAATTTCCAATCCATAATCAAAAGGATCCAATTGTCCTCAAAATAACTTTTTGCAGATTTTTTTTTTCTTTTTTGGTCAAGATCCAACCCAGATATCTGATATTCATTTGATCGTTATCTAATTTCTTTTAATTCTATTTAATTAAATTCTATTTAATTAAAAGAATGTAATTAAATTCTTTTAATTTCTCTAATTTCTTTTATTCTGTAGTAATCCACCCTTTTAAAAAATGACATTAATTTTTTGAAGTATCCAGGTGTTAAAGAAAAAAGAATTCTCAAACTATAAAGAAGACTTTATTCAAGATTATTGCAACAGGGGAGAGAGAGGGAGCTCGACTCCAAATTCAACAAGGACAGGTGGGGATTTACAGCCAAAGAGCAGGTGAGGGAGTCAGTGGATGGAGATGTACTAATAGGAGACGTGGTGGAGCAGGGCAGGGGGAGTCTTGCTAAAGATAGGTCAAGTCCTTAGACATTGTCGTGGGTAGAAGAGGATGAACTGGATCAGATATTAAGGGTGATCAGATAGTGAGGGTGGAGGGATGATTTAGTAGCACTCTGCTAAGATTGGGTTGGGTAGGTCCAAGACAGGGTGGGGACCAAGGTCGAGGCCTAGTGGAAAGAGGGTTCAAAGGAACCTGACTAAAGTCAAGGAGAGAGCCTTTGTCACAGGTCAGTTGTCTTAGAGTATGTTCCACACTGTGAATTTGTCTTTTTGATTTCTCTTGGTATAACTTAACTGTTCCTCTATCCCTGTATTTTCTGTAAACTGGAATGTAGGTCATGAGGCTTGGTTAGAAGTATGTTAATCACTTTGGCAGAAGTAATTCATAGGTGGTATTGTGTATTTTGGATTATATCACATCAGAAGGTGCATAATTGTTGCACTATTAATGGTGCTCAGTTTGATTGCTTGGTTAAGATGGTGACTACCAGATCTCTCCATTTGTAAAGAGAAATCTTCCACTTGGTAATTTGTAAGTCATCTGTGGGTGTTATTTTAACCCAATGCGACTATCTTACTCTCCTATAACCTTTCATCCAATGGTTCCATTGTTAATCTTCGCCTAAGTCACTTATTTTACTGGGGGCTGCAAAATAGTGATTTCCAATTTTATCATTCCTTCCATTTTTATTGGCTGGTATTTCCTTTCCTCTCTCTTTTGTTTTGAATATCACTGTGAACGTGTGGATTTTGTTGTATTCATTGTGTTACCAACTGTAGTCATTATTATTATTATTTTAAAATTTTATTTATTTATTTATGGCTGTGTTAGGTCTTCGTTTCTGTGTGAGGGCTTTCTCTAGTTGTGGCAAGTGGGGGCCACTCTTCATCGCGGTGCGCGGGCCTCTCACTATCGTGGCCTCTCCTGTTGCGGAGCATAGGCTCCAGACGCGCAAGCTCAGTAATTGTGGCTCACGGGTCTAGTTGCTCCGCGGCATGTGGGATCTTCCCAGACCAGGGCTCGAACCCGTGTCCCCTGCATTGGCAGGCAGATCCTCAACCACTGCGCCACCAGGGAAGCCCCTGTAGTCATTATTTATTTTGATGCTCAAATTGTTTCAAATTTGGCCAGTAAGAATCCTTTCCAGCTAGCTCCTATGTCTTTGAATACTTCCTTGTCTTCTGGCACGATTTGATGCCCTAGGCTCACTTTTCCTGCCTGAGACTTGGGATTGGCCATTTGTTCAAGGGGCAGAAAACAAGCCCATCCTTCTCAATTACCCATAAGTAAGGTGTCACTTTCCTTACCATTTAAAATAAGCTTAATAATAGCTAATGTTTATTAGGTACTGTGTGCAGGCACCCTGCAAGTGTTTTCCATGCATCACCTCATTTAATTCACATACTAATTCTTTGTGGTCAATACACTTATGTATCCCCCTTCTACAGATGAGGAAACCAGGGTGTGGAGAAGTTAAGTAAATTGCACAGGACCATTCAGCTAGCAAGCGGAGGACTTAAAATCAGAACTCAGATCATTCTGACTCCAGAATCAAGCTTGGAACCACCATGCCATATTGCCAATTTTGCTACAAAAAGAGAAACTGCTTTAAAAGAACTGAACTTCATTATATCTATAACTAAACAAAACAAAACAAAAACCCCATGCTTTAAGATGATAGGCATTACGTTAAATTTAAAGAAAGAAATCCTTGAGAAATTTGGTAACTTTCTCATTAATTCTAAATTGCCAGTAATCACAGTTTAGGATAACCTGGGTCAGGCCTGGAATGTGATTAGCAACTCAACCAGAAGCCTTATCATGGAATGAACTGGAGCAGGGACTTTGGACCAAGTTAGTGTTAAAGCCTTCCAAGCTTCTCATAGCTGCAGAATTTTTCTCTGTTTCTGGGGTGGTCTGTTCAGCACTTAAGCTGTACAGGTTAATGGAAGGGATAGATAGGGGCAGGAGGGAGAGCTGCTGTGATTATGTAGCTGTGTCCTGGTTCTCATTGGCCCAGGGTGCTGGGGAAGTTGGGGGAGGTGACTCGCCCAGTCGAGGGCTGTGACACCTGAAAGAAGGGGCCCCTTCTTCTAACTTGCACAAAGGTGCCCTGTGGGCTGGTAGAGGCCGTACCTAAGTAAAGTCCTTCTGGCTTGAAACTGACTGTTCTGGGTTCAAGGGCGAGTGACTCTCTATTATCTCTCTTTTTTTTTTTTTTTTAAATTTTTATTTATTATTTATTTATTATGTTTATTTTTGGCTGTGTTGGGTCTTCGTTTCTGTGTGAGGGCTTTCTCCAGTTCCGGCGAGTGGGGGCCACTCTTCATCGCGGTGCGCGGGCCTCTCACTGTCGCGGCCTCTCTTGTTGCGGAGCAGAGGCTCCAGACGCTCAGGCTCAGTAGTTGTGGCTCACGGGCCCAGTTGCTCCGCGGCATGTGGGATCTTCCCAGACCAGGGCTCGAACCCGTGTCCCCTGCATTGGCAGGCAGATTCTCAACCACTGCGCCACCAGGGAAGCCCTCTATTATCTCTTAATGAGAGAAAACTTCCTGCTCCCACAGGAATTTCCAGTTATAGTTATTAGCTTAGGTGTAACCCGAAATTTAAATGTAATTACATTTCTCTTAGAGCTAAGGTTGCTCCTAGAAACCTGCCAGTTTCCTTTCCAGGAGGAAGGTCTTTGGCCTTTTACTCTTTCCCTTCTTTTCCACCTTCACCTTAGCGTCCAGTTAAGCCTGGGGTGGTGTTTAGTGAGGAGCTTTAACCCGGACACCAAATATCCGGCCTATACTCCCCCATCCCCTCCCTCCCTGGGTCTTTTCCCAGGGCAGGGAGAGGTACCTGAGTATCCAAGTGGTGGTGAGGGATATTCCAGGGAGCGATAGGTGGGGGGACCCATTAAGATAAAGAGGAAGAATAAACAGAAGCAGATGTGCCTTCTGCCCAGGTCCCCAGCCAGCTGATAAGAGCTAGTCTCCAGGGCTGGGCCTGGCCTCCTTGGAGCCAGGAGCTGGGCCAGGCTCCTCCATCCTCATCTCTCCACTGGATCTTGTTTCCCTTCCTGGAGCTTTCCCCTCCATTGGAATACAAATCAAATATATTCACAATCTATTACCAATGCCAATGATTCCTCTAGATTTAAAAGATGTGCCCAGACAACCATTCTCCTGTGAACTACAAAGGTGGAGACTACACACACACACACGCACACACACACACGCACACACACACACGCACGCACACACACAGAAGCACCCATCTAGGCTGAGATTAAAAAACCCCAAGGTGTCTCCAATCCCCAGGACTGATAGTCCCCCAAAGCTATGGGGCCCCCTCCATGGGATGGGTTGTCCAAGCTTCGCTAAAGGGCTCTGGGCTTGGGGTAGAATGAGTGAACAAGGAAACCTCTAGGAACCCTTCTGGCCCTAAAATCCTCCGGCTCTCAGGGCTGTTTAAGGCTACCCACCCCCAACCCAGAAAGGATAAAAGCAATAGAAACTCTGGACCTTTCAGGGTGTGAAGGGCTTGGCTGGCACTGGGGCCGGGGCTGGCGATGGTCTGGGGTCCTCCCCCTGGCATATCGTTCTGCAGCAATGTTTCCCTTTGAAAAGAAAAAATTGTCATCGATCCAGAACAGACTTAAAATGTTAAATTTTTAATATTACCCAAATATGTGCAAATTTCGACCTAGGTTTAAACTCCCTGTGTGCGTAAGTAGTCCATAATCATAAAATTCAAGCTGGAACGAAGGGAGAAGCCAGGGTCTTACCCACACACTCCCACCTTCAGAGGCGTCTCCTGTAGCAGCTTCTGTTCCTCCCAGACAGACCCAGTGTGACCAACTGTGTTTAGAGCTTCCGCTGGGTGATTCCTGGGCTCAGGTATCACTGCCCCTTTCTCCTGTCCTTCCAGCCTAGGGGGGTGGTGGCCTCCTGCTGTTGTTCATCTCTGGGTTGCCTCAGCCTCCCCTGTTTGGACTCCTGGTTCTTTCATCCTGGCAAGCTTGAGGTGGGGAGGCAGCATTTCATAGATGTGGGCGTGCAGGTGTCTTAGGTGGGATGCCCCCAAAGCCACCTGTGAGAGGGAGACTTGCGTGCAGAGTGTTTCCTGGCGAGCGCTCCCAGCAGCAGCGGCTGTGAGCAAGCGAGGGCAGAAGATGTCAGAATGCAGCACAGCTGCAACCAAAGCCCCATGCTCTGCCCCAGAGTCATCCCAAACTGGGGCCGGGCTGGGATAGGGTACCCCACCTCCAGCCCAGCACAGGGGAGTTGGCCTTGGGCTGACCCCGGGAAGGGGCCCCTGTTGGACACTGTATGAGGCAGCTCCGTTGAGGCAGGGCCATTCCTGGGGAGGGACTGGCTGGGAGCTGTCCTCCGTCCCGAAGGGGCACCTGGGCAAACGCCACAGCGAACAGCTCAGGTTCAAAGCCCAGCTCTGCACCTTCCTAGTTACGTGCCCTTGACCAAATTCCTTATCCTTATTTAGGCAGCGTTTCAGTTTCCTCATCTGTGAAAAGGGAAACTGTGAGGACTCCGTGAGACTTTGTTCCTGCACAGGGAAGCCATAATCTGTTTGGTCAGGATCCAGGGCACTGGCTCAGCCAGACTCATGAGGGGGTGGGGCTCCTGTGCCATAAAGGGTCATGTGCCGCGTTTCTCCCATTCCCTGCTCCCAGGGGCTGGGTGACCTTGCCCTCCTCACTGGCTTTTCCAGCTCGGGATGGAATGAGGAAACAACCAAGGTCCTCTGGCAGCCTGGCCTCCTGGCCCTCTCTCGTCTTCCTCCCAGGGCTTGTGTCGGGGGCAGGGGAGTCAGAGCTTTGGATCCCGGTGTCCCTGCCCCGGGATGGTGTGTCAGGCTCTGTGCTATTTGCCTTTATCCCATGTGTGTGCCCCAGTCCCCAGGAGCCCTGCAGGAAGGGAGGGGTGGACGAACCAGGGTAGAATTCCTGGACCCCCAAATTCTACCTGCACTCTCAATAGTAGAAAAGATGGAAAGAAATAGAATATAGTGGGGGTGTGTGGAAGAGTACAGCAGCACCCCAAACTTCTTCAGGGTCCCCTGCTATATATGGGAACTCGATGTGAATTAGAAAAGGTCCCCCCTCTGGGGAGACACAGCCCCATGAGTGCTCAGCTTAGTGAACAGTGCCTTTGTGCAAACTAGAAAAAGGCCCCCGATCTTCCCTGTGCACTCAAGGTGCAGTGCACGACCTGCCCAACCTTACGGGGTGACCCTGTAGGAAGGCTCCACTTGATGCCACAGGCTCCTTGCCCTGCCTTCTGTCCTGCCAGTTTTCTCAGCCCACACCACACCACGTAGCCTTGGGTTCTGCACATTCTGTGTGGTTTATGGGCTTAGGATGGACGATCAGGTTATATATACTCCACAGAGCCTATCTTCCCACACATCAAACAACTCTCTGCCTTAGAGCCTTACATGTTCCTTTCTGTGACGACATTCATAGATTCGTTGAGTCCTGGAACTGCAAGGGACCCGAGAGATTACTAATCACTGCTGAGTGACAGGGCCAGCAAGCCTGTTCCTTCGGGGACAGACCCCAGAAGCACCCCAGCCCGGCAGCCTTTGCCCCCCTGAGGTTCTTCTGTACGCATGTCCTGCCAGTCTCCTCTGCTCTGCTCAGAGCCCACGCCTAGTGACTTGTGTCCGTGGACATGGATCACAGCAACGTGTCCGTAAGGCATATTGCTGGAGAGGTGGTGTGGATGGAGCAGAAGTCAGGAGCCGGATGAGTTCAGGGGGATTTAGCTGGATTTGTTTGATCTAGACCCCAGTGTTGACTCTCATGACTTTTCTTGAATAAATGGATAAAATGGGTCTGCATTCCTTCCTGGCGGCACCTGACTGGAGCCGAGAGGTGTCACCCCAGCAGAAGTGCAGGAGTGGCCTGAACCCCAGTTTAGTGGGGAAGTGTTATGTGTGTACTCCAGAGTCAGCCAGCCTGAGTTTCAATCCTGGATCACTTATTAGCTATGAGACCTTGGAAAAGTTATTTCCCTCTGCCTCAGTTTTTCCATCTGTCAAATAGGATGATGACATAGTGCGACCCATCCTTCAGGGTTGTTAGAAGGATTAAGTGATTATGTGCTTATAATAGCACATAGTGCATAATATTTGTTAGCTATTGTAATGACAGCAGGTGAGTTCCCATTGGGCAGAATAGACATTAATGTAAAGTTTCCACAAACATCATTTTATCGTCTCAGTGACCCCTGGATTCTCAGCAAAAGATTGTAGCTGGCCTAAGGAAACCCAAGTGAGGAAATTCATCTATGAGATCCCCTCCCCTCAGCAAGGCAATCTTCCAGACTGCCCAGGGCGTGCAGGGGCAGTCTCAGCTCTGGGTCTTGCCTCGCTCAGAGCTCTGTCCCTGCCAAGGGCATGATGGGAATGGCTGTGAACAGCCAGTTGTACTCCCTGTCTGCCACCTCCAAGAGCACATCCCAATATCCCAAGGCATCCTCAGTCCCCTTCCTAAGGCATTACGGTCTGTCAACAGCAAAGTGTTCCACAGCGTACTGGGCATTTTAATTTCCAGTCTGACTCCTGCTTGGGGTAATAAGTTCCATGAACTTACCACCCACCGAGTGAAGTCCGATTTTCTTCTATTATTCCTAAACATCATTCTCTCAAGCTTTAAGCAGAGCCCCCTGGTTGTTCAGGATTGGGTGAATGAGTTCATGACCACTAACCATAACATCCATGATCAAACAGATATTATTCCTTCTTAGCCTTTGTCCTTCCAGAGAGAAGAACCCTCAATGTATTACTCTGTATTTTTATGGCAGCTTCCCTATTTCCTTGGCAATTTTGGTTGGTCCTTTTTCTCGTTTCCCACTGTCTTTCATGAGGTGTAGAAAATCCACAGGACAGAAATCCCTCCTCAACCATAATTCCCCGTATGCCACATTCTATACACTTGGATACACTTCCAAGTACCAAATGAGAATTTCAGTTCAATACATGCAAATTGTAGTCATTTTATTGAAGAAAACTGGAAAAAGAGGGGATTGGGAGTTGGTGAAAGAAAAGAGAGTAAAAGTAGGCAGAGCACCAGCAGAGGATTTTGCCATCGAGGGTGGGAACAATAAAAGGTGAGATCTTAGAACTCCGCCCCAGAGCTGCTTTACACAACCGTGCAAGATGCATCTTACCCAAGGGCACCCTCCAAGGGGGCAAGTGGGGGCTGGAGTCCAGTTGTCAACCACTCACCATGGTCCTGGGTGCTGGGCTGCACCAGCCAGAAAGCGTTATCTTTTCCTGATTTGTGTAAAGACACCTTGTGAGCCAGTGGCAGCCCTGCCCATTCCTCCATTGGTCAGTATGGGGGCAGCTGTGTCCCCCAGACAGGGAGGGCAGAAAAACCCAGGTCAGAGCTAGGCACTGGGTCCTGACGTGCTCTGCCAAGAACTTTTCTTCGGCATCCATCCAATGAGCACTTACTGAGCATCTGCTATGTGCCCATCACTATTTTAGGTGCTGAGAAGGCAGATACAGTTCCTGTTCTCACAGAGCTTATGTTGTAGTCAGGGGAAACAAATTAACAAAGTAAATTTAGACACCACAAGCATCATAATGGGCTGGTTCAGGGGTTGGCAAACTACGACCTTTGGGCAAAATCCACCCCTTGGGCAAATCCACCCCTTGGCCTACTTTTGTAAGGCCCATGAGCTAAGAATGATTTTTATATTTTTAAAGGATTATAAAACAAAATAAACCCTTAGGAGATACACAAAGCCTAATTATCTACTCTTTGGCCCTTTACAGACAAGGTTTGCCCAGCCCTGAGGTGGTAAAGTGGTCTGGATGACACTGCTGGTGGCCTCCCCAGCACCCATCAGCATCTCCCAAATACATGGCAGCCTAGAGATTTGGGTGGGATGGGGCCTTAGCCGCCTAAGTCTAATCTGGGTCCTTTCAGCAGCGACTGGTTCAGGGGTTGGTTCAGGGATATGCGAATCAGCATGTGCGAGTCTCCTGCGTTAAGTGATGGGTTAGGTGAAGTCCAGTACTTTCCTTTGAGTGTTGGAGAACAAGAAACTCTCTTTCTGGATGAGGTGGGATATGGATGTGAGGCCAGGGCTTGCTGCAGCCATTTTGCTAACGTACAGGAGGTCATCATGAGGACAGAGCTGACCCACTGAAGAGGGGAACATCAGAGAATCACAGAGACACAGATCCAGGGCCCTGACTTTTTAGTTCCACAAGTCACTACATCCCCTTCGATGTTTAAGCCAATTAGGGTTTCTTGTTTCTTTTGACCAACAACATTCTAACTGATACTCAAGGAAAAAAGGAGGTGATGTTTGAGCTGAGACATGAATGATTGTAAAGATCTGGAGGGAAAACCTTCCAAACAGAGGAAAAGGCAAATGCCAATGCCTAGAAGTGGGCACGAGCCAGGCACATGTGAAAAGCAGGACAGTCAGTGAGCCCTGGGGAGAATGATATCCGATGAGGTAGAGAAGTAGGCTGGGTCTCAATGACCAAGGAGAGGAGCTTAGATATTGCTCTAAATGCAACAGGAAGCCATTGTTAGTTTTTTTGTTTGTTTTGTTTTTTGTTTTAACTAATTAATGTATTTTTGGTTGCGTTGAGTCTTTGCTGCTGCGCACGGGCTTTCTCTAGTTGTGGCGAGCAGGGGCTACTCTTCGTTGCAGTGCGTGGGCTCCTCATTGCGGTGGCTTCTCTTGTTGCAGAGCACGGGCTCTAGGCGCGCGGGCTTCAGTAGTTGTGGCACACGGGCTCAGTAGTTGTGGCTCGCAGGCTCAGTAGTTGTGGCACACGGGCTTAGTTGCTCTGCGGCATGTGGGATCTTCCCGGACCAGGGCTCGAACCCGTGTCCCCTGCATTGGCAGGTGGATTCTTAACCACTGTGCCACCAGGGAAGCCCCTTGTTTGTTTTTTTAACTTTTTAAATGGATTTTTATTTATATACAGCAGTACAGTGCACGAAGCTTAGGGCAGAGCTTGATGAATTTCAGCACTCACGCACATACACATGTATCTCCATCACCTAGATCAAGAATGTTTTTGGCCCCCACAAGCCGTATATGTAATTTAAAATTTTCTAGCAGCTACATGAAAACAAGTAAAAAGAGAAACCCAGGTGAAATGGATTTTAATAATGTATTTGATTTAACCCAACAGATCCAAAGTATTGTTTTAATATGTAATCAGTGTTAAAGGTGTTACTGAGCTCTTACATTTTCTCCTACATCTTTGAAATCCAGTGTTGATTTTACACTGAGAGCACATCTCAGTTTGGACTAGCCACATTTCAGGTGCTCAATAGCCATATGTGACTGGTGGCTACTGTATTGAACAGTGCTGGTCTAGAGGGTAAGGCATGATAAATGGAAACAAACAGTGCGCGTTGATCAGGATGGAAGTTACGTAAGATGTGAGTCACTGACCTTACCTCTATTTAGAGTACTGACTTTAAAATTTTATTTTAGTCAAAGTAAGGTACCACCCATTCTCAGTTCCCTAGCCTTATATCTCTGTAAGGTCTTAGATTACTCAACACAGAATTTTCCTTCTTTGAGGGGTTTTAGTTCCCCTTTGGGTTCTCTCATGAATGGAGTTGTCATTCTGCACATGCTTAGGCAGTATGAACATCTGAATGACAGGTTCCTCATCTAACCAGTAACCTGCCAATTTCACACTTGGGTTATCTCAAATTTTCTGATGGAAGTCTCTCTATATCTGCGCGTTCCCAATCTAGCTGGTCATCTGAATCACTTCAGAGTACTTAAAAGAAAACAAAACAAATAACACACATCCAGGACCTCTTGAATCACAATCCAGAGATGTGCTCAGTGATGTGCATTTAAAAAAATCTCAGCAGGGGCTTCCCTGGTGGTCCAGCGGTTAAGACTCCACACTTTCACTGCAGGGGGCACGGGTTCGATCCCTGCTGGGGCAACTAAAATCCCCCTCGAGTCTTTGAACAATAATATACGCTTAAAAAAAAAATCTCAGCAGATGACTGTGATGGGCTTTCAGCCTTGGGCACCATCGACTTTGCTGAACAGTCCAGAGACTTCATCTGTGGCAGAGACACAGCAAGTCCCAGAGTGACAGATCCTCTGGGAGCAAAATTCCTTTTAACAATGTCATTGTGGGACTTCCCTGGCGGTCCAGTGGTTAGGACTCTGCACTCCCAATGCAAGGGGCTTGGGTTTGATCCCTGGTTGGGGAACTAAGATCGCACATGCCTCACAGCCAAAAAAGCGCAAAAAACCCCCCAAAAAACCCCAATGTCATTGTGGCCAGGGGAGGGGTGGGGTGATGGCGGTGGCTGAGGTGGAGGCCTCAGAGGTCCCTTTGAGTGTAGCCTATTTTAGGCAGGCAAAGCCTAGCGCATGGGACAGGAAGCAGTATCTCCAGATGGAGAACCAATATGAGAGAAGACAGAGTGGGCCTCAGGTCTCCCGTTGGCCTGAGGGCTGTAGGTGAGGAGGAAGTCCACAGCTGGTAACCTATCCTTATTCTCCTCATTTTGCTTTTACCTATGGTACTGGCTTTCCTGGCAGTCAGTCACTGGAATCTCTTCTACACACATAGGTGTATAACAGCAGAGCTAACCTGTGTTTCAAGGGGCAATTTGAAAGAACAATGGGGACTTCCCTGGTGGCACAGTGGTTAAGAATCCGCCTGCCAATGCAGGGGACACAGGGTCGAGCCCTAGTCGGGGAAGATCCCACATGCCGTGGAGCAACTAAGCCCATGCGCCACAACTACTGAGCCCATGCGCCACAACTACTGAAGCCCGCGCACTTAGAGCCCATGCTCCGCAACAAGAGAAGTCACTGCAAGGAGAAGCCTGCGCACCGCAACGAAGAGTAGCCCCCGCTCACCGCAACTAGAGAAAGCCCGCGTGCAGCAATGAAGACCCAAGCCGCCAAAAATAAATAAATTTATTTTTTTAAAAAGAGCAATGACTAAGGTAAAAGAAAAAAAAATTAACCTAGTCCTTCTGGATTTCATTTTAATTGCTGAGCATGCCCTGGGCACCAGGATCATAAAGCAGGCCTGGTTTCTTTCCTTTGATAAATTTAAAGAGCCCTGGATTTGCAGTCAGGACACCTGAGTTCCAGTCCTAACGCTATCACTAACAGCTGTGACACTTTGGGTATATGCTTGAATTTATCTGAGCCCCACTTCTCTCGCTAGTAAAATATGAGTAATAATACCTGTCTTTTAGGTTATAGGGATTACCAAGTAAGATCACGCCTGTGAAAGCAATTTGGAAACTAAAGCACTACACAATCACAAGATGCTAACGTTTATAGTAGGGAAAATAACGCGGGACACAGAGAAGCGGGAGAAACCCTTCACCAGCTTCCGAGACGCTCAGGACTGGAAGCGTGTTTCCGCCCCTCTGCCCTCCGCCCTTTCTTCCTTTGCCCCCTCCACCGGCCACAGCGTGTGCCTTACAAACAGCAGGCGCTCTAATCCGAATGGCTGAATAAATGAACTCGCTCCTGGTATCTTGGTCCTTGATACACACCTGTCCTGGGCTTCTGGGAAAGCAGCCCCCAAGAGAAAGCGCTGGGCCAGGTCTCCATCAATGTTTCCACTGGCAGTTCCTCCGCAGGCGGCAGGTTTCCATTGGTTGGGGACCCCCTGCGCCTGTCTTTCATTGGCTGACTGCTGCGGGGATGAGGAGAGACAGTTCCTCTGCGGTTCACCGCCAAGAACCACTCAGGGCTGCTTGCGCCTTCGCCTCCCGCTGTCCCCATCAGTCCCTGGGAGCGCCCTCCTCCTCCGCGCGCTCAGTCTGTCCCGGCCGCAGTTCTAGTCTCAGGCCCGGAATCTACAGCCTCTGCTCAAGTCGCCTCCTTTGGGAAACGTTCCCCAGCTAAACCCAGCCACCACCGGTCCCTTAAAGGACATCTTTCTGGTCCTCCACCCAGAGGCGGAGCATCCCCCTCAGGGCCATGCGAGCCGTGCCTCCGTCACTTTCTCAGGCCAGCACCAGCTGCATCAAAATGCTCAGGCACCTTCCTAACTCTTCCCCTCCTCAGTGGACTGAAGACTCTGGCGTTTAAATGCACTGGGCCCCGGTCAATAACCGAATGAAGGGGGACGTTTCTTTCATCTCTTACAGAAAGTGTTTTCACTCGGCAGGAACAGCATCTACAGCTCCGCAGAGCCAGCCTAGTCCAACACCACCAAGCTAGAGAACACGGGTGCAGTTAGGGGCGCTTTCTAGCGGCTCCCCCCTCCGCGCCACACACACTTCCCATCAGGCCACACTGTTCCTCGGCCTCCCCGGGCGGGCGGCGAACCCCGCAGCCCGCTCTGCCCGCCCCGGCAGACCCCAGGCTCGGGACTCCCCTCCGCAAGCCAGGCGGAGAGCTGGGGGTGGGGGGGGGGGCGCGGGCGGGGCCGGCGCTGCCAATCACCGCGCGGCGCACGTGCGGCACGTCTGCGCATCCGGCCCCCGCCCGGCGCCGGCTCGGCTGGGGGTACGAGGGGGCCGGGGGTGCGCCCTCGGGAGGCGCGCCTGGGTAGGAGGTGTGACCGTGCCGGGGTCCGGGGACGCGAGCGCGCGGAGGTCGGGGCTGTGCGCAGGCGGCGAGAAGGGTGTGAGCGCGCTGGGGTTGAGGGGCTGTGCGGGGGGGCCTGGGGGATGCGAGCGTGCGGGACGGAAGGTTTCTCAGGCGTCTGGAAGGTGCCAGCAGGCGGGGGAGTGAACAGGGTGTGAAGAGTATGTGAACGCGCCCCGGGGTTAAGGGGGATGCTTCGGGGTCTTGCGGAGGGCCGAGGGAGTACTCGCGCCGAGCGAGTCTACCCGGGTACCCAGGGGCTCACAGGGGGGTCCAGCGCCACTCGGCCGCCCCTCTAGTTGTAAAAGGGAGCGCCGGGAAGCTCCCCAGTAGGCCTCAGCCTGCCTCTCGCTAAAAACGGGGCCACAGACAGGTGGGGATGGGTGTGATGACCCGCGCGCATCTACCGCCGACTTAGCCAAGGGCCCGCGGCAGGGGGGCCGGGAGGGGGGCTTCACATGCTGGACCCAGGGCACCTGTTCAGGAGAAGGCAGATCGTTTTAGGCTCCTCCTTCACCAGCATCCCCATACCTCAGCCCCACCCTCCCACCCACCCACCCCCGGCCCAAAGAGGAGTCTTTTACTTCTGTCTGTGGTTTCTAAACACAGAGCCCTCCAATATGTAAGCCAAAGGACGGAAGCCCAGGAATCAGAGCTGTCGGTGTGGACTTGACAGCGGGCAGGAAGGAAGATGGGGCACCGCCGTCATGGCCCGCCCTGTGGTGGGGCTTCCTGGCTGCTCGTTAATGTGTAGGGAAGTTAGGAAGGCACGGAACCAACATCTTCTACACCGAGCGCGGCGTCTTCATTCTCCGGTGTACCGGTTGGGCCGCGGAGAGGGCCGCATCCCAGCGAGGAAGCCGGTTGGATGTGAGTCCCCTGAGGTGTATTGCTGTTTACCCTCCTTGAAAGGCTCTAACAACTTCCGGAAGAAGAACTCCCTTTGAAGTGTGGGCCGCATTTCAGCTCCTCTGACTTCGCATTGTCTCCTTTGATGTGGGGTGACGCCAGGCTTAGCAGAGACTGGCTACTGGGATCCAGAGATCAAACAGCACTCCAAGTTCACCTCCACCAGGACAGACGTATTGAAGGGCCCGTTGAAATACTCGAGAATGGATCTCAAGATTTTCCGTTTCCTGTTGCTTTAAAATTAATACAGTACATATTTTTCAAATGTTTCATTCAGTTCTCTGTGTCTATGAAATTACAATGGAAAATCTTGGGCTAAAGTGCTCTCTACCTACATGGCTTCATTTAATCCTCACAACGCTATTAGATGGGTATTATCCTCACTTTATAGAGAGAACTTGAAGGCTTAGGGTCAGGCAGCTACGGGAGGGAGCCCTCTTCCTGAGGACCTTCTCATTAAAAGTTAATTGGGCGAAAAAAAAAAAAAAGTTAATTGGGCGAATCAAATGAATCCAACTATGCCAAACACAACAGTGGCTGGACCACAGTCAGCCCAGTATGAAAGGTGAGCTATTCTTCTCATCACTGTTGTTATTACAAATAAGAAACTTAAAAGTTCTATTGCCGGGATAAGTTCTACAGGAATCACAGGCAGCAGACCTTGATGAATTCTTTTAGGAATGTTTAGGGTTTTGCTGTTTTCTAGTGAGAGCCATCTCCAAATGGTACTGGGAGTGGAATTCCTGACCAGGATGCTCCAAGACAAACTACACAGCATGTCTTCCCACAGAGATTTGCTCCCAGACTTGATCTGTCCTTCCTTCCCAACTGGAGAAGGTTCTCACAAACACGCTGTCCAGCACTCAGCTGGGTGCTTTGAGGCCTGAGGGAGTCAAATGACATGGATAATGTAACTTGACTTTGTCTTAAAATTTCACAGAGTGAGTCAACATTATTTACTGAATCATTTACTTTTTTAAATTTTATTTATTTATTTATTTATGGCTGCGTTGGGTCTTTGTTGCTGTGCATGGGCTTCTCATTGTAGTGGCTTCTCTTGTTGCGGAGCACGGGCTCTAGGCGCGCGGGCTTCAGTAGTTGTGGCACGTGGGCTCTACAGCGCAGGCTCAGTAGTTGTGGCGCACGGGCTTAGTTGCTCCGCGGCACGTGGGATCTTCCTGGACCAGGGCTTGAACCTGTGTCCCCTGCATTGGCAGGCGGATTCTTAACCACCGCGCCACCACGGAAGCCCTGAATCATTTACTTTTTAAGAAGTGTTTTAGAAGTGCTGCTTTTGGGCTGGGGAGTGTCCTGAAGGCCCCTCAGTTACCCGAGGCGAGTGTGTTGAGGGCTGTCCCACAGACAAGTGTGCCCTGGGCGACCCAGGAGGACAGCAGTCGGGCTGAGCTGTCCCTGGGGTGTTAGCAGGACAGGATGGGGAGGTGGCAGGAGCTGCAGAAGCACTGCTAACTGAGGCGCACAGCAGGGCCTCAACGAGGGCCTCTCTTTAATCAAAGGCTGGTGGGAGGTCGAGTACAGCCAGGCTTTGCTCTTAACACGATAGGATGGAAGAAGGTATAAAGGAGTAACACGTGGTAATTGTAAAAATAATAACAGATGGGCTTTGCATGCTTTATATCATCTACCCTAGGAAGTAGGTTACTATTAATGTTCCCACTTTACCGGTAGGGATGCAGCTGCAGGGAACTTAAGTCGCCCAGTGTTACCCAACTAGTAAGTGGTCACTCAACTAGTAAGTGGCCGGTAAGAACTCCTGCTCATGGCTGTGTAACTCAGACACGTGGGGATGGAAGTGTTTTGTTCTTTTGTGCTGAGGATTCAGTTTACACGTTCTTGTTGTGGGGAATCAGGGACATCCTGGTCTGAGTCCAGGTGAGGGGAAAAGGAGCTGGCGAATCAGAGGGAAGGGGAGAACAGGTAAGGATCTGGTGGCTGAGCAGGGATGGGTGAGGGAAACTGGGACAAATGACACAGTGGGACAGCACAGTGACTGGTGTTGTGTTGGCAGGAAGCAAGAGGGCCTTTTATTTTATTTTTAAAAAATATCTATTTAATTTTGGCTGCGCCGGGTCTTAGTTGCAGCACACAGGGTCTTTTAGTTGTGGCATGTGGGATCTAATTCCCTGAGCAGGGATTGAACCCAGGCCCCCTGCATTAGGAGTACACAGTCTTACCCACTGGACCACCAGGGAAGTCCCAAGAGTGCCTTTTCGAGGTGTGTGTTCAGGGAGCAATGAAGAGGGATGAGCCTTTGCTGAGTTGAACTGGGAGTAGCAGGCGGCAAGTACGGAGGCGTCACAGGAAGCTTCCACACTAAGATGTCCGTTGACAGTGGCCAATTTGTGTCAAAGTATAGCAGTGACACCTCCCAGTTTTAACACAGTGTCATGGGTTGAACTGTGCTCCCCACCCGTATATGTTGAGGTCCTAGCCTCCACTACCCCAGAACATGACCTTATTTGGAAATAGGTTCATAGCAGGTGTAATTTGCTAAATTAGAACGAGGTGGGACCTAGAGGGGTGGGATAGGGAGGGTGGGAGGGAGACGCAAGAGGGAGGACATATGGGGATGTATGTATATGTATAGCTGATTCACTTTGTTATACAGCAGAAACTAACACACCATTGTAAAGCAATTATACTCCAATAAAGATGTTAAAAATTAAAAAAAAAAAAAGAATCAGGTGGGAATTCTCTGGCAGTTCAGTGGTTAGGACTCCACACTCTCACTGCCGAGGGCCCAGGTTCAACCCCTGGTCGGAGAACTAAGATCCCACAAAGCACGTGGCGTGGCCACAAAAAAAACCAAAAAAACAAAAAACAAAACCTTATGAAAAGGGGAGATTTGGACACAGATACACACAGAGGGAGTGAACATGTGAACACATGCCTTGTGAATGTGAAGGCAGAGATGGGTGATGTGTCTCCAAGCCAAGGAAGGCCGAAGATTGCCAGCAAATCATCAGAGCTAGGAGGGAGGCCTGGCACAGATTCTCCCTCACAGCCTCAGAAGGAACTAACCCTGCCAACACCTTGACCTCAGCCTTCTGGCCTCCAGAGCCATGAGACAATAAATGTCTGTTGGTTAAGCTGCTCAGTTTGTAGTACTTTGTTGCACGACCTGGTAAGTAATACATGCGGCCGCATATCCGATGGCTGCTCGGCTGCAACAGAGCTCTGAGATTTTTGAAACCTTGCTTTGTAGAAGCTAAGAGGATCTGTTTTATATAAGATGGTCTCCTCTCTCTCTTTCTCCAACAGAATGACGCATGGACATAGTTTAAAAAGTGAAATGGAATAGATATATTAAAATTATGATGGAAAATAGCCGTCGCTCTCATCCTTTGCCCCCGGCTCTCTCCAGAGGCAGCCACTCTCTATAGCCTTTATCCTGGTGTTTACCTCTGTTGTTCTAAATAATATGCTTCTATTACTATTCCTTGATTTTTCAGTTTTGGACATGACCTGTTGACGTCTTTTTTTTTTCTAATTAATTTGTTTGTTTTTACTTTTGGCTGCGTTGGGTCTTCATTGCTGCGCGAGGGCTTTCTCTAGTTGCAGCGAGTGGGGGCTACTCTTCGTTGTGGTGCGCGGGCTTCTCATTGCAGTGGCTTCTCTTGTTGCGGAGCACGGGCTCTAGGCATGCAAACTTCAGTAGTTGTGGCACGGGGGCTCGGTAGTTGTGGCTCGAGGGCTCTAGAGCACAGGCTCAGTAGTTTTGGCGCACGGGCTTAGTTGCTCCGTGGCATGTGGGATCTTCCCGGGCCAGGGCTCGAACCCGTGTCACCTGCACTGGCAGGCGGATTCTGAACCACTGCACCACCAGGGAAGCCCCCGACCTGTTGGCTCCTAACCGTGGTAGCTGAGGAGTCACGTGCCCCCACCGTGTCCCTGTATCACAACACTGATGAGATGATAAGTGTTCACATTATTAGGACCAGACACATGCTGTTAGCGGCTGAGCCAGCCAATGCTGCAGGACCGCGCCCCCTTCTCCTGCAACCCATGTCTTCCTCCGGAGTTGATAACGGCTTTGTTTTTTCATTTGCCTGATTTTCTCTGAACCTCTGTGTTCCCCACGTGCTGTACTATCTCTGCCACATCGCTGTCAGCATTACTTTCCAGGCTCCCTGCCCTTCGATTTTTTCCCAGGTGCTGCCCTCTGGCCTCCTGCTCCGGTGTGGCCAGGTGGCTTCGGCCACAGGACAGCCCAGGTGCTGGGAGGGAGGAGGTTAGTAGTTTTCCTGTTTTCTGAGGTGGATGTTTCAATTCAGCTTTGGGGCAGAGGCTCTTTCTGCTTCATGAAGGCCACCCAGATGGGCAGGTGCGCCTCGTTGTCCTAAGGGAAGCTGGCAAGCCACCATTCATGTCATCTGAGTGCAGAGGTTCACAGTTCCGCTTTGAGCCTGTTAATCATTCGTCAAGCTGAGCCAGCTCTGAATCCAGGGGGTGCAAACGACTGGAGATTCCTAAACTCACTCCTGTGGAAATTGGTGTTTTCATTAATTGGGCCTTTTGAGGGGGAGGGGGTGTTTGCTGAAAGGTGCTTTGCAGGAGATGCGCAGTGGACGAGTGGAAGGTGCATCTTCTCCACCTATGAATAGAATCAGCACGGCTGGGTCATCAGGGTGTGAGCAGCACCCCTCCATCCCGGCCTGGAGCCTGGTAGGCTCCCCATGGGCACTGTGCCATTGCACTGGTGGAATAAATATATTAAATGGAATAAAATTGTGATGAAAAATAGCCGTCACTCTCATCCTTTGGTGGCCCCAAGGCTCTACTGGTGGTTTTGGTGTCATGGACCTCAACCAGAGAAGCCAGGGCAGAAGAAGGACATGCTAATGACAGGGACTAATTGGGGGACCCTTTTGAGGACTCCCTGAAAGACCCAGGGGAGACTCTGCAGGGGTGGGGCTGAGGGCCTGCATTCACCTGGAGCCTCAGAATTATTGTCATTTGGAGTCGTGATCTAAAAGCAATCTAATCTCTACCCCAGTCTGCTGAAAACTGGGTGTATGTGCATGTTTTCCTCAGAACGATGTAGGGAGATAGCCAAGGTATTTTTTACCCCTATTTTATGGATAGAAAATCAAAGAGGCTTATATCCTTAAGTGACAGAGAGGGAATTGGACCCCAGGCCCAGTGCTTGTCTACTTCCATTGACTATGAAATTCAAGTCGCAGGAAGGTAACAGGGGACATAGCAGCCTCATTGTACATGTTACTGGTCCTAGGGACAAAGTATTTATTACCTTCAGTACAGGTATCACATTTTAAGAGGAACAAGAATAAACTCAAGCATTCCCTAGATTGAAATAAGCTTCATGAAAATAGATCAGGTCTGTCCTTTTCAACGTTATATCCCATCACCCGACAAGATCTGGCACAAAGTAGGTGCACGATAATTATTTATTGGATAAATGAATGAATTTGGGAGATGATGAAAGACCTGGAAACCAAGTCATTTAGGAAGTAGCTGGAGGAGCTGAAAGCATTTAGGCAGGAGAAAAGCACAGGAGAAATGTCTTCAAGTATGAAAAGCCCCAGTGTGAAAGAGGGATCAGGTTGATTTGTGTAACTCCAGAGCAAAGCAGAGACAGCCCAGGGGCAGGACAAGAGCCAGCAGGCAAAATTAGAGTAAGAGCAATTTTGGGTCAAAATAACAAAAAACTTTGCAACAATGAAAACTGTCAAAAACGAAAATGGAATGCTTTGGAATGACCATTGGCCCTGGCATTTCGTAAAAGCAAAGGCTCTGCTGTGGGAAGGAGGTTGAGCCATGGCACTTAGGCCAAGTCTATGGAGAAAGCGGCGCAGCCATTCGGTGCCGGAGAACCCAAGCCTGTCTCCCCACTCGCTCCCGGGACACCAGGCTGCTGTGGCCTTCGTGGGCCCTTCTGTCTGCCCCCAGGAGGAGAGGAGGACCTTTGACCCCCGTGAGCCTGTCTTAGTGCGGAGGCGCAAGGGATGAAACATCAGCAGTGGCGGTGATGCCCCAGCACCGCATGCGGGGCAGATTAGAGGAAGGAAGGTGCTGAAGGGGCGGAATGGCAGACGTGCCACGTGGGGCAGTGCGGGGGAAGGTGCCCCAGCCCGGGGCCGGGGAGTGGGAGGAGGAGTGAAGACATTTAGGACGTCTCCAGAGGAACCACAGGACTTGCTGCCTGACTGAATGTTGGGGGGAAAAGGACAGGAGGCTGAAAATAATTCTGAATGTGAAATCAAGCCTGGTGGTTGTACATTCAGAGAAGAAATTGGGAAGGAGAGCCATTTCTGATCCAGGCAGGTTGTCAGTGAGATACTGAGGGTGAGGGTGCCTTGAAATGAGCCCAGAGCCTGGGTGAGAGGCTGGAGCTGTGAACTGATGCAGTATCAGGAACTCCCCAGTAGAAATTGGGAAGGTGAGGTCTTGTAGACAGAATTACTCCGAGGGGAAGAGTTGAAGAAAGAGGATGAAGCCCAAAGAACATGCACGAGAACCACACTGTCCCAGAGATCAAGTTCCCTAACAGGTAAAAACTCCCCACTTCACTTCCAGCACTGGGGCCAGAACTCCAGTGATGGTGTAGTGCTTGCGCAACTGAGGGACCTGCTAAGCTCAGACAGGGCTGCATTTCTTAAGATGCTTCTCGTCAGTGGGAAGTAGGTGGAAATTTCCTACATTCTGTTCTCTTCTAACAAGGTTGAATTTGTTGCTTTAATGGAAAACTTTACTGAAGTCTTGAGAATCCCATTCTAGCTATTTCTATCACTGTTGGACTCTAACCTCTTTATATTTACAGATTTATTTTGCCTCACTCACGGCTACTAAGTGCACTTTTACTGAGTTTCTATGGACAAGGTTAATTAGTCTCTCTTCCTGACTTCTTGTGATTTTCGTTGACCCCTGTTTGGGTTTCATAATCACACAACCTCAGGGGTTTTCTGAGGTTAAGGGAAAACAGCAGCTTGAAGGCTCAGGAAGTGGTTGGGCTCTGGGAGTTCTGGAAATAGAGCCCAGACATAGACTTACAAATTCTTGATGAGCCTGTATTGGTGGCTCAGAGGACCTGGTCTTCCAAGGACTAGTAATGCAGCTAGGTTGGCCTCCTGCCTCAGGAAACAGAGCACACAGAGGCTTTGAGAGTGAGTAGAAGGCTGCTGGTTATACCTTCTCAGGCCCCAGATATGCATCTGGGCCATACAGTTGGGAATAGGGAAAACTGTTGAAACTCTTCCTAATTTGTATCAATTAGTTTAGATTCAGCACAACAGCAGTGACTTAATCAAAATATATTAAATGGCTTCTCATATACATAGTCTAGTTGCATTATGTCAGCTTCACCGTCTTCAGGGACCCAGGCTCTTTCCAGCACTGTCTGCCCTCCCTAGACAGTGTGCCTCATCCTCATGGTCCAAATTGACTGCTGGAGCTCCAGCCATCACATCTGACTTCCAGGCAGCAGGACAAAGAGACTTCCTGGAAGAACCATACTATACTTTTGCTTACAACTCATTGGCTAGAACTTAATGGCCAAACCAAGTTGGAGGAAGATTGGGAAAATTAGTTCTTTAAGCAGGGTATAGTGCTACTCAGAATAGTTGGGGTTCTGTTATCCCAAGGGGGAGAAGGAACACTGCTGTTGGATTGGGTAGGCAGCTAGAAGTCTCAATCAGAGAAAGCTGGATATAGAAGCTGTGATATAAACAGCTTATTGGGATTTATAATTCACTTAACTCTTTGTGTGACCCTAGGCAGATCACTTTACTTCTTTGAGCTTCAGTATCTTCATAAAAAAAAAAAAAAGTTAGACCTTATGACCAGTAGCTGTGGTTGTTAAACTGTTCCATGAAGTCCTGGGGTTTCTTGGAGGTGCCTCAGAGGTGAACGGGAGCAACCAGAGCTGAGGCAGGAGAGGAGCCCAAGCCAGATGAACTCCTCTCTTACCTGCTTTGTTATGTTACCATGGATCTCAGCAGTTCTAATGCTCCATGGCCCAGGGAGAAACTTAGGAGCAATGGTGCAAAGTTTCTGGGTTTCAAGAGGAGCAAACTGGACAGATAACGTAGGCTCAGGTTTCTGTGGTTTGGGAGATAGAGGGATGCATTTCCATAATTCTGAAAATTCAGGGAGGCCTCAGGAAAAAAGGTTGGTCGTACTTTTATGATTCTGTAGGTAATCAGACATAATTTTCTTGACTCAGGGGCTTAGAGTATATTTCCTAAGGGCTAGAGTGAAGAGAAAATGGACTTCAGAATAAGATCCAGGCTTGTTTCCCTCCTCTGCCATTTGCTGCTTGTTCTCAATCTCTCCGAGCCTCAATCTCCTCATCTATGAAATGAGGATAATCATGCCTCCTCTTAGGGCTGCTGGGAGAATTAAATGTATTCAAGTATGTAATGCTTAGTAGGCTGTGAGGAAATGTTAGTCTACTTCAATGTCACCCATTCATCACAGGGTCCCCACCACTTAGGGGGTTATGGTAGAGTAGAAAGGCCTGGTCTTAATGATTCTGCCAATCAGTTCCCAAGGCTCAAAGTAAAAATGATGACATTGGGACTTTGGAACATCACCCTGAGCAGTGTCTGGGCCAAGCCCCTATCTCATAGGGTTTGGGGTTCTTTCCAACATGCAGCGCCCTAGATCCAACCAAATCTCACTGCTATTGTTTGCTTTCTCCCCTAAATCTTCCATCTCTTTCTCTTTACTGGTTTTTCCCCCTCACCATCAATTAAATATTCTGAAGTTGTTCCCATCTTAAAACAAACCAAAAGCCTTTCCACCTCTGGGCAGACGACTCCCACTACCCATGTCTTTCCTTCTTTCATAGCCAAGAACCTTGAACAAGCTGTCTACACCGGCGGCCTCTCCTTTCTCCCCACCTACGCTCTTCTGGTTCCCTGTGAGCGGGTTTGTGCCACATCTCTCCATGGAATCTGTTCCTGCCGAGGTCATGGACGGCCCCAATAACAAGTTTCAATTCTTCTGTGGCCTGAGTATCGCTAATTCCTTTGGCTCCCTGAGGTCACCCTTTACTTTTTTTTTTTTTTTTGCCACACCATGCAGCTTGTGGGATCTTAGTCCCCTAACCAGGGATGGAACCCGGGGCCACAGCAGTGAGAGCACAGAGTCCTAACCACTGGACCGCCAGGGAAGTCCCGGTCACTCTTTACTTTAACAAAGAAAGTTCAGCATGTAGGTATAAGTAACACATATTAAGTGTGACCCCTAGTGTTTCTGAGGATCGCCCTACCTCAGGGGGGAATATGGTACCTGTATGTTTTTAAACTCTTGCAATTTTCTCTCTAACTGTTCCCGTCCCCCTTCCTGTGGCTATCTCAGCCCTGCTTCTGCTCCTACGGGCTGCCCAAGCTCTCCCCGACTTGCGTTATCCCTAGATAAGAACGCACCAGTTGTCTTCACCTCCGAGGACATCACTCACTCAGTTCCACTGGGTGAAAGAGACATTCATTCAAGTCTACAGATGCCTCCGGGGAATTACAGCACAGAAGAGAAAGCAGGGAACGTGGAGCACCCGCCTCACGTACCTGGGACCCACCGGCCACTGGCACTGTGGAATCTCTTCCCAGCACCCTCCCTTCCTGGCCGCTCTCTCCTGCTTTGCTGCCGGAGCCTCCTTGCTCCCTACCCGGAATCTCCTCCTATATGTTAGCTTCTTTTAGTCGCAAGGCCCATCCCAAAGTTCTGTCTCTGAGGTCACCAGAGGCCCATGAAAACAACTCTATGCTGGGCAATTTCAGTTCCCTTTCGACTCAGTGTTTCCTTTCTGGCGAGAGTGAGGGTGGGTGTGCCTGGGGGGTGAGCCCCCCTACACTCACCCTCAAGACACCCTTGTACCCCGGGGTCTCCAGCTTCAGCCACATGAAACACTGTCAGACATTCTGAAGCCAACTTTTCTTTCATGGGGTCAATGGTTTCAAAGAATATTCTAGGCTTCCCTCCCCACCGTGAGCACCTGTGGAAGGAGAGTGGAGATCTTTTCCAGAGCAAACTCACGGGGTTGTGGTTTGTTTGTCTTGTTTGTCTCCCCACAAACTCCTGCTCAACAGCCTGACACTCTCCTCCCCGGGCTGTCATCACATCACTGTCTCCTATTTTCTTCTTTCCTCTGTGCCTGTTCTTTCTGTCTCCTCCCAGAGCTCCTCTTCTTCTGCCTTTTTCTTTTCTTTTTTTTTTTTTTAACTTTTATTTAAAGATACTTTCAGACTTACAGAAAGCTGTTGCATAACAATGTAAAAATACTTAACACTGCTGAACTGTGCACTTTAAAAATGGTTAAGATGGTAAGTTTAATGTTATACATTTTTTTACCACAATTTAAAAAAATGCTATTTGAAGGCTTAGTTACATTGCAAAGGAAGGGAAGGGGTAGAGATAGGAGTTGAAAGTTTTGGAGGAACAACTCACAAGTCAGTTTCAACTCTACTTAATAAATGTCTAGCATTTAATACACACCTCAAAATAATTTCAGACTTACAGAAAAGTTGAAAACAATGCCACAAAGAATTCCAGTGTACCTGTACCCAGATTCCCCAAATGTTAACAGTTAACATTTTATCACATTTGCTTTGTCATTATCTATCTGCTTACCATCTATTATTTTTCTTTCTCTCTGTCTCTCTCTGTCTCTCTGTATTTATCTATCTATTAATCTTTCTATATTACCTTTTTCCTGAACCATAGAGAGTAAGCTGTAGACATAATTCTCCTTTAGCTCTAAATACATCTATTGATATTTCCTTAAAAGGGCTTTCTCTTACACAGTACAGTGATATGAGTCAGATCAAAGTTACAAAAACACTGATATAGTACTAATGTCTAGATTGACTATAAACTTTATTTTAAATTTTGCTAATTATCACAAAGCAAGTGTAGCAAAAGAAAAAAAAAACCTTTATATTTCCTGCCACAGGATCTAATCTAGGATTGTACACTGAATTCTTTTTTTTTTTTTTTAATAAATTTTATTTATTTATTTATTTATTTATTTTTGGCTGTGTTGGGTCTTCGTTTCTGTGCGAGGGCTTTCTCCAGTTGCGGCAAGCGGGGGCCACTCTTCATCGCGGTGCGTGGGCCTCTCACTATCGCGGCCTCTCTTGTTGCGGAGCACAGGCTCCAGACGCGCAGGCTCAGTAGTTGTGGCTCACGGGCCTAGTTGCTCCGCGGCATGTGGGATCCTCCCAGACCAGGGCACGAACCTGTGTCCCCTGCATTAGCAGGCAGATTCTCAACCACTGCGCCACCAGGGAAGCCCACACTGAATTCTTTAGTTATTGTGTTTGTTACTTACTCTCCTTTAATCCAGAACAGTTCCTTAGCCTCTCTTTGTCTTTCATAACCTTGACATTTTTGAAGCGCACAGGCCAGTTATTTTGTAGAGTGGTCCTGCGATAAGGATTTGTCTGTTGATCCCTCATGATTAGACTCAGATTATGCATTTTGGGCTGGAATGTAACAGAAGTGATGTTGTTTCCTTCTCAGTGCATCATGTTGGGAGGCCCATGATGTCTGTTTGCCACGTTAGTGGCGATGTTTGTTTTGATCATTGGGTGAAGGTGGTGGCTGGCAGGTTTCTCCATTGTAAAGTTACTTTTTTGTCATAGTTAATAAAAGTGTCATGTATGGAAGACACTTTGAGACTAATTTCTTTTTTAAATAATTTTAAATAATTTTTTTCTTTCTTCATCATTTTATTTATTTTTAAAATTTATTTTTGGCTAGGCGGCATGTGAGATCTTAGTTCCCCGACCAGGGATTGAACCCGCACCTCCTGCAGTGGAAGTGCGGAGTCTTAACCACTGGACCGCCAGGGAAGTTCCAAGACTACGTAAATTCCTACGTCTTCATGCTCCCTCGTCAGCCTTCGGCTCTTCTCACTCAGCAGTGCGCGTGGCTTCAGTTACTCGGCACGCCGCCTCTCAGACCTCTGTCTTCGGCCAAGATGGCTCCTGGAGACACAGCTCCCTCACACGATGTGCCGTGGCCACCTTAAGTCAGCACTACTTTTCCTATTCAGGACCTTGTCTCTCATTCCTCCTCTATCCCTTGATGACGGTTTATGGCACCACCACGCTCCCATCGTCCATCATCCTGGCCTCCTGGGCATCATTCCAGACCCCTCCCTTCCCATCACACTTCATGTCCAGTCAAAACCACTAAGTCCCATTGCTCTTACATCCCCAGTACTTTTTACTGCTCCCTTGGTGCAGGCTGTTATCATCGCATGCTTGGAATCCTTCCACAGTCACCTCTTCCTGCCCACAACCTTGCCTTCGCTCTCACTCATTCTCCATCAGATGGCAGAGCGAGCTTCCCAGAGTGTACCTGTTGGTCCTCAAGGGTAGAGCAGGTGGGGTGGGTACTACTTAGACTCCCTCAGTGGCTCCCCATCACCTTCACAGTACCAACCAGTTCCTTTATGGGCAGGTCCTGCCCCCCTCTCCAGCTGCCCCAGTCACGTTGATGTTTTCAATTTCCCATTCTGAGTTGCTCTCCCTGTGGGTTTTCGCACGTGAGATCTGCCATCCCCACTTGAACCTGTTCACCAGCTCTTGCCGCCATTCAGGCTTCAGCTTAGACTCTGTGCCACTCGCTGAGGAAGACAGTCCCTGCCCCCGTGGGCATGAGTTAGATGCCCTTCCCAGGTGCTCCCCTGGTACCTGCAGCGTGCTCCATCCCGCGGTGACACCCATCACATCGCTGAAATGGATTAGATCTACTTTGACACCTTCCACTGGGCTGTGAGCGCCTCTACTCCAGGAAGCATGTCTTGCCATTCCTTGTTGGGCAACTAGCACATTATGTGGCTCCAAAGCACATGCTCTGTAAACATTTGTTGCCTGGATAAGTGGATGAGTGAGTGGAGGGGCGAGTGAAGGCAGGACTCGGCTGCGGGCTTTTGCTGATCTAGGAAAGTAACCAAGACTCTGCCGACTCAGAGACTTGGCTTCTAGGGACAGCGTGGCCAGTTCTTGGAGTCCAGCTCTCACGGGCCTAGGACATCCAGGAGGAACACGGGGAACAAGACAAGAAATTTCAGAGGCCACAAGATTTAATTAAGGCAGGGCACTCATCAGATGTCCAAGGTGCCTGTGATCCAGCAGGACTGGGTTTCCAAGTTGTAGATGACTCCAAAGGAACAGGTTTCCAAGGCCCAGGTGACTCAGATAGGGTTGGGCTCCAGAGTTTAGGAAGGGCAAGTGCCAGGTAAGAAAGCAGTCAGCAAGGCTTCTGCCCAGGTGGCCAACCACACGGTCAAAACCCTCCGTTGACTTAGCAGCCAGTTCAGCCTGTGGTTTCCTAGGGAACCGAGGGCCAGTCTATAGTGCAGCTTGGCGTGGAGCCGGGGAAGGTTTCTGAGGGCCAGATGGCCAGATTCCGGTGCTGTCAGTGTTGCAGGGTGGGCGGCTGGGGGTCTTCAGGGTAGGACTCAGCACTAGGGCTGGGAGGGTCTGAGAAAAGCTAGAGACTTACAAGGGCTACATGGGTGAGGGGCACGGGAACTGGTGAGATCTGGAGATGCCCGTCACAGTTGGCAGGTAGGAGCGTGCAGAACCAGAGCCTGGTGGGCAGTCTGGAGACAGGGGCCACTGGTCCTGAAAGTCAAGACAAGAAAGTGAGTTAGAGACTGGGAGTGACCACATGGTTGGAATCTGGGTCCAAAATATTCTTTGCCCCATGAAGGACGGAATCTTTTCTCTCTTTTTCTCTGCTGTAATCCACACTGCTTAAAACACAACCTGGAACAAAAGAGTCACACAGATCAGAATGAGAGCCAGTCAGGGCTATTGAAGGGCAGGGCTGATGGTGGCTCTTTCAGTCCTGGGAGGCAGAGCGTTCCAATGACAGAACTGACATTTTTAAAGTTTATTTACTAGGATTAATACCTACATGAAGCACTGATGGTAAAAAAAAAAAAAAAATCATAAGGCATAAACATGTAAACAGTCACAGTCCTAGCAGAAGGCACTCTTTGCTGAGGGCTGAGTCCCCAGCACCTCAGACGCCCAGCCCAGGTGTGAGAATGTGAGGTTGGTCGGTCAGGGATGCCCCGTTGCTAAGGAGACCTGGCGGAGGGGGGCTGCTTCGGTGGGAAGCTGAGGGGCCCAGAGTGAAACTCGAGACCTGACTTGTCTTAAGAAGGCAGGAAATGATTAAAACTGAACCCAATCACCAGATATTTTCTCTCTGGATCTTACTCAGAAGATATGTAGATTAAAGGAGTTCAGAGCATGCGCACTGGCAGTCTGAATTAGGCTGAGTTCCATAACAGAGATGGGAAACCGTTTGTCATATGTGGTTGGTGATGGGCGCAAAATGCTCCATCTGTTGGATTTTTTCCCCTGATGGCAGCAAGAACTGGGATGTAGGAACATCTGGACAGAGAAATGAGGGGCTGACAGATAAGGGGAAAAGCCTGCACTGCTTCCAGTCAGGAATGTGAGCTAGAAGTGCAGGCAGCGAAGCCCTGCCACCAGCAACGAGGGACTCTGGACTTTGAGGCTCCTGGGAGCTCCGGACAGGAAGCCTCTGACACATGGGGGATGGGGCAGCTCAGTGCCTATAGGTTGGGACAGGGAGACAAGTCAGGGAACTGAGCAGACCAGGTACTAGGGAAGAGGCGGCATGAGACGGCCGAAGAAATGGCAGGTTCTGCTACCACCCCAGAGCCTGCCCGTGGCTCCTCATTTTCTGTAACATCATAAGTGACTCCTCTTTCTGGGTTTCAAGGCTCAGCATCAGCACCATCCTCCTCTTCCTCCTCCTCCTCCTCCTCATCATCAAAATACCATTTATTGAGCACTTCCCTTTTGTTCAATTACCTCACTTAATTCGCACAAAATGCTGTGAGGCAGGAACTATTTGAGGAAACTGAGGCTCAGCAAGGTTCAGTGACTTGCCAGAGGTCACTGTTACTAGGTCATCACCTAGTAGGTGGCAGAGCCAGACTTTGAATCAAGGTCAGAGGGACTCCAGACTCTGCAAGGTAGCCTAGAAGTTAGGAGCACACACTGTGGAAACAGACTCGCTAGTTGTGTGGCTGAGGGCAACTCCGTGACTCAGTTTTCTTGTCTGTAAAATGGGAATGATGGTGATACTAGAACTAACTCATAAGATACTACTGAGGAGCAAATGAGGAACTACAAAATATATAAATGACAGATAATATTTTAGAACAAAAAGTCTTGCAATATTTGGGACATACTTATACTAAAAATTATTCTTTGTTTATCTGAAATTCTAATGGAACCGAACATCCTGTATTTTATCTGGCAGCCCTATGGAGGGGGCTCCCAGGCGGGCTTGACCCCTTGCCCAGCTCGTCTTGCAGGATTCTCTGCTCTAGTGGGGCTTGTTTCCTCCCTGGCCTCCCAGCCTCCCGGCTTCTGGTCCTGCACTTTCATGCCCCCAACTCTCTCCTCTCCTTTCCTTCCCTCCTGGCCTCAGGGCCTTTCCTTCCTTCCAGCCTCAGGGGCCTTCCTCGGTCTTCCTGTGTCTTTCTCCCCCTGATACAGGCCGGTCCATCCGCTGCTCATTCAGGTGAGTGACTCCACTCTCTCTTAACTGGGCTCCACGAACCTATCAGACAGAGCTCTGTCTTCCAAGTCCGGAACACGTACAGGTTTCAGGAAATTCTTGCTTCGTGAGCAGTTACAGAAATGGAACCAGCTTCCTGAGGGAGCCACTTCTGTTTTCCTAGGATGGCGGGGGTTATGCTATCAAAGTAAACCAGAAAGTCTTGGTGTCTCCGGAGGACCCCAGTCAGCCCCCTTCCTCCGGCCTACGGCTCTGTGTCACTTCTGCTTCCCACAGAGGGGAGTGGCTTGGGCAGAAGTTTGTTTTTTCTCAGCCAAGGAAGTAGCACCCAGGGCACCTCCCTTCAACTGCAATAAGGAAACGACAGCCCAGCCTGGAGACCTTTAGAACACAGCAGGAGGCGGGGCGCCCACAGAGATGCTCATCCCCCTTTGTCACACCTCATCTCAGGTGGCATCAGGCCTGCCTGGCTCCTTCCCCTGTTTCCTGGGCCAGGGTGAGTCCTTGGATGGACACCCTGCCCTCGATACTCTGCCCTTCCTGTGCTTGTCCTTGTCTTCCCCAGCCAGGTGTGGGCCCTTGTAGGCTGCATAACTAAAGCCATGTTCCAGAAGAGTGGACCTGAGTCACAATAGGGCTTGTTAGGACCCTTGTCACCAGCCCCATCCCTGGAGTTTCGGATGCATAAGTCTGGGCTGTGCTGAGAATTTGCATTTCTATCGAGTTCCCAGGTGATGCTGAGGCTGGAGCCCAGTGTCGCACTCTGAGTCAACAGGAGGTTGAGTTTCTGAGAGGCACTCTTGACCCTCAGCTTCCTGATCGGAAGACGAGGAATCCCAAACCAGGATGCAGTCCTCTGCATGCCCGTTTATTGTGGCTGGCATCCCTGTAGCATGAAGGATTGAGTATGGTCATTGCAGGCCCATTTGGTAATCCTGTCTGGGGAGGGCTTCAAGAGGCATGGCGTGGTGGTTAAGGGACACTTAAAGTTGGAAGGGCAAGTCTTTCCTGCAACATGTGTATCATCCAGCGTAGACACAAAGTGAGAAGTAGGGGTAATGATTAGTCACCTATGATGTGATCACACCCCTCAGTAGCGGGTTCTGCGGGTGCTGCTGGGAGCAGGTGGCTGCTGGCTCTTGAGTCGAGTCCCTTTCCAGGAATTGCCCTCCTTGTTCAAGGTCACCTACATCTATTTATCCCTAAATCTGGGGAAGGTAGTCCAGAGGATAAAAGCTTCTAGAAGTTAGAGGAGGGCTCTATCTTTAGGACCTGGTGTTCACACAGAGGGGGAAGCAGATGGGGCAGTGACAGGGTCTGGCAGCCTTTCCCCGCCCTCTCTGCGCTGGCCCCTTGCTCCTGAGACCCGGGGAGCCCAAGGTTTGCAGCTTGCTCCCCCCCAAGACTTTACCGCGGTGCATCTGCTCACCCCGCTTCCACCCAGACTCCTGTTCCTTTCACACCCTTCCTTATACTAAGACTTAAGATATTACTGCTGAGAAGATACTCATCTCTCAGCCGTGACCTTTCGTTATCCCCATAAAAGCCACTTGGGTAGATACCATCTCCAAGAAAAGATAAAAAGAAAAGAACGTCTGGAAGAAAAACAACACTGACACTCTGCAGTGAATCTTGGAAGGGGTCCCCTGATAAGGTGCTGAGCATTTATAAAAAGCAAAGAAGCTCTTTAAAGTTAAATGTGAGGTGCCCAAAGGACTTCTAGATATAAGGATCATTGTCCTTGATAAGAATGACTTCTGGGTTGAACTGGGGGAGCTCCGTGAAGGCCATCAGGAAAACTAACCTCCGGGCACACAGTAGGCATTGAACAGACACTGACTGAGTGAGGAAACATAGGCTAGGCTGAGCTCTCTGTCAGTCATCTCTTCCCGAGTAACACTGATGATGTCAGCTTATTTTGAGACTAAAAATATTCCCACCGTGCTTCCATGAGGCCTTTGCAAGCAGTGGCCCCTGATGACTCCAGAGACCCCCCCGAGTCCTGCAGAATATGAAAGAGGAAGTCCATTTGGAAAGTGTACCTGAAAAGGAGTCCTCAAATGCATCCGCCCCAAAGCTTTCCTAACCCTCCCGCCCATGGGCAGACTTAGCCTCCTCTCCCTTTGGATGGGCACTGTCCCCCAGGGCCCCCTCCGAGGACCTGACACTGCTCCTGTAACCCTGCACTGCACTTACTTCTGGACAAGTCTCTCTCCTCCCCAGCCCGTGAGCTCCTCAGGGGCAGGGGCCATGTCTGTATTTACACCCATGACCACAGTACCTGGCACACTGGGGCAGGGGGGCCTTAATATTTATTGAGTGAACAAACAAATTACATATATTTGTTCCAGAAATAATCTAGCATGGGAAAGATAAGGCAATTCATTTTAGTTTGGATGAAACGATATTCTTCCAAAGTCCTTGAAGGTGATAAAAAGGAAACAAAGAAAAAGCAGAAATTGACGTTAGTGGCAGCACACAAAACAAGACTGATGAGAGCACTGGGGAGGAAAAAAAGATGTTCTCTGTGAATCTGGGTTCGTTTTATTCTCAGCTCCTTTTCTGGAAACCAGGGCTCTCTGTATCTTTTTTGACACAGTAGAGGACACGGTGTGCAGAGAACATAATGACTTTCTTTGTTTTACTGTGAGGATGACCCCTACCCCAACCCCCAGTAGATTTTGTCTGATTCTCATCAATAGGCAAAAACTGACAAGTCAGTTCCCTTCGACGTTTTGGAGTTTCATTCACAAAAAGAATTCAAAACATATAACGATAAAGTCAACTGATAAGTTTACAGTTCATGCTTAGGTAAGCCATGCTCTTATAGTTATTATATAAAGCATTCTATGAACAAGTTGTACATAGTACATTTTAATGTTCCCAAATATCAACGTTTTTTCAGTCTTTAAGAGGGCATTTGTGTGTCTTTCCCATTAAATATATTTCTCTTTCCCCAAGTGTCCCTGTTCCCTTTTTTTTTTTTACCAGAAACGTTTGTTTCATCATGTCTTCAACTTTTTGTAACAATCTACAACTCTACCCTCATAATTTCTTTAAATAAAACCAAATAATTAAAGGAACATGCAAAGAGAAATTCTGGAAAATAAAAGCATAGCAGTTCAGATTTCCTGGGATTTGCTGTGTCCCAGGGACATTCTAAACACTTTATACTACTACCTCATTGACTCTTCACAACAGCCTCGTGAGGCAGGTGCTCTTAAACCCAGCCCCACCATGCACGTTGGAGTCTCGCCCAAGGTCACACTGGTGTTGGTTGCGGGGCAGACTCTCGTGTGTAACGCTCTGAGCCTGTGCTCTCAGCTCCCATAACGTCCTGCCTGCCTTCCGGGACCGAGATGAGAAAGAGGGGAAATGGGGGCTCTTGCTTAAGCCCTGTCAGTGAGAACTGAAACATGGTTACCACGGAAGATGGCTTTCTGGGTGCGATGAGCTTATCTGAGCTGAGGCTGCTAGGCTGTCTCCAGCCTCAGGGTCACCGGTGTTTAATGCACAGAAAAGGATCTGGTTTTCTGACGCTCTCCCGGTACTCTGTTGCTATCTTATTTCAGTGCTTTCTGTTGGATTCTCATCCAGAGTTTCTTCTACTTATGCTTGGTAGACACTTGAACTTCCCTCCCCACTCCCCAGCCTCCCTCATTGCTCCCAGACAGAGAGCCACCAAAAGCAATTGAGAGGTCAGAGGTCAATGGCAGGAGTCAAAGGTCGCCAGCCTGGTCCCGTAAACAATGGTTGAGGGTCAGACAATTGAAAAGCGAAGGGTGATAAAAACTTTGGCATCTGTGAACCAATTAATTAGACCCCCTGTCCCTGTGGAGTGAGTGCAGGACACCTCAGATCCAGTGTGGGCAGCACTAACGAAACGCTAAGGTGAAGCCATCACGGAGAGACAGAGCTTTCCAGAAAAAGACTTGGCTTCTCAGAGACCTTCTGTTATCTTAATCATATCTTTCTTTCACGATTCCAACCAATATTCGTGGTCCACCTGGTGTGAGCAGGGCAGGACGAGGAGGGGATGAGGGCATTTTATCTGTGGAGTCAGGAAACTCGGGGTGACCCTTTCTCCAGCAGGGTGTAGAGGGCGTCGCCTCAGCAGGGCTGAGCACCTGTGCCCTCTCAGATCTATTCTGCCCTCCTTTCATCCGGCATCCAACGTTTCAGACTAGACTCCCTGGCACGCCACAAGACACCCTCTCTACTTTCCTCTCCTGGAGGGAAAGTATTTTTGTTCTGAAAAGAGAGGCTTTGGGGCCTGCCAACTTAGGGCAATTCACACCTCAAAAGCTGATCAGGTTCGGGCTCTATATTCAAACTCCTTTCGTCCAAGCTCTTTAATCTCCCCAAGAAGGGACCTCCTCGTTCAGCAGCTCTATCTACCTGCTTGCAGCGATTTGCTTCCCCCGCGAGGAGTAAAGGGGATTCTCTGAGAATTTGTGCATGGTTCACTGGTTTCATTCAAAAGTGTTTACCGAGGGTGGCGCAGTGATTAAGAATCCGCCTGCCAATGCAGGGGACACGAGTTTGATCCCTGGTCCAGGAAGATCCCACGTGCCTTGGAGCAACTAAGCCTGTGCACCACAATTCCTGAGCCTGCAAGCCACAACTACTGAGCCCACGCACCACAGCTACTGAAGCCCGCACGCCTAGAGCCCATGCTCTGCAACAAGAGAAGCCACCGCAACGAGAAGCCTGCGCACTGCAAGGAAGAGTAGCCCCTGCTCGCCACAACTAGAGAAAGCCCGTGCACAGCAACGAAGACCCAACGCAGCCAAAAATAAATAAATAAATTTAATTTTTAAGAAAAGTGTTTACCGAGCTAATGATAATAGTAATATTCATAAACGTATTCATAAAGAGAGGAGGATTATACAGCAAAATGCAGGAGATTATGTGTGAACTGGTTTTTTTCTTTGTATTTTTCTGTAGTGACAAAGTCTTCTGTGATAAACAGACTCATTTTAAAATCAGAAAACAAAAATGCTATTTTACACTATTATTGATCACGTAGATGAACAAAGCCCTCTTCATAGCATGATGCAGAGACAGACTTCTGCTTCTAGCCATAATGGAGCAACATAGATCAGATTTACCTTCTCACCTAAAACAATTTAAAAACCAGGCAAAATATATGAAGCAATATTTTTCAGCCATGGTACACAGGCAGTGCAAGACAATAATACCTGAAAGAATAGAAACAAATGAGGAGCACCATGAAATTCCCCCAGATCACTACCTGGAGAGTTTCCATTTGCAGTAAAGGGAGGAGGACCCAAATGGAGCTCAATGGTGTCTTGAGTTGAGGAAGCCAACCTCAGAGTTTGGAGATGGTTAATTTCATGTGTCAACGTGGCTAGGCCACAACACCCAGATATTTCTAGATGTTTCTATGAAGGCATTTGCAATGGGCTGAATATTTGTGTCCCTCCATTCATGTGTTGAAGCCCTAATCCCCAATGTGATGGTATATGGAGGTGGGGCCTTTGGGAGGTGATTACATCATGAAGGTGGAGCCCTCCTGATGGGATTAGTGCCCTTATAAGAAGAGATGTGAGAGAGGTGATTTCTCTCTCTTTGCCATATGAGGCTACAGCAATAAGACATCCGTCTGCAAACCAGAAAGTAGGCTTTCACCAGAAACTGAATTGGCGAGAACCTTGATCTTGGACTTCCCAGCCTCCAGAACTGTGAGATGTAAATGTCTGTTGTTTAAGCTACCCAGTCTATGATATTTGAAATAGCAGCACAAGCTGACAGTATTAAGGCAGTATTTTCTGGATGGGATTAATGTTTAAATGGGTAGACTTTGAGAAAGCAGATTGCTCTCCATAATGTGGGTGGTGGGCCTGACACAATCAGTTGATGGCCTTAAGAAAAAGACCAGTCTCTCCCAAGGAAGAGGGAATTCTGCCAGCAGACTGCCTTCAGGCTTGAGCTGCAACATCAACTCTTTCCTGGGTCTCCAGCCTGCCAGTGAACCTTACAGATTTTTAGCTTTGTCAAGATATATATATATATATCGACATATATATATATTGACATATATATATATATATTCATTTACTTATACATATATGAATATATATGACATATATATATTCATTCATTCATTCATTTAGGGGATGATGGGGATCCACTGAAGTTTCATGAGCAGGCCAGTGTGGATCAGTGAGGCACTTTAGGAAGATGCCTCAAGCTGAACTGGAGGAGTGAGAGGCTAAAGCTTTGGAGAAATTCTGGGGCTGGGGACTGCCAGAATCCAGGTGTGTGGTAGGAAGGAAGGAGGGGATGAGAGAGAGAGGGTCAGTGAGAGAAACATTTTTAAAGAAAGAATTCATAGGGCCTGGTAAAGACTCTTTTTTATTCATTTGACTGGGGGTGAGGGAGGCATTTCAGTGAAGTCCTCATGATGCAAACAGAATACCAGGGATTGGATAATGATGGATAATGAGGAAAGAGAGGCACCCAAGTTCTCATGGAAGAAGGGGATGGCTAGATCAGTTCCTAGAGGAGTGGTAGCTTGTTTAGAATTCCTCTGGCTTTGCTGTCATTTTCTCCAGGTCAGACACTTCTTGGGCAGTTACTGCCATCAGACCCTCTGCTAGGCAGTGCGCAAGGAAACCTGGGCTTGCAGGAAGGGAGAGAAAAGGGTTAATGGGGAGCAGGAGAGGAAGGAGGTACAAGCAAGGAAGGGGGATAAGGCACCGAACAGGCTTGGCAAGAGGGAGGGCAGGGGTTACACAGTCATGGGTGGAGGGCTAGGCTGCGGCTTCTGAGTCCAGAAGAAGACAGAGGAAGTCTGGGAGAGGAAGGGAGTTCAGAGGGTGGACGAGGTGTGGCCTCCATCTGCCCTGTGGGTCGTGAGGGTCTCTAGCAAGACTTTTGCACCCTTCATCCAGGATGTTTAACCTTCTCCCTGGGGACGGTTTATCGAGTCTTAATCACTGCTCACTGGACTCCTGGCCGTGCTCTGCCTGTTCAACAAGTGCTCTGTGTTGTTCTCGTGGCAGAGGGCGATTTCTGGCCCTCGGGTATCCCAGGGTACGAGGAAAAGGCATGTTTGAAGCTGGAAAGAATTCCTCACTCCAAAATTTTCCTTGGGACATGGAATTTAAACTTTTGTCACTGACAGGACTTTGCTTCTCATTTTCCTGAATGACTCAAATGTTTCCTTCAGACAATGGCAGAGTGTATCTTGCTTGAATCATTGGACTTCTGTTATTTTTGTAAGATGTGGGTGGGCAATATGACTCAGTATTTTTCCAAGAGATGTGAAAATTATATTGCCTATTTTGGATCATTTCATGCTGAGATCTGGAATCTTTTTCTTGAATTTCAAATCTTGGAGCTTGGGAAATTTTTGTTTCTGTTTTGCTTTTCAATCATTTCAGATCTTTCCCAGATAAAATGTTAAAGGAAAATGACTTAAATTTACTTAGCCATAATTCTAAGTTATGAAGTAAGTTTTGAATTATAACCTATTCTACATTTTTTAAATAAGAGATTTGCTAAATCTAGTGGTGTGTTTGCCATCTTGGTTGTGAAAAAAATTGGGGAATATGGGGTTAGTAGAGTTTTGAAGGTCATCTAATTCAAAACCTTATCTGGTGTGTGAATACCCTCTGACTAGTTTTCCAGCTTCTGCTCGGGCACCTCTCTCTGACAACTGAGTTCTACTTGAGTGCATCAGGTGATGGAGAGCTCTTTGGATACTAGGCAGAACCACTTCTGCACAGCACTTTCACACAAAACTAAAACCTGCTTCCCTGTAGCTTCCAAACACTGGCCCTAGTTCTGATCCCTATTCTCTATGGATCTCTATTGAATAATTCTGTAACAGTGTGATAGATTTTGAAATGCTTACTGCTGTATTTTCCTTCTTGATAAGTCAGGTCCTTTAGCAGTCTTTTTATTATTAATGCTAGGATAAGACTCGGAGGCTTAGTGTCTCCAGGGAGTGTAGTATTATGGGATGAATTGTGTTCCCCCTCCAATTCAGCTGTTGAAGTCCTAACCCCCAGTACCTCAGAATGTGACTGTATTTAAAGATAAAATCTTTAAAGAGATGATTAAGCTCAAATGGGGTCTTTAGAGTCTGCCCTAATCCAGTCTTACTGGTGTCCTTATAAGAAGAAGAAATTTTGGACACATAGAGAGGCACCAGGAGCATGAGAGCACAGAGGGACAGCCATGTAAAGAGGCAAGAGGATGGTTGTCTTCAAGCCACGGAAAGAGGCCTCAGAAGAAATCAATCCTGCCAACACCTTGATCTTGGACTTTTAGCCTCCAGAACCATGAGAAAATGATTTCCACTGTTTACAGTTCCCAGTCTATGGCATTTTGTTGCAGCAGTCGTAGCAAATTAATACAGATGTGGCAACTAAGAATAAGAAATACATGCCACAAGGGCAGTCGCTTTCAGATAGAAAGAGTGGAGGGGAAATGCAAAGTCCTTCCAGAGTATGTGCACGAGAGCCACCGGGCAGCCCTAGAAAAGAGCATGGAGAATGTGTCTGGTGCCAGGGCTCTCGATGTCCCCACACCCCACTTGCCTCCAGCCCTGAATTTGACCCTGGGTGGGAGCCATTGTTGGCAGTAGAAACATCTAGAAAGTTCTGGAGCAGAGGCAGATTTACCATGAAACTAATGGAGCTTACATTTCAGGGCCCTTATCTTTTTGCAGCTTCCTCCAATGCCTGAGGAGGTGCCCTAGCAAAGTGTTCACATAATCTTGTTTTTTAAAAATTTGCAAAAGATATTTTAACTGCAATTGGTTAAAACCACTGCCTCTTTCCACTCCGACTTCTTCTCCATCACACTTCTCCTCCTGTTGAGTGATGGGAGAGTGGCCACAGCTAAGGGAAATTTGAGTTGGGGTTTCATTTTTTTGTTTTTGTGGAACACAGGCACATAGGTTGTAGTCAGATCTGGTTAGCTGTCCTAGGAATGGCTACCAGGTGGTGGTGTACTAGTAAATGTTTAGCAACTGGATTTGTAAAGTTTGCCGATTTCTATGGTGTAAATACTCCCACCGTGGCCCATTTCAAGCTGTCAATGTGACATCACTGTAAGTGGAGTTGGGAAGAGTATACACCATTAGGTAGTATTTGCATCATACGGATTCAATAGATGTAAACAACCTTAAGAGCATAGTAATGGTAAAACGTAGTGAGATAATTGGAAAATGATGAGTTTTGAGTATATATTATCTTTATTTTTAGTATTATTTATTTAATTGGAAGTTTATGTTATTTAATTTTTAATAATGTCTCTGTTTAACAACTGACTTACCAAATTCCTGAAAACCTACCAATGTACTCCTGTGAGCCACAATGAACCAGCTTCATCACACGACTGTGAACCAGGTACACTCCCATTGCCCACTTTGTTGATTCACCATGTTTCATGTCAGGAAGATGCAGGGTTAGAATTAGTAATTTGATATGAAACATATCAAAACTATGTTTTGAGGAGAAACTAGGTTTTTAAATGTATGGAGCAAGAAGCTAGTCTGGAAAATTCTTTCACTCATCAGGCATATAAGTTTGTACACAGACTACTTGGTTCTCATCAATGCCTAGTTGAAGTGATAGTTCTTGCCTGTCAAGAATATGCTTGATAATGCAGTTTATAGAATTATAAATGCCCCATATAGTTAAAAGGAAATTTTGATGGTGTATTAGCTCCTATCCCCTTTCCTCTCTCATATTCTCCCCCATACAACACTCCCTTTTGCTTTCTCCACTCTAGCCACTCTGGTCTCCTTGCTGTTCCTGGAACTTACAGGGTATATTCCTGCCCCAGGACCTTTGTACTAGCTCTTCTGTCTGGAATGCTTTCCCCAGGTAGCCAGATGACCAGTCCCTCATCACTTTCACATCTTAGTCATTTAGTCACTTTCTCATGAGGCCTTCCCTCAATCTAAAACTACCACCCAGTTAACCCCGTGGCCTTTCCTTAATTGAAGTTTATTTAGACATTATCACCTAGGATGTCAGCTTCCTACACTAGGATGCAAGTTCCATGAGGACAGTTACTTGTTTTGTTTTACTTTTAAAGTTCACTGCTGCACCCCTGGCTCCTAGAAGAGGGTCTGGGACATGGTGGTAATGAGTTCCCGTGATCTACCAGTCTAGTAACCAGGAAAGAGAGAGAAGTTCAAGCCATAATGTCTCCTACTGATCCCTCCCTCTCTCGTTTCCTTTTTTTTTTGCTTAACTGACTTGTAATTATAGAAACAATGCATGCACATAGCAAAATTAGAACGATCCAGAAAAGTATAAAATAAAAGTATAAGATGGAAAATAAGCATCACATTCCCTTCCCCAAACGGATCCCTCAGACTCACTCCTTAGAAGCCCCCATTGTCAAGATTTTCTGTTTTACATTTTATGGTGGTTATTATAGAACCCCAAATAATTTGTTTATGACTTTCTTTCTTGATTCATCAATGTAGAAAGTATCTACTAATTCCTTGCTGTGCAAATGAAGAATTTAACACATCTATAATGCTGCCTACTTTCTCTAACCAGTTTTTATTAGATATGTTATTTCAGTTCTTTAGTTCTTCTGTGGGATATCTTACAACTTCACATAAAATACTAAAACCTTTATTTCTGGGTTTATCAAATTCAGGCAGATCCTATTGACTCTCTGCTGATAGATGAAGAAATTTGCACACTTTCATTTCCTTTCTTTTCTCATCTGCCTCTCATTTCTTTATTAGACTTTTTTTTTTACGTCATCAAGATTTAAAATATTTACATTCTGTGACCATAGGTAAAGTTTTCTGTGTTTTGACTATAGATTGATTCTAAAAATAAAAATCATTTAAAAAGCCATTACAATATTATAATTATTTAAATTATTCATCACTGAACCAACAATGATTGGCTCTGTAGGGAAGGAATGTAATCCAATGTCATTAAATCTTTGAAGCTTAAAGAAAAATCATTTATGCATCAATGCCTAATGTATCCCCTATTTTTTAAACTTCCTTTACTTCTAGGTCATTCTCAGCTAACACTGTTTCTGGTATTTCAAGCCACTGTATTTCTTGGAGTCCTTGATTTGTTTTTCTGGAAGCTCTGGGGTTTTTGGGTTTTTTGTTTTTTGTTTTTTGTTTGTTTGTTTGTTTTTGAAAACTACTCAGAAACTTTTTTCACATAGGGTAGGTGTCAAATTTTCTAAATTCTTACAAGTCCAAAAACATCTGTTTGCACTTCTACTTAATTGACAGTTTGGCTGAGTATAGGATTTTAGGTTCAAAGTCTTTGCTTCTCAGAACCTGGAAGCAGGGCTGCCTTCACTGGCATGAGACCTGTCCACCCCAAGAAAGAGAGTGGCATGAAATACATCAAGCATTGGAAGCCGAGAATGGCCTGAAAATAAAGGAAGCACAGATTAATGAGGCCCTGTGCTTAAAAGGGCCCTCGTTTGGTTTAAGTCTCTGCTGTCACCATCTTGAAATTCTTAATAATTTTTTATGGAATGCCACATTTTCATTTTCTCTGAGCCCTGCAAATTATGAAGCCGGACCCAGTTAGAAGACATTCAAGCATCTAGCCATGTTGATAAGTGTGAAGTCAGACTGATTCTTATTCCTTGGCAGGTAACATGCTTTCTCTTTCTGGAAACTTTGAATATAAATACATACATACATAAATTTTAATCTTAATTTTATTCTGGATTTTCACCAAGGGGCACCTCCCTGTGGGTCTCATTACAACTGCTTTGCTTTGGCATTCAGTGGGCCCTTTTAATCTGAAATCATTCATTTCATTCCTAAGCTTAGGGGATTTTCTCCTTATTGTTTCTTTGATTTTTTTCCCCCCTCTTTGTTTTTTTTCCTTGCAGAACTTCCATTTGATAAATATTGGACTTTCTTCATCTTCTATGTGTCAATTTCCCTCACATATCTCCTATTTGCTTGTCTTTTTTGCATTATGTTCTGGGAAATGTCCTTAGGTTTATCTTCCAGATCACTAATTTGGCCTTTAGCTTTGTTCATTCATTATTTCACTCCTTCACTTTTTTTCTTTTACTCTTGTAGTCATAATTTTTAGGTTCCTCAAACTCTGTGAGGAATTCTGAAGGAGCTATGAAGGCTCCTTTTTCATAGCAGCTTGCTCTTTTTTCTTGAAATTTGCTCTCAACTTTCTCTGAGGCTACTCATTAGAATGAAGAAAAAGGTGTATTTCTCTTGTGTTCCTGAATTATGCTTCCTCTAGGGTGAGTTGTTGTTTCTTTGTGTGTTTGTTTTCCACACTAGTCCTTCTCTTTTATGCTGTTGATTTTCCTCACATGCCTTTTTGTCCCTTCACATTTATAATACACATTTCTCTTTATTAGTATGAGCTGATTTGGGCTTTTTCTGCAATTTATCCACATGGTTCTTCCTTGAATGGGAGCCCTTACTGTGAGTTTTAGGTGGGCCAGGAAGTGTTTACAGGCATTCAGATCAGGTCTGTATCAGGCCTGCAGGTTGGGGAACTTCTCAATTATCAAAGGAAGAAGGGCTTTATTCTGGGAAAATAGCAGCTCAGTGTATTTCTATCCTTATCCTTTACTCCTTCTTCTCTTTCTTCTTTTTCCTGGCGTCTGTTGTGGAGGCCTGGAGTTACCTAAGCTCTGCTGCATTTCTTTCCCAGCCCTCAGTACCCTTATTAGCAGCCCTCCTTAGGCATGCTGCCCACTTTCTTTAGAGAGCAGTTCTAGCTTCCACCTAGATCAGGGGTTCTCAGTGTGGTCCCAGACCAGCAGCGGCCTAAACATCACCTGGGAACTTGTTAGAAATGCAAATTCTCTGCCCCACCCTAGACCTACTGAAACTCTGGGGGGTGAGGCTCAGCAATCTGGGTTTTAACAAGCCTGAAAACAAGGCCAGTAGTCTGACAACTATTGGCCTAGGGCAAAGCTGCTGTTGCCAGCCACTCTGTTTCTGAGGAGGAGAGGGGAGGGTACACCTGTTCCAGGTGGTTCAGAAGTTCTTTAATGAGTTATCCTGATGATTGTCCCATGGCTCACTCCTTGTCTTTAAATATATTGACTGGAGCTTGAAGCTTCTCTGAAGCTTCCTTGGGAAGATCCACAATTACTTTGGGTGCGGTTCCCCTTTCCCTTTTTCAGTCAATCAAATCCCACCTGCTTTTAAAAAGTTAGCAATTTTTTCATAATAATACAAGGGTATAAGTGATAAATCAAATAGTACGAAATGACTTACAGTGAAAAAAGCAGTCCTCTGCTGTCATTGCTACACCTTTGCTCCCCACCTCCATGCCACCCAGGCCCATTCTCTACTGGCAACTACTTTGAACTCTTTTAACCACTTTTCTGTTATTTAACTCCATATTTCTAAATAAAATACTTATATGGCTATTTATCAATTTTGGACATTACCTATTGACTTCCTGTTATTGTTATTGAGGATTTAACTCTTTCAATCCATCCTCTCCCTCTTCTATTCTTTCCATCGTCTAAGTACAGTTATATTACAATTTTAAAAAATCAATAATCAGAGTTTAAATAGGATTCACTCTAGAACCCCATAGTGTACTCTGATTGTTTCCTTTCTCTTACAACTTTAGTTTGTCCTAAAGTTAAAACCAACTTGGTAATTCCCCTGCGGTCCAGTGGTTGGGATTCCGCGCTTTCACTGCTGAGGTCCCGGGTGCAATTGCTGGTCGGGGAACTAGTATCCTACAAGCTGCGTAGAGCAGCCAAAAAAAAAAAAAAATTAAAAATATAAATAAATAAATAAACTTGTTTTTAAATTTGCTTATTTTCTAAGTGCTTATTCATTCATTTTAATTGGCCCCAATGAGCCAATATGTCTGTCATCAGTTTTTTTTTCTAATGTTAAAAAGATCATTTCAAGCAATCTGTCAGTTTCATTATTTTTTAGTCCCTGGAAACCTTCCTCTTGTCTTCCTGTCCTTCTGTCCTCGTTTCTCATCTGACAGATTGCTCTCCTGGCCTTCTGCTCGGTTACAATCCTGGGATTTCCCTTTACCATTCTCCCGGTCGCATGAATCTTAGCAGGAAGTACTTAAGCAGCTCAGCAACAAGTCATCCTTCCTTGAATTGTATTTCTAATTCCTGGCCTCTGTCCTAGTCCCTGTCACAACTCATGCTTTTGATACATCCAAGATCACATAGGCCTAGTACCTAACTTTCTTCCTGCCAGTCTCTTTGCCCAGAGAAGGTCACCCAACTCCTAAACTCCAGTCCCAAGACAGGAGCCCTCATAGCTGCTCACAGACTTCCTTGATGCCAATGGGTGCCTTTGATTTTTAAGTTTATTATCCTTCGGATTCCATATCATTGGGCCATCTTCAGCATACAGAGGAAAGAGACTGTGAAGTCATACGGACCTGGGGTCAAACCTCACCTGCTCCTCTTGCTAGCAGCAGAGCCTTAGCAATTGTCTTATTTTCCACATTGGAAAAGTCCAAGGATCAAAATACTACTCTCATTAGGATTGTTTTAAATGTATATAAATACTAGCTCTAGATTCCATTCTCTGCTACCTGGTCTCTCTGGTCCTACCACCAACAGCTTTCTTTGCATTGTCATCTGGTTTTCCCATTTCCGGTGGATGAACTGATCCTTCGTGCATCTGCACCTGGATCTGTGTCTCTAGAACCACCTGCCTCCGCCTCTCCTGTACTTTGATACTTCCCTTTGGCCCACTCAATAAGCTAAATCTAGTTTCAAATAGAGAACCTTTCCAATCTTCCCATGCTGCTACAAATAAGTGGGTCAAATCCATACATAGTTCCACATACCATTTTTTTTTTTTTTGGCAGAGACTATTTTCTAGCTCCAAAGACATCTTCTGATAGGAGATGAAAATTAAATAGATGTTGAGAATTTTGCTTTATCATCTGTCAATATTACGCCATCCGCCCCTACCATCATGCCTACACCTTCCTTCTTCTTTTTCTCACTCTAAATATAGATTAAAGAGTCCTTTTAGTTGTCCTGAATTTATTTTGGCAAGGCCCAGCTCATCCTAGGCTTTGGTCTTCCTCACAGCTTTTATACAAATCTGTGCTGAAATTCTGTGTTTGTTCTTGACTGAATGTTCTTTTCACCAGGTCCTTTGAAAATCTTGGATTTTCAGGGCTGCCTGTGTACCACATGGTTAACTCTTTGCTCACTATTTTTTTACTCTTGGAAATTATAAGTTTCTTAAAACAGGAACCATTTATACATTTCTTTGATTTTCTTCATGGCATCCAGTATACTGCCTTATATGAAACAGACCTCAGTAAAATCTTATTAACCAAACTTACTTTTGTTAATGCAGGTAATTCTTTTCTAAGGTAATTCTTTTTAGTATTTTTGTTAAAAATCATCTTTAAAGCTATTTTTTCCTCCTATTTTTTCCTCAAACATAAGAGAATATAAGCTTCTTTCCCATGACTGGCCCTGAATATTCAGGCTGACTATACATTAATTCCTATTTTTAAGTACTTAAGGAAAAGATAGCTGGGAATTCTAAACCCTATCTCTAATACTATGAAGAAAGTTATTTAGTAGTATTTTGTAGCTTTTGTGCAATTAGAAAACAAAACTAAAACTTAAAACCCATTTTGGTTTTAATGTTAATTTCTTAATTACAACCTATAAAAGAATAAATACGTGAGGCAATAAAATTAAGAGGCAGGACTCACAATTTAATTAAATCTACAGACTTAATAGGTTGTAAATTAGTTATCCATAGGCAAAAGATTTATAAGTCATATATGAAGAATTCAAAGACAGTGGACAATATCCAAACTTATTACATATATATTCATGCTGCAATTTTCAGGTCACAAAAGAATTACTTGTCATTTGGGTTCAATTTGAAAGAGATTCTTTGCATTTTAAAAATATTTGTTTATTGGTCATTAGGAGTGACTGCTAATTGCATCAATCAGAAACAAGGAGGAATCACCCCTGAAATAAGAATGCAAACAAAATTTATTAAGAAGTTGTCCACTGGGGAATTCCCTGGTGGTCCAGTGGTTAGGATTTGGTGCTTTCACTGCGGAGGGTGCGGGTTCAATCCCTGGTTGGGGAACTAAGATCCTGCAGACCGTGTGGCATGGCCAAAAAAAAAAAAAAAGAACTTGTCCATAATTCTCTATTTATCAAATTTTTCTATTTACTAAATTTTTCTTTATACTTATAGTATTGCTACACACACCACCTTGAATGCTTAATAAATGTTTGGTGTTGTTATACAAGAAATTTTTGCCACTGCCTCTCATTCAGTCCCCTTTAAAGATACACACCCCAGCCTCATTACTAGTAAGTACTACCTTGATTGTTTGGTTTGCTTCTTATAACCTGAAAAACCAAAAACATGTATATAAATATATACACCTCCCACTTCTACTTGAGGTGGGAGTGAAACTTCTTTATACTGCTTGGAAAGTAAAATTTTTACTATTTCATAAATAAGGATAGTGAAGGACATAGAATTTCTTTCAATATTTGTCTGTCCTTTTGGACTAAACATTCCCTGATCAACCCCAGTCCAGATTAGATGTCCTTCCTATGTGCTGCCACAGCTCTTTGTGTTTTTCTCCATCAAAACTCTTAACATATTATGTTACAATTTTATATTTACTTGTTTATCTCTTTTATGGTAAGAGCCCACTGAGGACAGGGGATGTGTCTTTTATTCTTGTGTTCTTAGCAACTACCAGATGTATGGAGTAGGCACTCAATAATAAATGAATGGATGAATAAATACTTGAAAATTTTGCCAACCTCTTGGGCTAATAACAGGTACACAATACACACAGACCCAGACATGCATAATTTTCCAGACTGAATCAGTATTAATAACATGTTGCTCACCCCACCAGGCGCATCTTCTCCAACTGCATCGAAGTACCAAAGAACTCAGAATGGGAAACCATGATCTAGTGTCCTCTGTAACTGTTTTTTAGTAAATGGGTTGGTAATTGAAACATGGAGATTTTGTAGGTAATGTACACAAGAGCTTTTTGATAGACCAAAATAATAACAAATCCAAAGCATCTGTGATTATGGGATAGCTCTAAGCTCTAGGCCCCTGAAAGAACAGTTTTAAATTTACAGAAAAATTGAGAAGATAATATAGAATTCCCATACACAGGTACCAAGTTTCCCCTATTATTAACATCCTCCACTTGTCCAATACATTTCCTACAATTAACAAACTGATATTGATGCATCATAATTAACTAAAGCTCATGGTTTATTCGTATTTCCTTAGTTTTAACCTAATGTCCTTTTTCTTTTCCAGGATCCCATCTAGCACACTACATTTAATTGTCACGTTTCCTTAGGCTCCTCTTGGCTGTGACAGTTTCTCAGGCTTTTCTTGTTTTTCATGACCTTGACAGTTTTGGGGAGTACCGCTCAGGTATTTTGTAGAATGCTTCTCTATTGGAATTTGCCTGATGTTTTTCCTCATGGTTAGAATGGGGCACAGGTGGAGCTTTTCTTTTTTTAAAAAAATATTTATTTATTTATTTGGTTGCACCGGGTCTTAGTTGTGGAAGGCGGGCTCTTTATTTGTGGCTCATGGGCTCCTTAGTTGCGGCATGTGGGCTCCTTAGTTGCGGCATGTGGGCTCCTTAGTTGCGGCAGGCGGGCTCCTTAGTTGTGGCATGCAAACTCAGTTGCGGCATGCATGTGGGATCTAGTTCCCTGACCAGGGATCGAACCCTGGCCCCCTGCATTGGGAGCGCAGAGTCTTATCCACTGTGCCACTGGGGAAGTCCCAAGGGTGGAGGTTTTTGTATGGAGACTAGTCTAACAGAGTGGTTATCAACACGTGGGGCACACGCCCGTGAGTAACATCATCTCTCATTAGACAAGGGGTGGAGTGGTGGGGACACAGCATTAGGAGCATTTAGGAAACTTTCTCTGTAAAAAGTGCCCCTCCCTATTCCTCTTTAGAAGGGTCAAATTCTACCTCTTATTTCATAACCCCTTGGGTTGTGAAGCTTAAACAAAATAATAGTCCCATAGCACTTTGATTTATGAAAGACAGGTATAACTCTAGAAGATATTATCCACTACAAAAATATCATTTATTTAACTTCAGAACAGACTCAGGAAAGGTTAGACTTTTAAACTTAGGGAAAATTACAAAAATACAGAAAAGCTGAAAGGCTAGTACCACGAACACTCATATACACGTCATTACCTAGATTCAGCAATTGTTAATATTATTATATTTGCTTCATTCATCTCCATCTTTCTTTTCCTCTTTTTTTTTTTTGCTGAGCCTTTCGAAGCAAATGCTGACATCATAATGCTTTACCTTTCAAGCCTTAGCATGTGTCTCCTAAAAATAAGGACATTCTTTTACAAAACCACAATACTGTAACACAGCAAAGAAAATTAATGTATACTTAATGTCATCTAATACCCAGGTTGTATTAAGATGTCCCCAGTTATCCCCCAAACTGTATTTTCTAGATTTTTTTGAATCAGGATCAAAGTTCATAAATTATATTTAGTTATTTTCTTTTCTTTTTATTGAAGTATAGTTGGTTTACAATGTTGTGTACAGCAGGTGTACAGCAAAGTGATTCAGATATATGTATATATATATTGTTTCTCAGATTCTTTTCCTTTATAGGTTATTATAAAATATTGAGGATAGTTCCCTGATCTATACAGTAGGTCCTTGTTGGTTATCTATTTTATATACAGTAGTGTGTATCTGTTAATCCCAACCTCCTAATTTATCCCTTCTCCTTTGATAACCATAAGTTTGTTTTCTATGCCTGTGGTCTATTTCTGTTTTGTAAGTAAGTTCATCTGTATCTTTTTTTTTTTAGATTCCACATATAAAGCGATATCATATGATATTTGTCTTTCTCTGTCTGGCTTACTTCACTTAGTATAATAATCTCTAGGTCCATCCATGTTGCTGCAATGGCATTATTTCATTCTTTCTTATGGCTGAGTAATATTTCCTTTATCTATCTATCATCCATCATCTATCTACCTATCTATTTATATTTGGTTATTTTCTTAAGACTTTTATCTAAAACAGTGTTCCTCCTCTCTCCTGTTCCCCTCCCTTTTTCCTTTCTTTTTGTTTTTAAATTTTTTTACTTTATTTTTGGCTGTGTTGGGTCTTCGTTACTGCGCGCGGTTTTTTTTTCTGTAGTTGCGGTGAGCAGGGGCTATTCTTCGTTGCCGTGCGCGGGCTTCTCATGGCGGTGGCTTCTCTTGTTGCGGAGCACGGGCTCTAGGCGCGCGGGCTTCGGTAATTGTGGCACATGGGCTTAGTCGTTGTGGCTCGCAGGCTCTAGAGCGCAGGCTCAGTAGTTGGGGCGCACGGGCTTAGCTGCTCCGCGGCATGTGGGATCATCCCGGACCAGGGCTCGAACCCGTGTCCTCTGCATTGGCAGGCGGATTCTCAACCACTGAGGCACCAGGGAAGCCCTTCCCCTCCCATTTTCTTAATGACACCTTATTAAAGAGACTAAGCCAGTTGTCTTGTGGAAGGTTTCACATATTGGATGGGTCTTAATTCGCTGTGGTATCTTGCAACTTGCTGCTCTATCTCCTGAATTTCCTGTAAACCGGAAGTTAAGTCTAATGGCTTAACTACATTCAGGTTAAACATTTTTAGCAAGAATACCTCATAAGTGAAGCTGTGTACTTTATACTGTATCCCTTCAGAAGGTATGTAATGTCAGGCTACATTTTTGATTCGCTTTCCTTACTAATGTCACTTATCTGCTTTGCCTTCATTTATACCACTTTCTCATCACTGTTTTATTCTTAAATTTGCACGTCGATTGAATATGTTCAACATGTTGACAGTTTCCTTTAATAACTTCTTAAACTGGGCCATCAGTTTAGAATTTACCCCAGCTCCTGGGGCAGAAGCAAAGAAAATCAGGCTGACTGTCAACACAGCTGCCGAGCTTTGTGTGCTGGGGTCCTGCCTTCTCTCCTGGGACCCTGCGCTCCTTCCTCCCAGCACCAACCATACACTTCCTCTTCAAGATCTAGTCTCCTTGGGTGATGTTTTCTCTTTTTTCTTTTTAAATTTATTTATTTTATTTATTTATTTTTGGCTGTGTTGGGTCTTCGTTGCTGTGCACGGGCTTTCTCTAGTTGTGGCGAGCGGGGTCCACTCTTCGTTGTGGTGCGCGGGCTTCTCCTTGCAGTGGTTTCTCTTGCTGCGGAGCATGGGCTCTAGGTGCGCGGGCTTCAGTAGTTGCGGCAGGAGGGCTCAGTAGTTGTGCCTCTTGGGCTCTAGAGCACAGGCTCAGTAGTTGTGGCGCATGGGCTTGGTTGCTCCTCCACGGCATGTGGGATCTTCCTGGACCAGGGCTTGAACCAGTGTCCCCTGCACTGGCAGGCGGATTCTTTTTTTTTTTTAACATCTTTATTGGAGTATAATTGCTTTACAATGGTGTGTTAGTTTCTGCTTTATAACAAAGCGAATCAGCTATACATATACATATATCCCCATATCTCCTCCCTCTTGCGTCTCCCTCCCTCCCACCCTCCCTTTCCCACCCCTCTAGGTGGTCACAAAGCACTGAGCTGATCTCCCTGTGCTATGTGGCTGCTTCCCACTAGCTATCTATTTTACATTTGGTAGTATATATAAGTCCATGCCACTCTCTCACTTCGTCCCCGCTTACCCTTCCCCCTCCCCGTGTCCTCAAGTCCATTCTCTATGTCTGCATCTTTATTCCTGTCCTGGCAGGCGGATTCTTAACCACTGTGTCACCAGGGAAGTCATGAACAGTGTTTTGAAGAAAAAGGAAGGAGAGGGAATACTGAGGAAGGGAATAGCAGACGTGGTCTTGGAGATAGACCAGTATTGGTAGTAGTGGGAAGCAGAGTTGTTAGGCTGGAGCAAACATTTCTTTTTAGAGAAATGAGGGTTTATGGACAAGTGGAGTGTTAAAAACAATCCACAGAGTGACTTCGATTTGATATGAAAATTAAGTAAGATGTATGGTAGGTACCAGAGTACCTGCAAAGGAGAAAGGCAGAGGGATCCCCACAGTCGTTGCCAACCAATGCTGACGTGGAGCTGGGTGTCTCTCCTCAAGATTTTTTTTTTTTTAATTTTTTATTGGAGTATAGTTGATTTACATTGTTGTGTTAGTTTCAGGTGTACAGCAAAGTGAATCAGTTATACATATATATATATATCCACTCTCTTTTTAGATTCTTTTCCCGTATAGGCCATAACAGAGTACTGAGTAGAGTTCCCTGTGCTATACAGTAGGTTCTTATTAGTTATCTATTTTATATATAGTAGTGTGTATATGTCAATCCCAATCTCCTAATTTATCCCTCCCTCAGGATATTTTCTTTCTGAAATTCTCTTCCCCCTTTTTGTAATAATACTCTCCTAGTCTTCCCTCCTAACTTTCTAGGTGCTCTTCGGTCTTATTATTATTAATAAACAAGTAAAATAATTACTCATAATTATAGCTAATAGCTATATGGGTTACTATGTACTAAGAATTGTGACCTGCATTTTGTTATCTCATTTAACGCATCTAACTGTGTGAGGTAGATATTCTTATCACCCCTTAAAATGAGAAAACTAAAACCCAATAGTTAGTAAGTTGTCACAGAGATAGTAGATTGTGGAATTCAAACACATGCTCTTAATTACTAGGCATGGAGATTGTCACTAAAATTTTGGCATTATTCAGAGTTCCAGCCTTCATTCTTTTCTTCTCAAGGTCAAATCTTTGTGTTTACAATTTTCTAACCTTTCCTTACAGATTTGTATGCCTTATGGTGTTCTTATTCTTGCTGAATTTTTGATGTGCCTTTGAAACTAGCTGTGTTTCCAAACTGGAGACTCAACTAAGTGGACCAGGCAAAAATACACAGAAGTGATGCTAGTATCCTCACTGGATCCTATCAGGTGGTGCATGATTCTGATTTGTCCCATTACTGATGGCCCTTGATCGCTTGATTAAGATGGTGCTTGCCAGACTTCTCCACTGTAAAGTTATTTTAATTCTCTTTGTGATTAGTAAGAATTTTGTGGGGAGATACTTTGAAACTTTGTAAATATTCCAATCCTTTTCAAACTTTCAATTTATGTTATTTACATCTGTATGGTTTTCTATGTTATTCAATGTGTTTAAATACATTATTATTTTTTATTTTGTCCCAGATTTGGGACACAAGTTGGCCTGTGTCCTTTTGACATGCCCCATTATTTTTTGCATATGCCCTTTTTTTCTGGCACAATTAGGGGCTCTAGTCTCATCCTGTACTTCTCTTCTCCAGTCCTGGAATCAGCCGTTTTGCCAAGAAGAAAAATGAAGAGGAGAATGGTGTTTACAAGGCAAGATCTGGGCTAGATATACTCATCATTTTGTTGTGCCCCAGACCCTCTCAGTGGACAGAGTGTGCATGTACTTATATACCTATATTTATTTCTGTAAATAGAAATAGATTGATACCTCCATTACCAGTTCACTACCGAAAGATTCATTCTAGTTTTCTTTCCATATTTGTAACCTGTTCCTCAACAGTGAGGAATTGGCTCCCATTTTCCTTAATATATTTACTTACTGGATCAATCCTCTTGTTCATAACCAATCTCCCATCACCACTGCTGCCTCCTCCTCTGCTTGGCTACCCTCCCCACTCCACCCATGGTGACATCCCAGGGCCAGGCGGCCCTTCCAGCATTGAGAACACCTCCTACCCAGCCACGTCCCTGTGTGGATACCCTTCTCACCCCAGCTCCAACATGATAGCTTTCACTGCCTGCCCTTCTGTGACAACACACATCCTCTACAGTGTACTTTTAAAAATACATGATCTCTTCTGCTTATGATAAAGCCTCTGTGAGGTAGTTAAGGAATATATTATCTATAATTTTTCTTTGAGGATATCTTCAAGGATCTAATTCAAGAGAAATGGAGTGACTTGCCCAAGGTCACACAGCTTCTACAAAGCAGGGTCTGAATGTAAGGCTCTTTTCACTACCTGAATCCAGGATGCCTCTAAACATATGCCAGAGTTACAGTAACTTTTCTCTTTTCACCAGTAGAAATATGTTTCGAACTCATTCCCTATGTGGTCAACTCTGACCTCTAGGTGTTTCTTTTCCTGCAAAATATGTGACAAGCAATGGTGTGGTAGAAAAAGGACTGGTTGTAGAACCAAGACACTTAAAAACTTTAGCTCAAGCCCAGATCTGAGATTTTAGGCAAGTTAATTGCTTTCCTCAATTATAAAAAGGCTAGACTAGATCAGTGGTTCTCTGCCTGGACCTGAATGAGACGGGAGCTATAGGGATTTTACCAACGATAGAAATGCCTGCGAAATTTAGCTACAAATATCTGATTCCATAATTCCTATATATATGCATGTATATATATATAATTTTATTGAAGTATAGTTGATTTACAATGTTGTGATTCCATAATTCTTAACATCCCTTCCAATTCACGTAATTATGATAACAAGGCAATCTATTTTTATTCGATATGTGTTAGCTGTTTTTATTCTTATCAATCTCATCTTTCATTCAAATATATTTTATTAGTGGCCTAATTATGTGCCAAGTACCGTATTATCTGGTTTTTGTAGTAGTCCCTTTCCGAGGTGTCACTGTCATTTAGAATTTTATCCTTATCTTCCAAACTGGTAACTTGAAAATATTCGCATCTAAGTCGTGTTGTTTATAAACATGCTGGGTTCCTCTCCGGTCCTTTCTCCACCCACATTTCAAGGCTGGTCCCTCTCGGCTCACAGCCATTAAATGAATTCCTCTTGGGAACAACCTCCTTCACCCACCAGTGGTTCCATCAACACTAATTTCCTGGCCGGTCGGTGGGAATTCGGGTGGGACGTTTTGGAAGTTTGAATGACTCCCCAGCACACTCCTGCCCCACAGCAGGGCATAACCTGCTCGCTGTGCTGTTAATCCTCGGCTCGGACCCACGGAGGTCGCGGGGCGGCTGCTAATTGATTTAAGATTCTCCCCGGGTCGGGAGGTGGCCCTGGAGGGGCTCTAATTTCCTCGGTTCGCAGAGCCAGAGCACACACGCAGCGTGCGCCGCTTTTCACTGCGCAGGAACTTCCCCGGCCTCTGCGTTCACTCAGAAACGCCGGAGCCGGCTGCTCGCACGCGCCCGCTGTCCCCCTCCCGGGGCCGCGCTCCCCGCGCCACCGCGCGTGTCCTCAGGGAGCCTCTGCCTCCCTCCGCCTCCCCCGCCCCACGTGCCCTTCAGCCTGTCCCTCCGCCGGGCTGACGCGAGAGGAGCGCGGCGCGCGCGCCGGCGGCAGGACGGCGTGCGCGAGACGCACGGCCCCGCGCGGAGCGCCGGAAGGAGCCGGGCCGGGACCTCGCGCGTCGTGCGCGCGCCGCCGCCAGCCGCCCTCGGCCCCCTCCCCCCCACCCAGCGCCCGGCTGTGGCATCGCGCGCGCGCGCGCACTGAGGCACCGCCGCCGCCGCCGCCGCCGCCGCCGGCGCCGCGGCTGCTGCTCCGGCTGCTGCAGGAGGCGGCGCTGGCTGGCGGCTGCGCTCGCTCCAGTCGGCAAGCGGAGCAGCGAGCGAGCGTGTGTGTGTTTTTTAAAGATGGCCGGAGCGGCGGCGGCGGTGGCCGCGGGAGCAGCAGCTGGAGCCGCCGCGGCAGCCGTGTCGGTAGCGGCTCCGGGCCGGGCCTCGGCGCCCCCGCCGCCCCCGCCGGTGTACTGTGTGTGCCGGCAGCCGTACGACGTGAACCGCTTCATGATCGAGTGCGATATCTGCAAGGACTGGTTCCACGGCAGGTAAATAAGCCCCTTCTAGCCCCGCCGCCGCCGCCGGCCACCGGCTAACCGCCGCCTTCGCCGCTCCGGCCGCCCGCGCCGCCCTCCGCCCGGCCGCCGCACTGAGCGCCGAGGGGCCCCGGCGCCGAGCCCCCGGCCCGGGCAGCGGGGCGCGCGGGGCCCCGGGCTCGCCGGGCGCCGGGCGGGCTACGGGGGCTGGTGGGATCGCCCGGCCGGGCGAAGAGTCGCCACAACAAACGGGAACAAAGGGGACCAGCCGAGAAGTTGGCAGGGGGAGACCGGGGCGAGGGGACGCGTCCGGGGCAGGCGCCGGCGGAGGCGGCGGGCGGAGCGCCGGCCCGGCCCGCCGCCCCTCGCCGCACCCGCAGCCCGCCGCCGCCCCGCCCGCCCGGGGCTCCCGGCCCGGAGTCGCCGCCCGGCCGGCCGCCGCGCCTTCCTTCCGGGCGGCGACCGGCTGGCCCCGGCCCGGGGTCTCCAGAAATTGCCCTCCTTCCCCCCGCCTCCGCCCGCGGGTCGCGGTCGCGCCCCCTTCCCCGGTCTTTATCAAACTTCCTCGGCCGCGGGGCGCTGAGACGGGGGCGTCGGTAGCGCCAGCCCGGCGGGGCTCCGCGGAGTAAACAGAGCAACAGATGAGGCACTCTCGGGGACTTGAAAGATGCCAGTCGGAAGTTCGGGCCGGGGGTCCCGGGCGGGGCGGCGGGGCGGCTCGGGTCGTGGCCTCCACCCGCCACCCGGGCGCAACCCGTCCCGGCGGGGGTGGAGCGGATGGAGTGGGCAGCGGGGCCCGAAGGGACAGCCTCTCGTCCCCAACCCCCCGCGTCGCCCCCGCGCCGCAGCCCAAACTTTACAAAGAGTGAAATTTCCTGTCGCCCGAGGGGCCGGCGACACCCCGGCGGCCCGGGGCTAGCGCCCGAGGGCCTGGTGCGGGCGAACTTTCGCCGGACGGTGGGGATTTCGGGTCGGGTGGCGGGGGCGGCGAGCGTCGCCCTCTGCCTCGGCCGCCGCTTGAGTTTCGGGTTTGACGTTTGTGAGAGCTTGGGCCGCCTCCGCCGCCGAGCCGCCGACTCGTGTGTTTTGTAATCAAAGTGTGAGGCTAATAAAGGGCGGCGCCACAGCCTCTTGACTCCGGCGTGGGAGGGATTCGCAGGCATTTAAACAAAGAAACTAGTTGAGGTTGGGCTCCCAAAGTCCTTATTTGGGTCTTGTGGCAAAGCCTGCGGTCACTTTTAGGTGATGCAGGTTTCCCGAGCACCGTTTCATGTCGTATCTGGGCGAGAGTACGCTCGCGGGTAAGAGCAGATATGGTGACTGTGATTGTAGGAAGTGTCCTTTGATTGACAGCAGGACATTTAAATACAGCCTCCGCTCCCCCCCTCCCCAATTTTGCAGAAACGCTACACGACCAGGCCAGATGTCTTAGTCTCCCTCTACTGGACCTGGGAGAGAAAACCAGTTAAATTACAGCGTTCTTGTCAGTGTTTAGTGCTAGGTACAGTTGGTTTTATTTAATTTTCAGCTACAGCTAGTTTTCAGGTTGCACAGTTCTGACAGCACAACAACAGAGGGGGGGAAAAAAACCCAACAAATTGTCACTGTAAAAGAAGGACAGCATCCTTATTTTGTATATCAGATAATCTTTTAATAGTCTGGTATATGCTGGGAATGTTATTGCAAATGTGCCGCTTTGTAATAAGAATAAATTATGTAAAGTGCTTTCTTTATTACTTGAAACCGATGTTTCGCCTATATTTTGATTGTATGTAAAACTGAAATATGAAGATACCAAGTTTTGCCAATTCTATTTCTACATCCTCTTTTCCCATCATAGGCAACCAGAATAGAGATTATCCAAAAATCTAGGTTACATATAGAATAAAACCCAAATCCCTGGTGATTATGTAAATACTTATTTTTTTCAAAGAACTATTTTAGCTGCATAAGAAATTTGTCCCATGGTACAATGTAGAGATTTGATGGGTTAATAAATTTTTGACTACAATTTTATTTATCTTAATTTAAGTAACACTATAACCATGAAAAGCTGCAGGTAGTTTATGGAGAATTTTGTTAATACATTTAAATACAAATTCATAAATAGGAGGAGTTGAAGGGAGAATAAAGAGGCTGTGTGTGAAGGAGGGAGAGCAGGGCCAAAACAAGTATGGTCTCCTTTGTCACATAGATTTGTGTGACTTTATATCTGTGGAAGTGACTTTGAAAAGTGCTTTTTGAACCCAGGGCTTTTTTGACCAGCAATCCTTGATAAGTTAATGTGATTCAGATGTCAAAAGTTAGAAAATTTAGTGATAATGTCCTGCCATGCTTATTAGCAAGTTTAATTCTTAATGAAACATTGGTAATTTGGGGTCCATATGTTTTTCCTGTAATCAATATTTACTTTGTTTATTGTACCACAGAATGAATGCTTTGTTGAACACAGCAAAATGTTCCTTAGGTATTAATTATTAAACAACTGTCATTTGCTTATGTGAGAATTGGCCCCTAAAGTACCAAAGTACAACTTTAACCCCCATGCTCAGCTTTCCTTTGGTTTCCAGGGATGGTCCATCTGCAGAAGAGAAAGAGAGGGTAGGAGGGTGGATACAGAGAATTGTCTTTCCTGGATAACTTCTTGGTACTTTTATTTTTTTCGAGTAGAAGAATTTTTTAAACTCAAGGAGTCAGTAGATTTTGGTATAAATTTGGGTTAACTCTGCCTGGAGTTTCTGACATCTGGAAATCCGAAAAGTTTTTGCCCTAATTTATCCTGAGTGGGAAGGAAGATCCTCCCTTGATGCTTTTTAGCCAGGCATGAGGGCAGATGGAATCAGCTTCCTCCAGGTTTGAGGCTTTTGAACTTTGACTGCATCCTTGGTGTTCAGGAATTCCAGTCCCTCAGTCTGCCTAAGCCTTTTCTGTAAGTGAGAGGGGAAAAGAACATGTGCCCAGGGTACAACATATAATTGATACCTTAGGGGCAGCAAGCTGAGGAATTAACAGGATTTTCCTGGGCAGGTTCCTTCCAACCTAGAGATGGAGTTTTTCCTCTCTGAGTCCTTGGTGGAAGTAAGACAATGGAGATCTTTCTTGACAATGCCCTACCCCCTACTAATCTCTAGGATAGATGTCTTTCATAGAGCTTTTATATCATCCTATGCAAAATGGCATCATTGCCCTGATTCAGTTGTATTATAATGTCTTTTGTCTCCCCAGTATAATGTAAACACCTTTATTTATTAGTCTTGTTAGTCATATATTCATGTTGATTGGCAAAAGTAACATATTGTAGAAAAATTGAGAGGTATAGAAGAGAATCAAGAATATGAAATTACCCATGGCTTCCAGTGATTACCAGTATTTTAACATTTAAGGTATACATATGTATTTTTAAAAATGAAACAAAACTAGGAATTTATTTATGCGTTCTACTGTTACCTATCATTCATTAATGTATACTTTTTCCTATATCTTTAATGTTCTTTGAGAAACATTTTCAGTGGCTGCATTAGAGTTTAATTTCATGGAAGTACAATACATTTCAAAATCATTCTCCTCATGTTAGTTTTTTACTTTGTTTACTAGTTTTTCTTCTACTTCCTAATGATGGATGGTTGATTGACATCCTTCTGAATAAACCATTGTTGAGCATCTCTAATCATTTCCTTAGAATAAATCAAATGAGTTAATACATGTAAAACACTTAGAAGAAGATCTGGCCCATGTAAATACTCAGTAAGAAATTTCCTTGAAGTAGAGTTATTAGTCACAGGGCATAGATATTTTTAGACTTCTTGTGCCTATTGCCAGAATGTCTTTCAGAAAGGTTATTTCAGTTTATACTCTCACCTACTGCCTACTTGCGTTTCCCTGGATTCTCACTAAGGTATTATTAACCATTATCTCCCTCCCCCCGGCCCCCCCAAAAAACCCCCAAACAAACAAAAATGTTGCCATTCTGCAGATACCAAAAGACATACCCATGAACCCAGAAGCCCATTCATGGCAGCACTATTCATATTATCCCCAAACTGGAGCAACTTAACTGTCATCAATAGTCGATTATATAAACTGTGGTATAATCATAAAATGGAATGCTACTTAGCCATAAAGAAGGAATGCACTACTGTTGTATGCAACAACGTGGGTGAATCCCACGGATATAAGGTTGAACAAAAGAAGACCGACATGAAAGCATATACTGTTTGATTCTACTTATATGAAGTTCAAGTACAGGCATAATTGAGTAGAAGTCAGACTAGTATTGATACTCACCTCTCTGGGGGTATTTACTGAGAGGAGGCTCAGGGGAGCTTCTGAGGTGCAGGAAATGTTCTATATCTTGGTCTTGGGTTGTTGTTACATGAGTGTATACAGATGGAAAAGTTCACTGAGCTGTATGGGCACTGAAGATTTTTTTAAAACTTTATTACACTTCAAACATTAAAATAAAAAGTTTAAAAAGTTAAAAATTTGCCACTTTAGTAGCTGACACATAGTATTTTGTAATTTTACTTCATTTCTTTTTCCGGACACAAGGGACTGCCTCTTGTGTTTTATCAAGTATGCTGTTGGCTTTGGCCCAGTTTGCAGTATGCCTGGCGCTGTTCTTGGTGCTAGGAATATAGCGATGAACAAAGTCCTTGCTATCCTGTAACTTACATTCTGTGGAGGTGGGGATGGTGGGGAAGTGGGAACTTACATTCTGTGGAGGTGGGGATGGTGGGGAAGTGGGATAGTTGAGTAAATATACATGGCAAAAGAATGCTAAGTGCTGTGAAGAAAAATTGAGTTAGGAGAAGAGAGAGGACTGGGGGTGGTATAAGGCTGCTTTCATACGGTGTGATTATGGAAGGCTTTGTGAAGGAGCCATTTGAACACTAGAAAATTTTGGATTTCACTCAGAGCAAATAGTCAAATATTTTGAGTGGAGGAATAAACGATCTGACTTAACCTTTAAAAGGTTCACTCTGGCTGCTACATGGAGAAAATACTGGAGGGGGAGGCAAAGGTGACAGGCAGGTGAGTAAGAAAGCTATTGTGATAATCCAGGTGAGGGATGATTTTAAATGTTTGAGTGGTTTTGGTAATTTACAAATGTCCTATATTAATTTTCATTCCTGAAGTTTGAATGAACGAAGAGCCTGGTTTATGGGGATAGAAGCATTTTACCTAGAATAATGCTACTGGATAGGAGTTTCTCAGCTACTCACTCTTAGAGTCCCAGGAACTCAGCCGAACACTTAGTGAATGCTTTGCCAAGTTCTAGGCACTGTCTAACTGCGTTAGCTGTATTAATTAACTCATCTAACTCTCACTGTAACCTTGCTGGGTAAGTGTTATTATCATCTCCATTTTACAGATGAGGAATCTGAGGGTTGAGAGGTTGGTAACTTTCCCAGGGTTGCAGAGCTAGAAGGTCATAGAGCCAGACCTGATCTCTGTCTCTGTCGTGGGGTGGGGGTGGGGGAGGGGTGTGATGCAGGTAAAACAGATGTGCCAGAGCTCCAGAGAAATACATCTGTAAACATCTTCCTTTTTTCCCTTTATTAAAATTATTTTCTTTGGCGTAAATATGTTTACAATGATCATAACTGCCTTGGGAACAGAGTATGAAATCATTATTTGAAAAGTTTTATAATTAACTCTGTTTCATCCTTATTATAATGGATTTCTTATTGGAGCGTATTTTGACTTTTTTTAATGTTAAGGATGGGAATTATTTTTAAAATTTGTTTTATCTACGTTTCTGCTTAATGATCGAGTCTTTTAGTATTATAAACTTAATAGGTGAACATGTATCTCCCTGTAAGAGACAAAAAGTCCATTTATTGAGTTTCTCAACATCTTTTTTTGATGTGACAGTTTATCATAGGAGAATATATGAGTATTTTCTTCATATGTTTCACTTATAATAGTATTCTACATATATACTCAATTTTGCTATTTGAACTAAAATATGTTGTGAAATGGAGTCTTATCTCAGAATGCTTAGTGGCACTAACATATAGTTCTCTCATCAAGCTTTAAAACTTTTTAAACCATCAGTTTGGGGCAGATTTCTGCTTGGTATGCTGTCATATCCTGCATTCTTAGTTATGAAATTGAGTTTATTGATCACCTAAAGGGGATGAATGCCTTTATATTTGATGGTCTGACATGGTGGGGCTCAAGAATAAGAACACAACAGGAGTAAGTAAAGGAATTTGATTATAAAGCAAGCTTTGGTTGGTTTGAGCAGTTGAAACCCCACAATAATTTGCACAGTTTTTGAACGGTTGGTCAGTGCTGATGTTGCAGCTGCTACCAAGTGTCTAATTCTTTTTGGAAGTCACATTTTATTACTGTAGTGATTGCCTACTTACTTTTCCATTAATATTAATATTATACTTTTTCCATTAATTATGGTGTGAATAAATGGTAACATGATTTTTTAAAAAAATTAATTAATTTATTTATTTTTGGCTGTGTTGGATCTTTGTTGCTGTGCGTGGGCTTTCTCCAGTTGCGGCGAGCTGGGCTACTCTTCGTTGCAGTGGCAGGCTTCTCTTTGTGGTGGCTTCTCTTGTTGCGGAGCACGGGCTCTAGGCAGGTGGGCTTCAGTAGTTGTGGCTCACGGGCTCTAGAGCACAGGCGCAGTAGTTGTGGCGCACGGGCTTAGTTGCTCCATGGCACGTGGGATCTTCCCAGACCAGGGCTTGAACCCGTGTCTCCTGCATTGGCAGGCGGATTCTTAACCGCTACACCACCAGGGAAGTCCGACATATGATTTTTGTATGTATTTGTGTGAGCCCTGGTTCCTTTTATTGGAGAATGGTTGTTAGAAACCAAGGTCTGGCACTCGGTAGGCTCATTGCTTCTAGACGTTCTCAGTGGACAGAACTAGGAAATACTCTAATCACGTACATGCACACACACCTGTATTTGTGTTTATGTCTATTTGTACTAAAACCATAAAACTTTATAGTGATACCTTTGATTCTAATCTAACACCACAGGGTTCATTTTAAACTTCCCCCTTTCCTTACTTTTGACTTTGTTGACTAACAGAAACGCAGCTCTCATTATCTACAATATATTTATTTGTTCAATCCTAGTGTATACATAAAGTACATAAAGTAGTTCTCAAATTGCTAACCCATACCCTTCTGAGAAACCCAGTTTGCTAAGTAGATTACAGTATTTGTGTGTAGGTTTTGTTTTGTTTTGTTTCTGTCTTTAGCCTTATAATATCTAGGCAGAAAACCGTTTTCTAAAGTTAACTTCTTTTCCTCTACTTTAGTGTGTTATTTATTTGTAATATAGTTCAGGTTTATTTGTTACTGTTTATGTTGCATTTTGGATTCCTCCTCTGTCCTGACTGGTTTTAATTGTTGGTTTATATTTTGGGTATGTGGAACATTACTGTGGTTCTAAGAAGCCAGAAGTTACATGAAAAGGTATACTCAGAAGTGTCTTGCCCTCTTCACTCCTCCTACCCCTCCCGGTCCCCCATCTCCCCGATCCCCACGAGTAATCATTCTCTTTAGTTTCTGGTTTATCCTTTCTGTGTGGAGTTTTTTGTTCATTTTCCCACAAATGTGCAGATCCTTGTGTGTTTTCTTATATCTACTTTTTTTTACACTGTGTAGCATACGATAAATACTCTTCACTTTGCTTTTTTTTACTTGACGGTGTATACTGGAAATCACTCCATGTCAGTTCATAGAGCTCTTCTTTATTCTTTTTAACAGCTGTACGGTACTCCTTTGTGTGCATGTACCCTGTTTTATTCATCCATTTTCTTGTGTATGGGCATTTAGGTTGTTTATCACATTTTATAGTTACAAACAATGCTGTAATGAATAACCTTGTGCATATGTATTTTCATATTAATGGAGGTATATCTTCAGGTTAGATTGCTAGAAGTGGGATTACTTGGTCAGAAGATTAAGTGCATTGTTTTGTCAGGATTACCAGATTTCCCTCCAGAATGGTTGGACTAGCTTTCATTCCCACCAGCAGTGTAGGAAAGTGCAGCTTTCTCCACATTCTTGTCATCAGGATGTGTTGTCATGTTTTTAATCTTTGCCAATCTGATAGGTGACAAATGGTATCCACGTTTTGATCTGCATAGCTCTAATTACAAATGAGTTTGAACAACTTTTCATGGGGCTGAGGGTCATTTTCCTTCCTTCTTTCTTTTCTTTTCTTTTTTTTTTTTTTTTTTTTTAGAATCATCTGTTTATATATTCTGAGAGCCCCTGCATGTGTTTGAGCAAGCATACCATGGGATGGTTAATGGAAACTAGTTGAACGTTAAGATTCACTTACTGGCATGGACATATATACACTACCAAATGTAAAATAGATAGCTAGTGGGAAGAAGCCGCATAGCACAGGGAGATCAGCTCGGTGCTTTGTGTCCACCTAGAGGGGTGGGATAGGGAGGGTGGGAGGGAGATGCAAGAGGGAGGAGATATGGGAATATACGTATATGTATAGCTGATTCGCTTTGCTATAAAGCAGAAACTAACACACCATTGTAAAGCAGTTATACTCCAATAAAGATGTTAAAAAAAAGAAGATTCACTTACTGGGTTGGTTTGTCATTCATCTCAATATTGCTAGCCACCATGATGGTTTTGACTTTAATTTCAATTTTTGTGGGTTTTTTGGAGAAAATTTCAAACATAAACAAATAAATAGGATAGTATAATAGGCTTCCAGATAACCATCACTCCACCTTAGTGATTATCAATTCATTCATGACCAATCTTGTTTCATCTAACCCTGCCCCCATTTCCCTTGCACTTGGTGTTATTCTGAAGCGAACTGGTGATGTGTCATTATATCTGTGAGTATTTCAGCATGTATATCGATTAAGATAAGGCCCCTTTTAAGAAAAACTACAATACCTTTAAAACAACTAAAAATAATTGAAAATTGTGTAATATCAGTATTCAGTGTTCAAATTTTCAGTTGTATCATAAATGTCATAATATTTTTTAGTATTTTGGTGTAGTAAATGGTAAATACAGTAACTTTTGGTATTATAGTTTGAATCAAGGTCCAAATAAGGTCCACACATTATGATTAGTTGATGTGTCTCTTAATCCGTAGCAGTGGTTCTCAACTGGGTGCGATTTCGCCTCCCAGGGGACACTTGGCAATGTCTAGAGACATTTTTTATTTTGGCAGGGGGATGGGGTGGGGTTGTTCCTGGCGTGTCATAGGCAGAGGGCAGGGATGCTGCTAAACGTCCCGCACAGAGCAGCTCCTACGAGAGAGGATTCTCTGATCCTAAATGTCAGTAGTGCTGCTGTTGGAAAACCCTCATCTGTAGATTTTCCTCATGTTTGTTTTCTTCCTTTGCAATTTATTTGTTGTGGAAAGTGGTTGTTTATCCTCTAAAGTTTTCCACTTTCTGGATTTTGCTTATTACATCCTTGCAGTATCTTTCAACATGTTCCTCTCTTTCCTGTAAATTGGTAGTTGGAGCTAGATAAGCTTGATCAGATTCAGGTTTTTCCTGCCAAGAATATTTTGTAAGTGGGTGGTGTAGTCTTCTATCAGGAGGCATGAAATGTCTGGTTGTTTCTCTTTTTGTCATGTTTGCTGCCATTGATCAGTGCCAGTATCCATTCATTCATTCATTCATTAGCAGTTGCAAAATGATATTTTAATTATAAAATTTCTTCTTCATTTGTTAGCTGGAATACTTCTATAAAGAGAAAACTTTCCTTCGTCTACTCCTTTGGTTACCATTTGTATAGGAGAGGGAGATTTAAACGCTTGATTCGGGCTTCCGTGCTGGCGCAGTGATTAAGAATCCGCTTGCCAATGCAGGGGACGTGGGTTTGAGCCCTGGTCCGGGAAGATCTCACATGCCGCGGAGCAACTAAACCGGTGTGCCACAACTACTGAGCCTGCGCTCTAGAGGCTGTGAGCCACAACTACTGAACCCGCATGCCACAACTGCTGAAGCCCGCATGCCTGGAGCCTGTGCTCTGCAACAAGAGAAGCCACCGCAATGAGAAGCCCGCACACCACGACGAAGAGAAAGGTCACCGCAACTAGAGAAAGCCCGTGCGCAGCAACGAAGACCCAACGCAGCCAAAAATAAAATAAATAAATTTTAAAAAAATGATAATAAGATGGGGGAATTCCCTAAAAACAAAAAAAAAGCTTGATTCTTTCCCTTCATCACTAGTTTTGAAATTCATTGGCTCATTAGCATCCTCTATTGGTTATTAAAGGAAAAATTCAGTGTATAATATTTATTAGCTTTAAGCAATATGAAGTAAAATGGTGAATTTTAAAAAAGGTCCGTGTCTCCTTTGACCACATAACTTGTAATTAAAAAACAAAAACAAACCCCCAAAAATCTGGTGAGAAATTCAAGCAATATAGAAGGATAAAAAAGTGAAATGTGAGACATTCACAGAAAGACAGACAAGATGAAAAGGCAGAGGGCTATATACCAGATGAAGGAACAAGATAAAGCCCCAGAAAAACAACTAAATGAAGTGGAGATAGGCAACCTTCCAGAAAAAGAATTCAGAATAATGATAGTGAAGATGATCCAGGACCTCAGAAAAACAATGGAGGCAAAGATCAGGAAGATGCAAGAAATGTTTCACAAAGACCTAGAAGAATTAAAGAACAAACAAACAGAGACGAACAAGACAATACCTGAAACGAAAACTACACTAGAAGGAATCAATAGCAGAATAACTGAGGCAGAAGAACGGATAAGTGGCCTGGAAGACAGAATGGTGGAATTCACTGCTGCAGAACAGAATAAAGAAAAAACAATGAAAAGAAATGAAGACAGCCTAAGAGACCTCTGGGACAACATTAAACGCAACAACATTCGCGTTATAGGGGTCCCAGAAGGAGAAGAGAGAGAGAAAGGACCCAAGAAAATATTTGAAGAGATTATAGTCGAAAACTTCTCTAACATGGGGAAAGAAATAGCCACCCAAGTCCAGGAAAGGCAGAGAGTCCCAGGCAGGATAAACCCAATGAGAAACACGCCGAGACACGTAGTAATCAAATTGGCAAAAATTAAAGACAAAGAAAAATTATTGAAAGCAGCAAGGGAAAAATGACAAATAACATACAAGGGAACTCCCTTAAGGTTAACAGCTGATTTCTCAGCAGAAACTCTACAAGCCAGAAGGGAGTGGCATGACATATTTAAAGTGATGAAAGGGAAGAACCTACAACCAAGATTACTCTACCCGGCAAGGGTCTCATTCAGATTCCATGGAGAAATCAAAAGCTTTACAGACAAGCAAAAGCTAAGAGAATTCAGCACCACCAAACCAGCTCTACAACAAATGCTAAAGGAACTTCTCTAAGCGGGAAACACAAGAGAAGAAAAGGACCTACAAAAACAAACCCAAAACAATTAAGAAAATGGTCATAGGAACATACAAATCGATAATTACCTTAAACGTGAAAGGATTAAATGCTCCAACCAAAAGACACAGGCTTGCTGAATGGATACAAAAACAAGACCCATATATGTGCTATCTACAGGAGACCCACTTCAGACCTAGGGACACATACAAACTGAAAGTGAGGGGATGGGAAAAGATATTCCATGCAAATGGAAATCAAAAGAAAGCTGGGGTAGCAATGCCCATATCAGATAAAATAGACTTTAAAATAAAGAATGTTACAAGAGACAAGGAAGGACACTACATAATGATCAAGGGATCAATCCAAGAAGAAGATATAGCACTTATAAATATATATGCACCCAACACAGGAGCACCTCAATACATAAGGCAACTGCTAACAGCTATAAAAGAGGAAATCGACAGTAACACAGTAATAGTGGGGGACTTTAACACCTCCCGTACACCAATGGACAGATCATCCAAACAGAAAATTAATAAGGAAACAGAAGCTTTAAATGACACAATAGACCAGATAGATTTAATTGATATTTATAGGACATTCCATCCAAAAACAGCAGATTACACTTTCTTCTCAAGTACACACGGAACATTCTCCAGGATAGATCACATCTTGGGTCACAAATCAAGCCTCAGTAAATTTAAGAAAACTGAAATCATATCAAGCATATTTTCTGACCACAACGCTATGAGATTAGAAATGAATTACAGGGAAAAAAACGTAAAAAACACAAACACATGGAGGCTAAACAATATGTTAACTAAAGAACCAAGAGATCACTGAAGAAATCAAAGAGGAAATCAGAAAATACCTAGAGACAAATGACAATGAAAACACGACGATCCAAAATCTATGGGATGCAGCAAAAGCAGTTCTAAGAGGGAAGTTTATAGCTATACAAACCTACCTCAAGAAACAAGAAACATCTCAAATAAACACTCTAACCTTACACCTAAAGGAACTAGAGAAAGAAGAACAAACAAAACCCAAAGCTAGCAGAAGGAAAGAAATCATAAAGATCAGAGCAGAAATAAATGAAATAGAAACAAGGAAAACAATAGCAAAGATCAATAAAACTAAAAGCTGGTTCTTTGAGAAGATAAAACTGATAAACCATTACCCAGACTCATCGAGAAAAAGAGGGAGAGGACTCAAATCAATAAAATCAGAAATGAAAAAGGAGAAGTTACAACAGACACCGCAGAAATACAAAGCATCCTAAGAGACTACTACAAGCATCTCTATGCCAATAAAATGGACAACCAGGAAGAAATGGACAAATTCTTAGAAAGGTATAACCTTCCAAGACTGAACCAGGAAGAAACAGAATATGAACAGACCCATCACAAGTAATGAAATTGAAACTGTGATTAAAAATCTTCCAACAAACAAAAGTCCAGGACCAGATGGCTTCACAAGTGAATTCTATCAAACATTTAGAGAAGAGCTAACACCCATCCTTCTCAAACTCTTCCAAAAAATAGCAGAGGAAGGAACACTCCCAAACTCATTCTATGAGGCCACCATCACCCTGATACCAAAACCAGACAAAGATACTACAAAAAAAGAAAATTACAGACCAATATCACTGATGAATATAGATGCAAAAATCCTCAACAAAATACTAGCAAACAGAATCCAACAACACATTAAAAGGATCATACACCATGATCAAGTGGGATTTATCCCAGGGATGCAAGGATTCTTCAGTATATGCAAATCAATCAATGTGATACACCATATTAACAAATTGAAGAATAAAAACCATATGATCATCTCAATAGATGCAGAAAAAGCTTTTGACAAAATTCAACACCCATTTCTGATAAAAACTCTCCAGAAAGTGGGCATAGAGGGAACCTACCTCAACATAATAAAGGCCACATATGACAAACCCACAGCAAACATCATTCTCAATGATGAAAAACTGGAAGCATTTCCTCTAAGATCAGGAACGAGACAAGGATGTCCACTCTCACCACTATTATTCAACATAGTTCTGGAAGCCCTAGCCACGGCAATCAGAGAAGAAAAAGAAATAAAAGGAATACAAAGTGAAAAAGAAGAAGTAAAACTGTCATTGTTTGCAGATGATATGATATTATACATAGGGAATCCTAAAGATGCCACCAGAAAACTACTAGAGCTAATCAATGAATTTGGTAAAGTTGCAGGATACAAAATTAATGCACAGAAATCTCTTGCATTCCTATACACTAATGATGAAAAATCTGAAGGAGAAATTATGGAAACACTCCCATTTACCACTGCAACAAAAAGAATAAGATACCTAGGAATAATAAACCTACCTAGGGAGACAAAAGACCTGTATGCAGAAAAGTATAAGACACTGATGAAAGAAATTAAAGATGATACCAACAGGTGGAGAGATATACCATGTTCTTGGATTGGAAGAATCAATATTGTGAAAATGACTATACTACCCAAAGCAATCTACAGATTCAATGCAATACCTATCAAATTACCAATGGCATTTTTTATGGAACTAGAACAAATCATCTTAAAATTTGTATGGAGACACAAAAGACCCCGAATAGCCAAAGCAGTCTTGAGGGAAAAAAACGGAGCTGGAGGAATCAGACTCCCTGACTTCAGACTCTACTACAAAGCTACAGTAATCAAGACAATATGGTACTGGCACAAAAACAGAAACGTAGATCAATGGAACAAGATAGAAAGCCCAGAGAAACCCACGCACCTATGGTCAACTAATCTATGACAACGGAGGCAAGGATATACAGTGGAGAAAAGACAGTCTCTTCAATAAGTGGTGCTGGGAAGACTGGACAGCTCCATGTAAAAGAATGAAATTAGAACACTCCCTAACACCATACACAAAAATGAACTCAAAATGGATTCGAGACCTAAATGTAAGACCGGACACTATAAAACTCTTAGAGGAAAACATAGGACGAACACTCTTTGACATAAAGCACAGCAAGATCTTTTTTGATCCACCTCCTAGAGTAATGGAAATAAAAACAAAAATAAACAAATTGGGACCTAATGAAACTTCAAAGCTTTTGCACAACAAAGGAAACCGTAAACAAGACGAAAAGACAACCCTCAGAATGGGAGAAAATATTTGCAAATGAATCAACGGGCAAAGGATTAATCTCCAAAATATATAAAGAGTTCATGCAGCTCAATATTAAAGAAACAAACAACCCAATCCAAAAATGGGCAGAAGACCTAAATAGACATTTCTCCAAAGAAGACATACAGACGGCCACGAAGCACATGAAAAGATGCTCAACATCACTAATTATTAGAGAAATGCAAATCAAAACTACAATGACGTATCACCTCACACCAGTTAGAATGGGCATCATCAGAACATCTACAAACAACAAATGCTGGAGAGGGTGTAGAGAAAATGGAACCCTCTTGCACTGTTGGTGGGAATGTAAATTGATACAGCCACTATGGAGAACAGTATGGAGGTTCCTTAAAAAACTAAAAATAGATTTACCATATGATCCAGCAATCCCACTACTGGGCGTATACCCAGAGAAAACCATAATTCAAAAAGATACATGTACCCCAGTGTTCATTGCAGCACTATTTACAATAGCCAGGACATGGAAGCAACCTAAATGCCCATCGACAGACGAATGGATAAAGAAGATGTGGTACATATATACAATGGAATATTAGTCATAAAAAGGAATGAAATTGAGTCATTTGTTGAGACGTGGATGGATCTAGAGACTGTCATACAGAGTGAAGTAAGTCAGAAAGAGAAAAACAAATATCGTATATTAACGCATGTATGTGGAACCTAGAAAAATGGTATAGATGAACCGGTTTGCAGGGCAGAAGTTGAGACACAGATGTATAGAACAGACATATGGACACCAAGGGGGGAAAACTGTGGTGGGGTGGGGATGGTGGTGTGCTGAATTGGGCGATTGGGATTGACATGTATACACTGATTTGTATAAAATTGATGACTAATAAGAACCTGCAGTATAAAAAAACAAACAGAACAACTAATACTAAACTTTCATTGGGTTATCTGTATGGAAATATGTTAATATAAATGTTTCAGACATTATGTGAAATTTCTAAAAATCTTATATGTCTGGTATAATGTTATGTCATAATTCTAGTTATTACTTTAAAATGTATATCTCAGAAAAAACTTAATGTCCTTGTCAATTGCACTATTATGAACTTTCATCAAATCTTTAACCGTGGTCATTTTTAAGTCTTTTGTCAGTTACAGACAGTTCTGGGTGTACTCTGATGCTTTTGCAAATATGTTCCTATAAAAGGGTTTCATCGTCAAGGAATTCATAGGAAAGACTCTGACAAGTACAGGTTTCTGGTAACTGTACTGCTGAACTGAATGAATAAGCATTTTCAGAACTCTAATGAAAAACTGATGAACTCATAAAAGTGCTAACAAAAGGTCAAGATGAAAAAAAAAATTAATTACATGGGACTGAGTGAACTGATGAGGATGATTATAATTTTTGTGACTTTCTGTTTGAATTAAAAAAAAAATCCCACAAGGACTCAGAGGCAAAGAATATAGAAATCAATTTTCACTGCAAAGTAAAGGAGCTGTTACAGTGGAGGATTACTGGATTGAATGTCAATATTATAACATAGTATGAGTGTGTTTCGTGTTTGGTAATTGCAATCATTGTTGCTTTTGTTGTGGTCATCCATTTACAATGCTTGGTGTCAGTCTATTTATCTCTTGTAAAAATAAAATACAGTGTATGTGTGTGGAAAAAAAAAAGATGCTATAAACATCTGAAAAAAAAAAAAAGTGAAAAGTGAAAGTCTCTTGTCTCCTTCCTACAGTCCTCTTTCCGCAGTGGTAAACACCATTAACAATTTTGAATTTCCATCCAGATGGAAGGGTTCATATACGGTATACATGGTTCTGTACCTTGCTCTTTTTCATTTATTAAAATATTCTGCAGGTCTGGGAGAGGTTTTCACATCAGCATATACAGATATCTCATTCTTTTTAATGGCTGTGTAGAATTCCATTCTGTGGATTTACCATAATTTACCTGGTTCTCTGTTGAGGAATTCTTCAGCTGGTTTCTCTTCTCTCTCTCTCTCTCCCTCTCTTTTTCTTGTATTTACTTAATAGTGCTGCAATGTATATATATTTGTGTGTTTATCTTTATTCTTGATGAGCATTTACATATCCTTAAGGTAAGTTCCTACATTATACAATTTGAAATTGTTTTTAGCTGTAGTCCTATTTACAATTTATCTTCTAAAGGGACTGTTGATCAAAGACGGGAAGCATAAGGAACACTGGTACTGAAATATAAGTTTGATGAACTTAAACATACTAACTATGCACACATAAGATACTTCTTTACCAGTATGTAAGTTGCATTCATCTGGTAATTCTAATACATCAAAAAATCATTGTTAGAGGCAATACAATGACATATCCAATTTGTATTTTATTATGGGGAGGGGGAAATAAAACTCTTTCATAATGCTTTGTGGAGAAGTGCTGAACTCTTCCTTTGTAAACTGGAAGTGTTTTACTTGAGCACAAAACACAGAAATTCAAACATAATATTGACTTCTATTTATCAGTTAGTAATCATAACAGTCTGATATCATGCAATAAATTACGAAACTGCAAAAGCTGGAGGAAGCTATACCATTGTAGGTAATTTGGTGTTTTTTAATGCACAAAAGCTGTTGTCAGATGAGTGGTCCTATTTGACAAAGAAATTGGAATGTAGTCCACTGTGGTCCTTTTGATTTATACAGTGTCCTATGGATACTTTAATATTAATAAATATAGAAAAGAAAAGAAAATGGTCCTGGAATCTGTTTGGAAGTCCTGGAGATATTCACACTGCCCAGGAACCCCACAGATTATTGAAACAAAACAAAACACATGAACAAAAGTCAGAACAATGAAGCAGTTTGGAAAGCATCCTGACTGAGCCATTAAGTGACGAAGTACGGGGCAAAAGGCACCCTCGAAGCAGAGGCTCTCTGGCCAGTTCCCATCAATGACTTCAGAAGCTTTCTGTGGTGACCGACCACAGGGGAGCATCCTCTCCCAGAGCCTGGGTTTGTGGGTTCCCGGGGCTTTCCTCTTCTCTGTGACCTCCTCCTACAGTGCCTCACCTGTCACGCACGCCACACTGTAGACATGTGATCAGTCTTTTTTGACTTTACTACTTTATGAAGGAACCTTGGGATATAAGCTCTCTGCAGATTAGAGGAATTCTAGTCTTTTTACTTAATTTAACTTTTCACAGGTCTGACTCATATTCCTCTCTTACATTCTTCCTATTTTAAGGCTGGCTTTCTGTGTGTCTGGCTCTTGAAGTCACTTTCCTTTTTTTGCTGGCCTGTCCTTATTTTCTGCATATCAGAGGATCAACATTTCCTTAGATGCCATGGTTACTGGGAGAGCAGAGTCCCTTCTATTCAATTCAGGGACTTCTTTCCTCACGCCTGCTTTTCCAACCATCCAAATGCCAAGTAGTCAGCACTGGGCTCTGCTTGCCTTATTTTCCTATTCTTGCCTCTCCCTTTGTGGGAGGAGAGATCAGAATCCCTGATCTGAACTTGTTTTCTCATTTCTTGAACCCCCTGTTGGAAATGATTATCCTCTGAAAGCTCCAAAGTCTTTCACACACCTCTTTCCCTCAGGATCACCTCGTTGGGGCTGCCTGTCCCTTCAGGAGTGTTACCCAGGGAATCTACCCACTTAACCTCCTGCCAGTTGCAGGGTGGTTTGTTTTTAGTCTTATCCTGGCCCCAGGGCTGCTGCATGATTCATTCACCACTTCCAGTGCTTTGAAAGGATCTTTTGTTTCTTTGGACAGGAGAGAGGAGGACTGTGGTACAAGCTTTCTTAGGACTTTAAGATCAAGTGATTTTAAGATATGCGTGACTTTTCTTTTTTCTTCACCACATCGGTGATTTTTGGTTTCGTTACCACTGTCACATTTCAAGCTTTTATTGACCACTGTCATGGTTTCTACCATATCTGTGTAGCACTTGTAATATTTATTTAATACTTTTCTTTAAAACAACTTTAAATGGATTTTGGTTTTTTAAATTTAATTTTGTCGTAAACAGTGGTCTCTGTTAAATCATATGTTTGCACTGCTCACTACATATTTTAATATTTGTGAGAAAAGATATATTTATTGAGATAAAGAGTATTCGTCATCTAAAATGTTTATGTGTAAGATTGTCAGAAGGGTGATGGTGATTGATAAAAGGGTAATACAGAGACAGGGAAAGGATACAGGTTTCTTTAATGGAAGTAAAGAGTTGAAGATCTTAACCAAATGAGAATGGCTCTATAAAGCAGGAGGCCCAGCAGAATTTGTCCCATTGGCAGGACAAGCTTCCCCGGCCTCCAGTTCTCATTAAAGGTGCCCTGTTGCCAATGATGATGCCATCTGGGAACTGGATCCCATCAGGTTCAACCATTCTCACAGTGTTGACGGTGCTGGGCTCCTCTGGGTTCCTCCCTATTTTAATGGTGACCTTGTCTGCCCAGCAGGTGTGAGTAACTGCTCACAACCTCAGCATATTCCTCAGTATTTATGGCAAGATTGGATGACCTGTGGATCAGCTTCTTCTCTTGTGTGCCATCTTTCTAACAGTCTTCAAGCCTGCTTGAAGTCTATTCCTCCAGGTATGCGTAACTCTACACTCTGGTAGACCTTGAACTAGATCAATAAAAAGTAACTAGAAGGTTTGTACACACCCACAGAAAGAAGGGATCCTTAAATGATGAAAAGTAGCATATCTATTTGTCAAAATAGCATATAGTCTTCAAATAAATGACATTTTTTTCCCTTTAGACATTTTTTTATTCTGGTCATTGTTTTTGAAGTGTCAGTGCTACACATCTTGCATTCAGTCATTTGTATGTGAGCCAAAGTTTGCTTTAGTATGGAGAGATCTATTTTCAGAATTAGGAAATTTCTGGAAATGTAATTTCAGGAAGAAAAGGAAACTGCTAAGTCATTGGAAATTATTCTTAGGTGTATTAGATGTATTAGATCCCATCTTCTTTCCCCTATTCAAGGACATGACTTCAGCATTACCCCCTCTCTCACAATATCATTGTTTTTCTCATTAGTGTGCAAATAATATATAACTTCATTGAACAGAAAAGTCCTTGACCTTATAGTCCTCCTTCAGCTGCAACCTCATTTCTTTTCTCCCTTTATAGCAAAATTCATCAGAAGAATTGTCCATATTTAATGCCTCTAGCTGTTTTTCTTCCCTTCTCTCTTTATCTAATTGAGGTCCCATTCTCTCTCAACCCAGTCCAATGGGGCTTTCATCTTTACTACTCCATTGGAACAGTTCTTATCGAAGTTACCAATGAGTTTCACCTTAGTTGGCTTCTAGGAAATCCCTATACTGATATTCCTCCTGCTTCGCTCTTCCTTCCTCCCCCTCACTCCTCATTGCAGTTCCTTCTTATCTCCCTGATCTTTTGTCACTGGAGTACCACAGGGTTCATTCCTCAATAGTTCTCTTTTTCTAGCGTTTATCTGGTCCCACCACTTCAGCTTTCATCTGTATGTGGATGATCCCTCAATTTTTATCTCCTTTGTAGACCTCTTCCCTCAGCTCTAGTCTTAAATATGTAGTTGCCAACTTTAAGTGTCTCTCCTTGGATGAATAGCAGGCATCCTGTCCTCTAGTGTGTCTGAAGTCAGACTCCAGAGCTCCCTTCCCAATCAGCTCTACGCACCCCATAGTCCTCTCCATCTCAGTCAGTGGAAACTCCTTCGGGCCAGAATCTTTGGAGTCACCCTTGCTTCTTCTCTCATAATCTGCATTACATTTTCAGCAAAATCCTGTTGGCTTACCTTCAGAATCTCACCACTTCTCATCACTTTCACATCCCTTTCCTATATAAATTGAGATTATTGCAGTAGCCCCCTAACTAATCTCCCTCCTTCTGCTGGCACAGAAAACAGAGTAGTGCTTTTTAAAAAAATTTTATTTATTTATTTATTTATTTTTGGCTGTGTTGGGTCTTCGTTTCTGTGCGAGGGCTTTCTCTAGTTGCGGCGAGCGGGGGCCACTCTTCATCGCGGTGCGCGGGCCTCTCACTATCGCGGGCTCTCTTGTTGCGGAGCACAGGCTCCAGACGCGCAGGCTCAGTAGTTGTGGCTCACGGGCCTAGTTGCTCCGTGGCATGTGGGATCCTCCCAGACCAGGGCTTGAACCCGTGTCCCCTGCATTGGCAGGCAGATTCTCAACCACTGCTCCACCAGGGAAGCCCCAGAGTAGTGCTTTTAAAATGTCAGACCCTGTGACTCTTCTGCTTGAAACCCTCTAAAGAATCCCACTCAGAGCAGAAGCCTTCCTGTGGCCTGAAAGACCCTGCAGATGGTCCCCACACTCTCTGTCCGGCATCATCTCCTGCCACTGCTCCCTTGGGCTGTACTAGCCTCCTTTGTGTCTGTCTCCCCCCAATAAAATGTAAGCTTCAAGAGTACAGACACTTGATTTGTTGATTTTATCATCGCTGTATTTCCAGTGTCCTGATAGTGCTTTGAATGAGTGAATGGTTGAGCCATAGAAGGCATTTGGGTTCATTTTACAGCATAAAGTTCGTCTCTTGAGGAAGGAAAGCAGGTAGTGTCAAGTGTGTATTTTACCCATGTACAATATTGTGGCATACTAAACGAAGAAGAAACTAATATTACGGCCTGCACCTCCACCTGCTAATATGCCTTTTCCCTGCTTTCACCGCCCATGCTTTACATTGCCTTCTAGCTGTCTCTTCATGAGCTAATCTCTTCTACCTATCCTAGCTTCATTTGTTTTCCTTCCTCATTCTAAGACCCACCGCATTTCAAAGAGTTTACCCTCCCTCTAACCCTCCCCCCACCCCTCACCGCAGGTACATAAGTGTAATTTAGCGTAACACTTTCCTCTTCAGCAAAAAAAATTTCTCTGGAAATTCCCTGGTCATCACCATGATTTCTTTCTTCATATAAAAATAGTTCCTGAAGTGCTACTTTCTCTGTGGAACTTAAAATAGCTAAAATATTTTAATCCCTTTTGTCTAAAAGACGATTGCCCTCTTTCCATCTGCTCCCCTGGTCCAGTTTCTGCACAGTGATCCAGTCTCACAAGGGATTCATGGTAGGTGAACCCAGACTTGAGGCTGCTCTCAGAGGTGGGACAAAATTTGTCTTTAAAACCCACCACTTTTATGTCTGTCTCTGGAACTGATATATAGTAAGTTGGTAGGAATGATTATTTCTCCCTCTGGAGAATTGCTGAGTTCCAGTGATGGTTTCCCACGTATACAAATCAGTTGTGGATTTCCTCATCAAGCTGGACTATTTTGTCCTTAATCTTTGTTCAGGAATTAAGTATTAAATATTACTTATTAATTAGTAATATTATTTACTTAGTCTATACCTATTTACCGCTAATAACTTTATTTATCATATGTATTTTATGTACATACTTGTTCATTATTCATCCCAGAGAGGATGGAGGGATAATGGACAGAAGGGTGAAGAACACAGTGAGTGTTAAGGTGAGCGTATGTGTACAAAGAGTGAACACATGTCAGTATGTCTGCATATTAGTTTGGCTGGACTAAAATGCTGCACAGGTAGCAGGCTCTGCAGAAGCCCCATCCCCCTCCCCTGGCTTTCTGTGTTCCCATCTCTATCTTTAGCTCTGTCTGTGTCTCCATCTCTGGAATACTTCTTGTTGAAAGCACTTGAGACTTGACCTGAGGGCTTCTTCTGGCTACAGGTGCTCAGCAGCTTGTACTTGAAGCAGGCTGGAAATTCTGAGGAGTTAATGCCTCTGGATAGCCCTCAACCTTTGTCGATTAGGAGACAGTGGGTAAATACCTAGCTTCCTCTTCCACTGCTGGGACCACCCTGAAGCCCCTTCTGCCTAGTCTTCCAGATGTCCCCAAAGGGGCAAATGCTCGTGAAGGTGTCCGCTATGGCTTCCTCTCCTTCCCTGTCCCCCTTTTCCGCTCCCCTACCAGTGCTTCCAGAGACCACCTCCCAATATGGACACCACCTCAGATTCGTGCGTCAGGGTCTGCTTCTGGGACACTCCAACCTAAATGGGTAGAAAATTGTTAATGTGAAGAGTGACCGTAAGTGAGTGATCATAAGACAATTGGATTTGAAAGTAGAGTTTGGATTCCACTTATTAAATAGCAGATAGATTTTTTACATGATAGTCATGTTCATGTGTTAATGCCTATATAATAAGTGTGTTTTCATTTACTTATGTCTGTGTGCAGATGCTTTGGGACCATGACTATCAAAGTAGAATATGAAAGCTGCTTGCTTACTTCATTGAATAGTTTTCTGGTACAACCTTGAAAAGATGCCTTGACTTGGAGTTTATGTGTGATAGGGTTTTAATTTGAAGCTGTTTTAATTGATTTCTCCCTTCCTTTATTCCTTTTGAATCCCTACTTTTTAAAATGCTAGAAGCATTTCATAGTAGTAAGTAATCTTTTAGCCTGGGAACAACTGCAATGAAGTGTTAACATTTTACAGTTTAATTAGCATATAAAAAACTAGCAACAGCATTGCCATCCTTGGGGAATGTTATGGTCTACTTAAGTAAGATTTTCCTGTAACTGAAAGATTCTACTTGTGAAATGTGGCTGAGTATCCTAGAAAAGTTACTCGGAAGATAAAATTCTTTATGTGTCAACTATTTTTGGAAGGATTTTAACAATATATTATGCTCTTCTTGATAGAATATTATATCATTTATGTCTAAGCATCACGGACCTTAGTTATTCTCTGTGCCCCGTGAGCTGTTGGCATGTGTTGGACCATCTCATCTGTGCACTAAATTGCTCCAGGCCAGTGGGAGCAATTCATTGATAGTGTTTCATCTCCTTCCTTGCTATATCTTTTTCCTGCTGTCTCTTATCTACTTTAACCAGTCCCCACTGCTGCTTCTAATTTTCTGTGTTTTCTTAACTAGAGAAGAACTTCAAGATTTTGATGGGGAATCTGATAAGAGGTCTTCTTAAATTGCCCATTCCGTCATTCTGATACATTGGTGACAGTAGGATGGGCCTAGCCAGGAATGGAGTCAAGCTATGCAAAAGGGACTTGGCAAATATCATTTAAATAGTTTTGACAGGCAAGGTTATAATTTTTGAAGTCAGAGAGCTCATGGTGCTAGATAGTAGCTTTGAATTCTTACCTTAGGACAGAAGCTCTGTGGGGAAGGGTAGTCCTGGCTCATAGGTAATTTTGCCCAGAAGAAAATCAGATGGCTGGCATAGAGATATGGTGTATCTTGCTTCTTATGGAGATTGTGTATTTTGACAAAATTGTCAGCTCTTTAAAGTAAGGGTACACAGTCTTCAGGCTTGAGCCTAGAAAGTGCCCTATAAATATTTGTTAATTATATTGTGATAAGGGAAATCTGAGACAAATATCTTGTTAAGTTTCTCTTAAGTTTAAAATGATAGTTTTAAAAAGTTTTAGTGTGTTATCGATTATTGACTGTTTTTGCTCAGGTGCTTTCCGATAGTGTGTGCTGTAAATGCTTGGTAATGCTGTCACGAATTTGGTATCCTTTGTTAAGGGAGTGGTTTCACAAAACACTTAATGTGCTGGTACTTTGTACCAATTGTAAAATTGTAAATTAAAAAAAAGTTTGTGAATTTAAATTGTAAAATTGTAACAATTGTAATTATAAAACATTAAATTTATAGTAAATTCTTCACAGCTGGTGAGTCTGAAAATTAACTTCTATAACACATTCCTAAGGTGGGAAGTAATAGCCCCCATCTAGATCCCCATCTGGTAAATGCAAAGTGCGCATCAATTTGTTGAATTCTCCAAGAAGTCTTGCTGGTAAGTAAAGTGATTTGATCTTAGCCCAGCATCTCCCAGGCTTATTTGACTATGGAATCTTTGTGTGTGTACCCTTAACTCCTGTGGGATAGTTTAAGAAATGCTCTTTTAGAGGATGCTGTGTAGGTAGTCCGCACCTTGTCCTTTCTGATTCGCACAGATTTTGGTCACCATACAAAGGAAAACTGTTTCTCTACTTATAACACTTCTGATACCAAATGTGTGGGTTTTCTACACCCAGCAGTTCTCCAGTTCTCTGCAGACACCAACTGGGTATCCTACAGTTTAATTCAACTCTGACAGTAATAACCTGGAGTTAGTGTAGACCCCACAGGTTAAGGGCTCAGTCCAACAAATCTGCCCCCCTACTTCAGACACCAATTGCAAATAGTGGATTCCTGGGTTACATAAATTTCTGTCTGACTTGGCTACAAATTGGGGGTTTCCACGACCTTTTAGGTTTGATAATTTGCTCTAATGGCTCACAGAACCCAGGGAAGACTTTACTTGCTATTACCAGTTTATTAGGAAGGATATTATAAAGGGTGTAAATGAATAACCAGATGAAGAGGTACATAGGGTGAGGTCCTGAAGGGTCCCACATGCTTCTGTCCCTTTGGAGTTTGGGATACACCACTCTTCTGGCACGTGAATGCACTCACCAACCCCAAAGCACTCCGAACCCCTTTGGGTAGGGTTTTTATGGAGGCTCCACTATGTAGGCACGATTGATTAAATCATTGACCATTGGTGATTAACTTAATTCCCAGCCTCTCTCCCCTCCTTGGAGGTTGGGGGGTGGGGCTGAAAGTTCTCACTCTCTAATCCTGGTTGGCTACTCTGGTAAACTCAGCCATCCTGAAGCTATCCAGGGACCCACCCAGAGCCACCGTATTAGCATAAACTCAGGTGTGGTTGAAAGGGGCTTGTTATGAATAACAAAAGACACTCCTCTGTCACTCAGGAACTTACCAGGGTTTTAGGTGCTCTTGCGCCAGGAGCCAGGGATGAAGACCAAATATATATTTCTCATTATATCGCTCTATCACCATGGTTTAGTTAAATACTAGTCCCCCATGACACGATTCAAATTTTGGTCATCATGATATGGTAACTGTGCTAATAAAGTATAGATTTTGCTGCTAGCTCTTCAGTATGCAGGTCAGCAAGTCAGTGTGTCCACAACAGCTGGGCATCTGTTCTTCAGCTCACACACAGACAGGAAAGGGTGTTGTTGTACTGCTTCCTTGTTTCCCACTGATAAGCGTGACGTACTACAAAGCTGGGTAATCACAAGAGGGAAGCGGTCAATAAAGATGAAAGTCCAGCAAAGAACAAACAGTGATGTTTCTGGAAGTGAAATTTAAATTGAGCATAAATGAAATAATAAAATGAGTAACTGATGGTAGGAATGTTGACACTGCCACCATTTGAGAGATTCTTGATATGCAGCCAGGAGCACTTAGTGAAGGCAACCTTAAGAGCATAATGTTTTAAATTACAGTGTACTAAGTAAATGTTTTAGTAATTTTTCATTTCTCCATACATTATAACCAACAGTAAGAGAGTTTTAAATGTTTTAACGAACATTTTTGAAACTCGGGACAACTGTAATTTTCCCATTGATTACGAAGATAGCTTTGCGTAGTTTCAACTTGCATAATTATTTTTATGCTCCCACACTACCATGCAAAGCAAGGACTGCCTGTATTTTTCTTGTATTTGCCAATCATTTATCATCTGACCTCTAGTGGAAATAAAGAAGAATTACAAAGTGAACCTTGAGGAACCTATAATGATAAATTATCTTCTGAATGGATCTAATAGGTAAAAACCCCTACTATTATACACTTAACACTTTGCCCTTACTGTATGTTTTGAAATAGGATGGTCCAGTGTTTGCTGTTGACCTTTTCTGGACAACTCAGCACTACCCGTTTTGCTTTTGATGGGTACTTCTGATTTGTAATTTTGTTGAAGTTCTTTGAAATCTTCATGTAGGGATGTTTGTTAAGGATTATGTCAGGATTTCCATGATCCAAACCTCTACTCTTAACTCATCCTTCATTGAGAATGAAGAAACCTGCTAAAGGTGTTAAGTAGTCCCCCTTAGAAACCTTAGTTTCTGTCCCAACAGAAAGTTCTCTAAGATGAATCCTTTCTCTTGGCTTCACTCAGAATGTAGTCTCTCCCCTTAGATTTGGCACTGAAGACTGTTTACAAGAGGAGAAAAGTTATTAGGGAACTGGATCGGCTTGAGTTGACTCCTGTCCTTTGTAGCTGACTCATCACTAAGTGTCCGCAATATAAAAGTTTATGACTTGCTGTTGTCTTTTATCCCAGGGTGTGATCTCTTAGCCGTGCATATATTAAATCTTCTGTAAGTGTCATTAGACCCTGGAAAATATAGCTTTCCTTACCATGCTCACAATGGGAATTAAAACTGTCAGCTGGGTTGAAATGAAAATACATGATGGCTATTGGTTTATCTTTTTTTTTTTTTTTGGTTTATCTTTAAAAAATCTATTTCTACTTATCTATTTAATCTATGTATTCTTTTAGTAGATACCCTACTTGGAAAATCAAGTTAACATAAGGACACTTAGAAGCTGCAAGAAAGGAGAACAGAATAAATGGGCATAATATATAAATCTGTAATGAACAGAGATCTTTTTTGCACAATGGGATTATATACCTGCGACTAAACTCGAACATTCAGGAATAATGCATCCTTTTTCATTGACAAAAAGTATGGATATTTCAAACTAAGATCTCGAAAGAAAAAGTCACCCATTATTTATTTTTTCCTCCTCACATCCATTTTCTACCCCTTTATATTTGCAATATTCATATTTAATTTTGACTATGATAGGGTATTAGCCAGGATAGTAGCCCAAACTAATGCCTCCCTAATGTGCTTGGAATTTCTGCTTTCCGTCAGTAAATATTCTGTGAGCGGGGACTTCCGTGGTGGTGCAGTGGTTAAAAATCTGCTTGCCAGTACAGGGGACACGGGTTCGATCCCTTGTCCGGGAAGATCCCACATGCTGTGGAGCAACTAAGCCCGTGCGCCACAACTACTGAGCCTGCGCTCTAGAGCCCGCGAGCCACAACTACTGAGCCCGTGCGCCTAGAGCCCGTGCTCCGCAACAAGAGAAGCCACCACAATGAAAAGGACGTGCACCACAACGAAGAGTAGCCCCCGCTCACCGCAACTAGAGAAAGCTCGCGCGCAGCAACGAAGACCCAACATAGCCAAAAAAAAAAAATGAAGGCAGTAATGTACATAATGATGGCACAGTTTTTAATTCCTTCCTTTATTAACTTAACATTTCCAAGCAAACGTTTATGTAATTGCTACTGTTTATCCTTTATCATCATGGCAAGTTTTTTCTCCCCTAAGATGATTTACAAAGTTCTTATTGAATTCTCACATAATATTCATTTTGGGATGGCATTTATTTGCTGTTTCACTGGTTATAAGTAGAAGTGTGGTCTGTCTTCATGAAATAGCAGATATGCTGGGCACCATTTGCACTATAGTGTTCCTTGGTCACTGTTGGCATACCCCAGGCATAGCCGGACAGGCAGAAAGTAGATTCCTAAAGAGGAGTAAGAGAGTGTTAGTTTGAGAGATTGAAGAGCTAGTGGAACGACCACAAGGTGGTGAAAAGCAAATCCACTTAGCTTTTTGGATATTTCAGAAATTTAAAGCAACTTTTCTTTCTTTAGAGCATCCTAATAGAAATTATTACCTTCCTGAGATAATAGTTTGTTTATGCTTATTTGTAAAGATACTTTAATCCATTTACCATTTACGTTGCCTACCCTGTGTACTCAGGTGTCAGATAGACAGTGACAAGAACAAGCATGTTTTCTGTGCTCTAGAGGCAAGTAGTATAATGTTCAGCATGTAAATTATATTTGATGTATATGTTTCACACATTCATCTTGGAACAAATTTTATTAGAAGCATGTCAACAGGATTTTCAGCTTTTTAAGGGGTGCATTTTGTATCAGTGAGCTCACACCTCTCGGTTCTTCAGTCCCTCTTATTTTCCTTTCATGTTCTTTGTTCATTTCCTTTTTATATTGTCTTCCTCCCTCACCCTTATTAGCATAGATGTTCTGAGTCAGCTGGTTGGAAATAATTCAGGAAGCCCTAGGACAGTTGGAAGCATGAGCTGGCTATTAGAGGTAGAAAAACTATCTAATTTTCTGAGATTATTATGAACCAAAGGAATTTGGTTCAGAGTATGCACTTCATTCAAAATCCTTATTAAGTATAGTTAAGCATATTATATGCCAGTAAATAGCTTTAATGTGTCAAAAAATAAAATCTTCAATGCCATACTCAACTTGTAAAGAAAAGCACTTAATTTTTTGAAAAGAGTTTTACATGTCAGCAAGAGAATAACGGAAGTTGGGTTTTTCTGAACCACAGGTTTAATGAAAAACTACCAGGTTGATTTTCAGTGAAAATATTTCATATATGCAAATTATAAATTTTTGCTTTAGCTGATAATTGATAATAAAGTATCTTAGGGTTAAAACACTGCATAAAATGCAATTTAAAAGTGAAAATGCCTGTTGGCATCCTAGTACTTTTAGCAGGAATATCAACCTATTAAGCTAATACCGGTTAGCAAAGTAAGATTTTTGGACCACCAAAACAATTGTTCTTCAGTTTCAGTTCTGAACATTTTATGTTTATTAACTTAATTAATTTTCTTAACTTTGAGGGAGATACTGTCATTATCTCCATCCTTTCAGATGAGACCAAAAACAGACAGAGAAAGTTACCCGAAGGCACATATAGGTAGTAGCCCAGGATTTTAACATAGGTAGACTGACTCCAGAGAACTCAACCGTCAAAAAGGAATTAAAAATTGAAAACGAATTCTCTTCTTTTTCCCTTAAAGAATGGCCGTTTGAGTGTCTAATGTGTGCTCTGAAGAGACATCACTGAAGAAAAAAATATTAAGCCTAGTCATAAAGCCAAATTTCCTGCGTGGGCTCCAACCTCATAGGTAATAAGCCCAGAGCCGTATAAGCTATGATTGGTACCTAATAGAAGCATAATAATATTAATGGTTACTATTCATTACTTAATAATATTTACTGTACTATTTCTTATTATATGCTAAGCCATATGCTTTACGTATTTACATACATTGTCCTATTTAATCCTAGGAGAACTCCTGCTCAGAGGAATTAAGGAAGTTGCTCAAAGTCAAAACTACTGGAGCTAGAAATCAAACCAAGTCTTTCTTTCTTTCTTTCTTTATTTTACTTACTTATTTTTGGCTGCATTGGGTCTCCGTTGCTGCACACAGGCTTTCTCTAGTTGCGGCGAGCGGGGGCTACTCTTCGTTGTGGTGCGCGGGCTTCTCATTGCTGTGGCTTCTCTTGTTGCGGATCACAGGCTCCAGGCACGCGGGCTTCAGTAGTTGTGGCACGCGGGCTCAGTAGTTGTAGTTTGCAGGCTCTAGAGCACAGGCTCAGTAGTTGTGGCGCACGGGCTTAGTTGCTCCGTGGCATGTGGGATCTTCCTGGACCAGGGCTCGAACCCGTGTCCCCTGCATTGGCAGGCGGATTCCTAACCACTGCACCACCAGGGAAGTCCCCAAACCAAGTCTTTCTAATTCCAAAATCTATGCATCCCACTGAAGCCAGTTGACACCTGTTTTTCTGGTGGCGTGAAACGAGACTGGGCAGTCCTTGCCTGGCTTATAGTTGTCCCAAGGCCTCAGCTGACCCCAGAGTTATGATATGAAAGGAAATATGAAGAGCAGGTTATAAACCACCCTCTATATTCCTGGTGTTAATTCATCTCAAAGGCCACTCCGCATCCTCTTTGATGGTATTAGTGTGAGGCTTTGAGGGTTGCACAATGGATGACTCAGTCCTCTATGAAGAAGTCATAAAAATCGCCTGGGTAGAAAGATGAACTTTTGAAACACAGGCGAAAACTTGCACTGAAGCAAAATTTTAAATGAATGAATTTCATTGCTACATCCTACTACCGTCTAAGGAAAGATGATAAATCTACTAATTCATACGTTGAAAGATCTTTCCCTTTTTTACCAACTGTGTTGCCTTTAGTTCCTATACCAAATTCTTATAAAGTTCAAGCAGAACAGACTTTTTTTTTTTTTTTTAAGCTGCTTATAACTTTACCACAACGGATCAATTTAAAATAAGTTTTCAGCACAGTTAATAACCAACAGAAATTTACTGGGATCATCATGTTGAGAGGGCACTGTAAGTGGTCCTGAGAGAAGTCTTGAGCTCAACTCAAGGTTGTTGAAATAGGGTGTGTAAAATAGCTCAATGTTAGACATCAGTGAGTGGAAATGTGTATGAATAAAATGTTGCAGGACTTTCTATGGGGTGATCCAGTGATGTTTCACCAAGGAGGAGGAATTTGTGTTGAGCTTTGAAGCCTAGGTAGTTTAAGGTTCCTTGTTGAGGAATGGGGAGAACATTTGAAGCAAGAGGAATATCTAATGAAGTCCACTGGCAGGAAGATCTTAAAGAATTTGGCCACCTACTCTTCTAACACCAAGAGGAGGGAATATAAATGGGAGCATTATCCAAGCGGAAGAAAGAGAGTGTTTGGCAGATCCCAGGGAATTCTGGTTAGTCATTAATTCAATTCTGTTCTCGTTAAGTGTCAAAAAAGAAAAATGCCAGCTAAGCAACAATTTCAGAAGATTAAGACAATAGAAAGTGCTAAAGTTGTCACTGTCCCACTCACCAAATGGCAATGAGGCTGTTCTTCTGTAGATGGAAGCTATTCAGAAAAGGTCAGATTGTCACCGCTATAGGAAACCCCCCCACACATACACACACACACACACTCCCAATGGTCTAATAAACATTGAACATTTTGCCATTAGGAAAAAATGGAGCGATTTGTATATGAAGGAAAGTTTTATAAGAGAACTAAATGGAGTGAGAGACTGAAGGGGATTTGAAAGTTATTCTTAGAAAGTTTGCTTTCAGAGTTCTGCATTTTATGTGCCCTACTGCATTTGCTCTTAACATATCTGTTAAAGCTACAGTGACTCTAGAATTCTTTTAACGGGGGCTGAGGGATGGGAGAAGTTATCCCTCCCTTTGAGAGAGAAACTGAAATGTATGTAGTAGTTCCTTTTAGTGCCGTCCAAAGATCTGAAATAACCTTCTTGGTCTAGGGGCATTTAATTTTTATGTTTAATTTGATTTTTAAAATTATATTTTATGTGATTAATATAAAGGATTGTTTTTCAGATTTACTAATTTATCAGATGTACTGTTTTTTATTAATTTACCAAACTTACCATTAAGTTCTGAAGTTTTTTGATAAATGTAAGCTATAAATGTTTTGCCAGTTGATTAGAAATGGTCAAAACCTGAAGATATGGTTGAACATTGCTGAGAAAAATGAAAACAATCACACAGCTGTGCAGAGATGATTTCACTTGGAATTCATTATCACAGACCTCAGGTAGAGTCTCAGTGCTACCTAGCAGTGTTATTGTTTCTTGGTCTTCATTCCTCAGATCAACTATTTTGTATTTCCTCTCCTCACACTGCTCTACCACGTTCCAGACTCGGCTGATTATCTCATACTAAACTAAGCTGAGAAAACAGAAGCCTTCAGATTGTAGTGTGACATCCAATGCATCTATTTTTCTTTTGTCCCTCGTGCTTTTGGTGCTGGATCTAAGAAACCATTTTCTGATTCAAGGCCATGAAGATTTACTCCTATGCTTTATTTGAGGAGTTTTATAATTTTAGGTCTTACATTTACATATATGATCCATTTGAGTTAATTTTTATATATGGTGTGTGGCTGCATTCTTTTGCATGTATTTGTCTCAGTACCATTTGTTGAAAAGACTATTCCCTATTGGATGATCTTGGCACCCTTGTTGAAAATCAGTTGCTCCTAAATGGTAAGGGTTTATTTCTGGACTCTCAATTCTGTGCCATTGATCTGTATGTCAGTACCATACTGTCTTGATTACTGTAGCTTTGTGAGTAAGTTTTGAAATTGGGAAGTGTGAATACATTATCCAGTGATTCTTAACCTTTTCTTTGGGTTACAGAAACCCTTTTGGGTGTCTTGTAAAAAACCATGGACCCAGTAGGTTGTGCATAAATAAGTAAAAAAATTTGCATAAGGTTTATTTTATTGGATTGGAAATTGATAGTTTTTCAGTTAAAAAAACTTTTTAAACAATTAGCATATTCACCTTTGCTTTCTGTGGAAATAAATGAAGTATATCTAAATTGGACAGATAAAACCAAAGAAATTTCAGTTCTATAGAAGTAAATTGCAAGTACTTGATTCAGTTACAGGGATTGAATATTCAAATGGAAATATCATGTTATTTTTGACAACTGGTTTTGACTTTTTTTTTGTCTTGATGGCATCAAACTCTACTCAGACTCCCAAAGACATTATGGAAGCAATTGTACTGGAGTCCTCAAATGAGAACAGGTTTATTTTGGGGTATCCACAGATCTTTAAGATACATTGTTTTTCATATTTTGCTGCAGTTGTTAGATTAATACAAGGTTTTTGTTTGCTTAATCTTTTTATATGATTGTAGATAGAATTTTATCCTTAAAATTATTTTAATTGTGAAAGAATACAGAAAAATGTCTAAAACATAAATGTATAACTTAATGAATGATTATAAAACATATACCCTTTTAATAACAACCACCCAGGATCCAGACACCTCCCCCCAATTCTTTCCAGATCACAACTCCCTAGAGGAATCTACGATCCTACTGTTATGATCGATCTCTGCTTTTCTTTATAGTTTAATCCCTAAACACTGTACTTCAGCTTTGCCTGGCTTTAACCTTCAGGAATAAATAGAATACATTGTATATATTCTTGTCTCTTTTTTTAACATAATATTGACATTCATATAATTCATTCAGTTATTGCATGGGTCTATAGTTCTTTCATTTTTATTATGCAGAATTCCATTGTGAGAATATACTGTAGTTTATGCATTTTACTGTTGATGGACTATTAGAAATAATGATTCTGTAACTTTTCCTGCATAGTGTCCTTGTGCACACGTACATGAGTTTCTCGAAGGTACATGTACCTAAAAGAGGAATCGCTTGGTCATAGAATATAGGATTCTTCAGTTCTTTTACAAAATTGTTTTCCAAAATGGCTGTACCAAATTTACTCCAGCCAGTGGTATATGAGTTTCCATTGCTCCCCATCATCTTCAACATTTGGTATCAGTAGACTTTTTAGTTTTAGCCAATATGGTGAGCATATTGTGGTTTTAGTTTGCATTCCTCCAGTTATTTATGAGGTTACATATATTTTCATGTGTATATCAGTCACTTGTATTTCCTTTTATTGTGTGCCTAGTCACATCTTTTGTTCATTTTTTTTTTACTGGGTTCTTCTTTCCCCCTCTCCTTTCCTCTCCTCCCCTTCCTCTCCTCTCCTCTCCTCTCCTCTCCTCTCCTCTCCTCTCCTCCCCTCCCCTCTCCTCTCCTCTCCTCTCCTCTCCTCCCCTCTCCTCTCCTCTCCTCCCCTCCCCTCCCCTCCCTTCCCCTCCTCTCCCTTCCCCTCCCCTCCCCTCCCCTCCCCTCCCCTCCCCTCCCTTCCCCTCCTCTCCCTTCCCCTCCCCTCCCCTCCCCTCCCCTCCCCTTCCCTTTCCTATTGATTTGTAGGAGTTTATTATACTGTGGGTATAATTCCTTTGGTGGTTATCTCTCTTGTAATGTCTTCTCCCACTCTGGCTTATCCTTTCATTCTTTATAGTTTAATGAACTATATATTTTAGTATAATTAAAGTTACCAGTTTTTCCCCTTATGGATAGTACATTTTATGTTTTGATTAAGACAACACTTCCTACCACAAAGTCATAAAGATATTTTGATTTTATGTTATACAACCTTTGTAGTTTTCCTTTCACGTGTGTTTTCATGCGTGTTTCTAATCTACTTTGGAATAAATTTTTATGTTGTGAGATAGGTGTCTAATTTCATTTTTTCCCCATACAGGTATATAAATGGTGTCTCAGGACCTCCTACAGAAAAGTCTGTCCTTGCTGCATAAGTGTCCACATATGCATGGGTCTGTTTGGGGGCTCTTGCATCAGTTTTGTATTACCTTCATTCCTACAACTTTAAAATATGTCTTGATACCTGGTAGAGAGTTTGCTTTTTTCTTTCCCCCCCACCCCCAAGAATGCCTTACGTATCCTTGGCTCTTTATGTTTCCATATCAGTTTTACAATCAGCCTGTCAAGTTCTACAGATTTTGACTGGGATTAAATTGAATCTATAAATCAGTTTGAGGAGAATTAATATCTTTACATATTACACTTCAAATCCATGATCATGATGTATATCTCCATTTATTTAGGTCTTCTTTAAAGTCTCTTAATAATGTGTTATAATCCTCCTTAAAGGGGTCTTTGCATAGTTTTTGTTAAATTCCAGCATACTTGACATTTTTTCTGCATTTGTGCATGGTGTTTTATTTCATTTTTTAGCTTTATAATGTTGGTATATGGATATATGATTACTTTTTATGTGCTGCTATTGTATCTAGCAATCTTTCTTTTTATTGATTTTTTTAAAATTAATTAATTTATTTATATTTATTTTTGGCTGTGTTGGGTCTTCGTTTCTGTGCGAGGGCTTTCTCCAGTTGCGGCGAGTGGGGGCCGCTCTTCATCGCGGTGCGCGGGCCTCTCACTATCGCGGCCTCTCTTGTTGCGGAGCACAGGCTCCAGACGCGCAGGCTCAGTAATTGTGGCTCACGGGCCTAGTTGCTCCGCGGCATGTGGGATCTTCCCAGACCAGGGCCCGAACCCGTGTCCCCTGCATTGGCAGGCAGATTCTTAACCACTGCGCCACCAGGGAAGCCCCTTTATTGATTTTTGTAATTTATCCACAGATTCTTTTTCATTTTCTACATGTGTAACCACAGCATTTGCAATAGCAGCTTTGTTTTTTCTTTTCCAATCTCTATACCTTTTAATTCTTTTTCTTATTTTACTACACCAGGACAAGTTTCATTAGAAGTGGTAGCATCAGGCATTCTTGTCTTGTTCTTATCTCAAAGAGACTGCTCTCATGTTATTTGCATAGGAGTTTTATAAGTACCCTTTACCAGATTTTGGAAATATCCTTGTAGTCTTAATTTTCTAAGGGGTTTTGTTTGCTTTTTAATCATAAGTAAATGTTGAATTTTATCAAATACTTGTCCTGCTTCTTTTTAAATGGTCATATGGTTTTTTCTTTTTTCTTTTTTTTTTTTTTTTTATAAATGAGTAGAATTTTTTAAAAATTTATTTTATTTATTTATGGCTGTGTTGGGTCTTCGTTTCTGTGCGAGGGCTTTCTCTAGTTGTGGCAAGCGGGGGCCACTCTTCATCGCGGTGTGCGGACCTCTCACTATCGCGGCCTCTCTTGTTGCGGAGTACAGGCTCCAGACGCGCAGGCTCAGTAGTTGTGGCTCACGGGCCCAGTCGCTCCGCGGCATGTGGGATCCTCCCAGACCAGGGCTCGAACCCGTGTCCCCTGCATTGGCAGGCAGACTCTCAACCACTGCGCCACCAGGGAAGCCGGGTTTTTTCTTTTAATCTGTCAATGTGGCAGATTTCGCAGATTAAATTTTTTAGTGTTAAAACCACCTTGCATTCCTGAGATAGACCAAACTTGCTATTTGCATCTTTGCTCATAAATGAGAGTGACTTATAATTTTCCTTTCTTGTATCATCCTTTCCAAGTTTTAGTATCAAGGTCATGCTATCATAAAATGAGTTAGGAAGTAAGTCTTTTTTTCCTACTTGCTGGTGCAAATTTTATATAATATTGGAATTATTTATTCCTTTAATATTTGCTAGAACTTGCTTGTGAGGCCATCTGGGCCTGGGATTTTTTTTTTTTTTTTTTGGAGGGGGAATAATTTTTAATATAAGTAACAATTTTAGGACTATTCAAATATTTTTTTTCTTTGTGACCCAGGTTTGCCTGTCTTACCTATATTTTCTAATCTTTTAGCATAAAATTGTTCATAATACCCTCTTTTGCATTTAGCATGTATAGAATCTATAGTTTCCTCCCTCTTTTCATTCCTACCATTGTTTATTTATGTTTTATCTCATTTTTCTTGAGCTTGCTAGAGGTTTACAAGTCTTTTCAAGGAATCAATTTTTGGCTTCAGTGCTCTATTTATGTTTGTTTTCTGTGTCATCAGTTCTGTACTTTTAGTTTTCCTTCTGTCTGTATTTTTAAGGTTTATTTTGCTATTCTTTCTGTAACTTTTTGAGGTAGATGTTTATTCATTAATTTTAGCCTTTATTATGATTTATCTTTTGACTCGGGTTATTTAGAATATTATTTCTTAATTTCTAAACACATGAAGATTTTCTAGTTAACTTTTTGTCATTGCTTTCTATCTTGAACTGTGGCCAGAGAATTTCTGATTTCAGACCTTCAAATTTGATTGTGGCCCAGTGTATGATCACTTGTTACGAATGGTCCATGTGTGCTTGAGGAGAAATGTGTGTTCTATGGATGTTGGGTGTAAGATTCTATAAATGTTCATTAGGCCATGTTTTTTTAATCCTGCAGTTCAAATCTTGTATATTTCATAGATTTTTGTTTTGCCTGTTTATTCTATCAGATACTGAGAGAATTGTCAAAATCTCCACTACTGTTTTGTCCTCCTGGTGAATTGAAATTTTTATCATTATAAAGTGAACATGTTTATCTCATATTTTTTGCTTTAGATTCTGTGTTGCTTAATATAGCTGTACTTTCTTTTGATCACTATTTTTGTGGTATTTATTTGCCCATCCTATTACTTTCAGTCTTTCTGTATCCTTGTTTTATGTCTCTTATAACCAGCAAATTGTATTGTTTAAGTCCAGCCATATAATCTGTCTTTTAACTTGAGCATTTAGTCTATTTGCATACAATATAATTACTGATATATTTGAATTTATACCTTGTTTTGGTCTTTTTGTTTCTTTTTCTCTTTTTCCTCCCCTCCTCTTTTTAATCACCCTCTGCCCCCAACTAGTTTGGGAGCTATGCTCTCTGTTTCTGTTCTTTTAGTTGTCTCCCAAGAAATTATAATAGGGGTCCTCAACTCATTATTATTGAAGTCTAACAGTAATCATTACCTTCTCTTTCCTTCTAGTATAAGTGCCTTGGGACCCTGTAACTCCATTTGTCCTCTCCTGACTCAAATGCTGCTATTGGCATGTGTTTTAGCTCTTTATATATATATTTAAACCTCACATGACATTATTTGTTTTATGTAGTCAGTGTTCGTATAAATTTACCCACATATTTATTACTCTACTTTTCTTAGCTTTTCCATTTTTTTCTTGCATCCCAGACCTCTCTGTGATCATCTTCCTTCTGCCAGAAGTACATCTGTTGGCATTTTCTTTACTGTGGGTTGGCTGGGGGTGAACTCTCAGTTTTTGATTGTACAAATACTTACCCCCCCTCCTTCTTGAAACACATTTTAACTGAATATTGAACGCTTGGTTAATATTTTAGGTTAACAGATATTTTCTTTAAGCACATGTAAGATATTCTAATGTGTTCCAGTTTCCATTATTGCTTTGAGAAGTCTCTCATCCTTGCAAGTAATCTGTGCTTTTTTCTTCTTATGGCTTTGAAATTTTCTGACTTTGTTTTTCTGCAGTTTTACTATGATGTGATTAGATGCAGACTTTTTATTCATCCTGCTTGGGATACGTTGGGTTTCTTAAATCTGGAGATCAGTGTCTTTCATTATTTCTGCAAATTTGTAACTGTTAGCTCATAATATTGCTTCTACCCCTATTCTCTCTTTACCTTCTGAGGCTGTGGTTAAACGTATGTTATACACTTTTTCATTTTATCTTTCATGGTTCTTACAGTCTTGTTTGTATTTCCCACCATCTTATTCTCTGTGCTACATTCTGAATAGTATGACTGTCATCCATTTCACTAATTTTCTCTTCCACTGTTACACCTGTCAACCGATGCCCCAAAATTCTGTGTTAGGTCTGCTTTGGTTCTTTTTCAAGTACTAGTTGTGGTTGTGTTTTTGTTCTGAAACTTTTTGGGAGTACAAACATGTATAAATTTTTACCCTAATAAGTTATTTGGGGAGTGAGCAAAGCTGCTGTGGTCTTTCTTTGATGAACTACTCCTGTTTTCAAGATGTCACTATGTAGTTTTATCAGTTCTTAGGTGGTTCCCTTAAACTTTATTTTTATTTAAGTGCTACTGCTGTATACTCCATGATATGGAGTATTCCAGATACAGTGCCTCAAACTAATTTAACTGGTTAATTAGGGATATGAGACCTAAAGCAGAACTGTTAAGACTCAGTGCTCTCACCATGTCAGTGATGTTACCCAAATTTACTAATCACCTCTGCTGAGGACAGCCATATTTTAAAGTTAAGTGGTGTTTTAGTCTGCTCAGGGAGGAGAGAAGGAGAGGAAGAGAGAAGAGAGGAGAGAGAGAGGGTATGTGAGCTCTGTGGTGTCTCTTCTTATAGGGACACTAATCCTATTGGATTAAGGCCCCAATCCTTATGACCTCATTTACCCTTAATTACTTCCTTCTTAGAGGCCCTATCTACAAATACAGTCACACAGGAGTGTACAGCTTCAGCATGTGAATTTTGGAGGGACACAAACATTTAGTCCATAACAGGTAGTATTTACATAATGGTTTGAGGGTGTTATGGTTTATAATTATGTTACTTCTGCTGTCTCTACTGCTGCTAATAGTGAATCACTTCCCACATATTCAACCCCACAATTATTCAGCAAGTATGTAAGGAAGAGAATAAAATTTATTCTTGCATGTGTTTCTGTACTTTACAAAATTTATTGATGAGGTTGTACATTTCTCAGCTAAATTCTAACCAATCTGTTATAGTTAAGTGAAAATCTTCACCTTATTCACACATTGGCTTTATTTTTCTTTATCTTAGCTGTGTTGGAGTAGAAGAACATCATGCTGTTGACATTGACCTATATCACTGTCCCAACTGTGCAGTTCTACATGGTTCCTCCTTGAGTAAGTACTAGAAGCTTAAATAAAAATTGAAGTTTAGAACTTAATATGTACATGACAATACTTTAATGATACTCTGACTATTTATATTATACCCACCAAGAACTATAAGGAAGATTTTTCTGAAGATATTGAGAATACAATTTTTGTTTGAATTATTAAATAACTTATTTAACAAGTCAAAACATTAAGTGAAAAAAATACTATCCTTCTTAATTGCCAGCGCAAAGCCCCCAAACTCAAATACATATTTTCAAAGCTTTCAATTTGCAAAGTGCAATAAAGTGAAATTTTTCTGATTCTGGCTGTTTTTATCTCTATAAATTAAAAAAAAAAAAAAGAATGGTAACTAGACTTATCATAGTGATCATTTTGAAGTGTATAGAAATATTGAATCAGTATGTTGTATACTAGGAACTAACACAGTGTTGTTGGTCATTTATGTTTCAAAGACAAATAAACAGACTCATAGAAAAAGAGGTCAGATTTATGGTTACCAGAAGCAGGGATGGGGGAGAGGATTTGATGAAGATGGTCAAAAGGTACAAACTTCCAGTTATAAGACAAATAAGTACTAGGGATGTACAGCATGATAAGTATGATTAACACTGCTGTATGTTCTTTATGAAAGTTGTTAAGAAAGTGGCTCCTAAGAGTTCTTACCACAGGAAAAAATTTTTTTTTCCTATTTCACTTATTTTGTATCTACATGAGATGACAGATGTTCACTAAACTTATTGTGGTCATCATTTCATGATGTATGTCAGTCAGATCATTATGCTGTATAACTTAAACTTATTCAGGGCTGTATGTCAATTATATCTCAATAAAACTGGAAGAAGAAGAAAAAATCTTCCAGTACTATTTGTGACAGTGAACAGTATAGGATAAGACTTTAATGCACACACGTGCATTATACTTTTAGGAGAAAATTAGGGCACTGATATGCTAAAGTACTACTTCTGTTGTCCGAATTAAGTCATGCTATCGAGTATGGCCTAGAGTCCTGCCCAGCTATCCTCTGTGATGGGAGCAACTTCCCCACAGTCCCCGTCCCACGGAAGGCAGAGGCCAGACCAAGTCTTTGCCTGCAGTCTTCTTGAGGGGTGAGGGCACGGGCAGGGAAGCTCACGCGTCCTCTGGAGTACACCAGCAACACATACAAAGCGATATTATTGTCAGCCTTTTACAGATGCTTTACAGGAATAGATGGGAATATTAACTGTTGTACAAATATGAGAGTAAAGAAGAGATTTTAAAGCCTTTGGATTGTAACTGTTTCTTTTCTCAAAAATTTAGACTGCATGCTAGCTTTTTTGTGTTCATAAAATTAAAGAGAAAAACTGTGGACTTAGTCATTTTAGAACTGAACTTTTCCCGAACATACCTTGATGCATACTTGGGTCAGATGTAGGTAGCCTATACAACCTCTTTATTTTGAATGCAGCCTTTTTCCTAATACTTTTTTTTTTTTAATACTTTTATTTATTTTTATTATTTTTTTAATTTATTTTATTTTATTTATTTATTTTTGGCTGTGTTGGGTCTTCGTTTCTGTGCGAGGGCTTTCTCTAGTGGCAAGCGGGGACCACTCTTCATCGCGGTGCACGGGCCTCTCACTGTCGCGGCCTCTCTTGTTGCGGAGCACAGGCTCCAGACGCACAGGCTCAGTAGTTGTGGCTCATGGGCCCAGTTGCTCCGCGGCATGTGGGATCTTCCCAGACCAGGGCTCGAACCCGTGTCCCCTACATTGGCAGGCAGATTCTCAACCACTGCGTCACCAGGGAAGTCTCCCTAATACTTTTTTAAAATAGAAATTTTGTTCTGAGGTTATGGGCAAGTGATTTTTTCAAAAGAGACTTAGGAGCAACTGACTGCTTATCTGTTTTGTTAGAAATATTAATAATTTATCAGTTTCTTTCTAAGAGATTTAACAATTTAAGCTATATGAATGTATTAAAATTTTTTTTGTAAAATACAGATTATCCTTTTTGTTAGTTACGCAGTATAAAATTTGAGGTTAGCAAATTGGTAGAATTGTTACACGTGTAATTGACTAATTTGTTAATATAAATGTTTTTAAAGGTTCTTATTTTGTGTAGCACTGAAGTATGTAGTATATAACTTGAAGTAATTATTGACCAAGTGTAATTCTTTGAGGAAATAAATAATACTGGGTTGTTCTGTCAAGAAGGGAAACAGAACGAAAATGTAAGTTTCAATTTAGAATTTAAGTAAATAACCCCAAAATGAAATAATTTGAATTTAATTTCCATGAAATGTTAAAGGGGTTACTATGAGTCAGGATAATGTAGTGTTTAAAACACTCTTGCAGGGACTTCCCTGGTGGTCCAGTGGTTAAGACTTCACCTTCCAATGCAGGGGGTGTGGGTTCGATCCCTGGTCAGGGAGCTAAGATCCCACATGCCTCACAACCAAAAAACCAAAGCATAAAACAGAAGCAATATCATAACAAATTCAATAAAAACTTTAAAAGTGGTCCACATAAAAAAAAAAAAATCTTAAAAAAATACTTAAAAAAAAAGAAAACACTACTAAAATGTAATGCACTCTATTTTCTTTTTTCCTATATGATTTAATTTTTTTAAAAGCTTGTCATGCTCACTAAATTGACTTCACAATCCATAATGGATCATGACCTGCACTTTGAATAACAATACTTCAGAGAGAAGCTTGACTGTTACTTGCCCCTTCATATGCTTCTCATCCTTGTATAACGTAAGATCAGGCATTGGCTGTCTTCTGGGCAAAAGTCCAACTCTAAGTACCCTTTAGGAAAATGCCCAAGATCCAGGAATCTGTTTTATCTTGATTTAAGGCTCCACTGCCCCTCACCCCTCACCCGCGCCCCTAATTTGGGTCATACCTTTTGGTCTTAAGCCTCTTTTGCTTGCCACCAATGATTTTCTGTTTCTTTGAGAGCTCCCCAGGAATCCTACTACAGATACCATTGAGACAGTATAATATCCATAAATATGGTGAATTTAGACTTTACCCTCTTAATGGGAATTAAGAACTCTGTTCGAGGTCCAGTGTCAAAAAAACCAGCCTGATACTTAAACACATATTCTCAGTGCTCCTCAGGCACATGCAACCTAAACTCAAAATTCTCTCTCCGTTCCCTATTAAAATATTCTTTCACTGGCCTCCTTCCTTTAAGAAATTCAGTCAGCTCTTGCAGCGGCTGATTTTATGTGTTAAGGATGTTGGCCCAACAGGACAGTGTAGCCTTCTGTTAACATCCTGCAAGTCAGCACATTTAAAAGAAAAGAAGAGTAATTGGCAGCTTATTTGGTTGCCCCAGGCACTATGCTAAGAAAGACTAGACCTATGTTATCTCCTTTGATATTTGTAACACCTTGATGTGAGAAAAATTATCTTACTAGGTCTTTCATGTAGCTATTTGGCAGAGCTGGAGTTTGAGCCCATAGCTGTCCAATCCCAAATCTGTTTGAATTCTAATCTGTTACGCCAAAATGAAAATTAAAACAGTGTAACATCATTGTTTATTTTCAAATGGGCAGTCTGTTCTTTCTCCTTCTTTTTCTCTTTTTCCCTTTTTCCCTCCCTCCCTCCCACTGTTGACCTGGGGCTTTCAAATAGGCTGCTCATATATATTGGTAAGAATGTGAGTTACTTACCACTTTTCTGGAGGCAGGTTTGCAATATGTAGCAAGAAACAGATTTATGTATATAAATATTAATATTAATTTCATCTTTATTTAAAGATGCATCTACACTTACGTCTTAAAATTCTAGGCTGCCTTTAAATTGTTCTTGAATATTTAATAAGGAGAAAATGCCCATGATAAGAAAGGTAAGCAAGATAAACATTATGATCCCAGTTGAAAATAAAATGGGGTTACGTATCTATATATCTGTAGGAAAAAAAAGCCTGGAATGAAATACCCTTGAATTTTAGAATTGATTTTAAGTGAGAAAAAAAAAAAAAGTAACACACAAAGGACACCTTAATGGTATTTTCTAGGAAGGTTGCTTAATGATTGTCAGTTTTTCCATGACATTTTTAAAAAACGGGATTTACTCTCTTCCATCTTGGGGGTCTGACTGCCATAAATTACTTGAGAATCTTGTTGTAGACTCTTAGATATGAATAAGCCTGATTTCCACCCCTATTGATTATTTAGTGTGACCTCTTATCCATATGAGGATCCAGCATTATTTTATTATTATGATCTTTGTAAGGAGAAGGATTTGAAATAACTTAGACTCGTAGAGTTGTATCCTTCCCCCAAGGTTTTATTATGAAAATGTTCAAACATACAGGAAAAGTTGAAAGAATTTTACAGTGAGTACCTCTAAACCCACCATCTAGATTCCACTATTAACATTTTACATTACTTGCTTTATCTCATATCTGTCTGTGTAACTATCCCACTGTCTATCCACCTTATTATTTGATTCATTCTAAGTAAGTTATAGACCTCAGTACATTTCCCAGAATCATGGAGGTTTTAGGCTTAAAAGTGATTTTCAAACTTAAAAGAAAAAAAAAAAGTAAAACTGAAATCTTACATTGATACCACACAAAAGACATGTAGGTGGTGCCCCCTGGGGGAAAGAGGAATGAGGTCCAGAGCTCCTACCTCAGCCTCTTCTCCATCTTCCCTTTTATTAAGGGTTCCTCAACACAGTCTGAAAAGCTGTACTCATTCCCTTCATTTCCACATTGAGGAAACTGGACCCAGACATGTTAAAGAGATTTGCCCGAGGTTGCAGAGCAAGTTATGACTACACTAGGAGTCAAAGCCAAGTGCCCTGGTTTTGGTTTTGCTGTGCTTATTCAAGATTGTAGCCTCCCAGAGCCATAGAATCACGGGATCTGAGCGTTAGAACTGACCATACGTTATTCATTCTGTCATCTTACTTGTCCTCCTTTCGTTATGATGCCGTCACCTGCTATTCTTTGTGTCAGTGTAACCATGCTTATTTTGGGAATAAATCTTGACATAAAAGAGAAGGGAACTGTGCTGTTAAAATAGATTTCCGGGGCTCCCCTGGTGGCGCGGTGGTTGGGAGTCTGCCTGCTAATGCAGGGGACGCGGGTTCGGGCCCTGGTCTGGGAGGATCCCACGTGCCGCGGAGCGGCTGGGCCCGTGAGCCACAACTGCTGAGCCTGCGCGTCTGGAGCCTGTGCCCCGCAGCGGGGGGGGGGGGGGGCCGCGATGGTGGGGGGCCCGCGCACCGCGATGAAGAGTGGCCCCCGCTTGCCGCAACTGGAGAAGGCCCTCGCACGAACCGAGGACCCAACACAGTCCAAAAAAAAAAAAAAATAGATTTCCGATGTGGGATCAAAAGCCCTGTCCTGAGGGGATGATTTGGATGATCCATAAAAACCGTATTATGACCTAATGTTCTAGTGAAAATCATGATTTTAAATAATTGTGAGATTTTATATGTGTAAATGTGGATATTATAAAAGGCTCAATCTGCTAACTTGAATTTGTTGATTTAATTTTAAAATCATTTTTGAAATGAAAAGATTTTTTAAAACCCACAGTTAATTGCCTATAATTGCAGCATTAAATTTTACTTCTTCAGCCTTAGAAATGCATTAAAAAATGTGAGTATTATTGTACTTGACAATTGTTGTTTCTGATTATATAGACTATAATGATTATAGAAAGTACATAGTACCACCAGTTACAAAAATGCTTTCTTTTTTTAATCTTCTAAAAATCCAGTGAAAAAGAGGAGGAACTGGCACAGGCACGACTACACAGAAATTGATGATGGTTCCAAACCAGTGCAGGCTGGAACTAGAACTTTTGTGAAGGAGTTACGTTCTCGAGTCTTCCCAAGGTAGGAAACCTCTTATGACCAAAGAACATTTAAGAATGTTACCCAATAAGGTGACATTATCTAAAGCAGCATTTTCAAACTTCAGGTTTACAAGCCATTATTATTCTTAATCAGCTTTTTACTTTTTGAAAGTAAAACAGAATAGAAAATATTGGTACATTGCAAGTAATAGGAGTAAATAAGCATAGGTTCATGGAAGCTTTGTTATGTGCATGTGTACTGGATTACTGGGTAAAAATGTATTTAACTGTAGGTCTCAGTCCAAAAAGTTTGAAAGACGCGGATCTAAGGCACTTATTCCTGTGCTTCGTTCCTTATGTTGTGCAGCTGCTGCTTCTCTTTCTCCTTCACCTCACCTACACCTATTTTCATACTCTGCTTTTTTCTAATGTTATTTTCCTATCTGCCTCCACCCTACGTCTGCCAGAAGTCCCCACAACCGTTGCTTAGCGTCTGGTGGCAATAGGAGTAGGCTTTTTTATTTTTTTTAAAGATAATGGAAAGTATTTGAGTTATCTGTGGCTCAAAGAACAAACGTCAAAAGCATTATACAGCATTTAACCATGCTAATTTAGATCATTTCCTACTCGCTGCCTGACATCTATTTAAAGTGATAATGCTTAATAGGCTTTTTACACGAGATCATATCCAGGCTTGTTAAAAAGGGGAAGCACAATTTAAATTTCAATCACAATATCACCTGCAGCCTATTAGGGAATTATTTCAGATCTTGTAACTATAAAACTCTTGCTATTTCGTCATAGTCTTTAGGATAGCTGGCCGTTCCCTTCCCTTAAACAGAAACATAAATTATAAGCAGCTACTGTTGGCTCCCTCACGTACTGAGAGAAAAAAAAATATATGAAACACAGTGATTTCCCCGTGATTTTTGTGATATTAAAGGCCTTATTCTCAGATATTCTCCTTTATCAGTTTCAAAGTCATTGGAGAAATGTCTGTTTATTTTCATTCATTGATTTGGAGCCTAGGGCCAGAGTTTTCAGCCAGGGTCTATGGGCTGGCTTCAGAGAGGCTTGTGAGTTTCCTAAAATTGTATGAACAGTTGACATGTTGACATGTGAATGTGAATTTTTCAGGGAGAGGAGCCTTAGCTTTCATGTTTTAAAATAGGTTTGTAACCCAAAAGTGTAGTGTTAAAAATCCTGGCCCAGTGATTCCTGTGGCTTCTCGGCCGAAGTATTAAACACAGATGTGAGCAGGTTACAGAGGCGGTCACAAGCGTCCACACTGTACTTACCATTAATTAAAGGTCTTTGGTTTTATTTAATGTAACTCCATAAACCGCCACATCATTTAAAACCATGGCAGGGTGACAATAATTAACTAAATTATACATACTTAATGTGATTAATACGGAAGTGTATAAAATAAAGTGAAGGGGTTATCTACCCTGACCCTCCCACTTTAAGACAAAGTCTTTTGAGACCCCTTTTTTAGATAAATGATAACTTTTAAAACAATTATGTGTATAGGTGTATGGATGTATATATACATCTAATTTTAAAAAATAAAATGGGGTTATGTTATGCATATGTTGTGCAACTTGCTTTTTTTACTGTTATGTTTAATAGATATCTTTCTGTATGTATACACAAATTTACCTCACTCCTTAACTGCTGTGTAGTATGCAATTTGTGTGTGTGTGTGTGTGTGTGTGTGCGTGTTGTGTGTACGTAAATATATCCCGTAATTTACTTAACCGTCCCACTATGGTGTATGTTTAGTTTGTGTCCAGTTTTTTCCTCTTGTAAGTAATGATGTGCCTGTATTTTTAAGCACTTGTACCTATATATTTTTGACCAACGGGGGGAGGTAAAGCACCAGACATTTAAGATGGAGGAGTACAAGTGATTTAAGATTCTCCCTTAGGTTGGAGTTTAAGGAATTGTTAAATTCTCAGCGGCTGGGGAAGAAGGAACACTTGTGGATGCTTATGGGGAAAATAAAAGGCAGTACAGAACTCAGTGAGTCAGGTGAAGGAGCTCTGAGCCCTCCACTTACAAGACTATCCAAGAAAAGTCTGTCTTGATTTTTTTAGGCCTTAAACTGACCTTCTGTTATTGAGAAGGTGGGACGATCTGAGCTCAGTAATTCAGAGACCCAGTTTCTCCTGTCTTCTCCTTGACACCTAGGCTACAGATGACATCAAGACTATTAAGATCTGACTGTATAAATGGAAACTGTTGTGTTTAACCTATGATGCAAGTGTTGCACTTAACTTTGAATGTATAGCAGCTGCATTCTGTGAGCAATTGGAAGATAAAATCTAGAATATCCCCATTTAAAGAGATCTTTGATTTATGGTTAGATAGGGGATAGTGAAAAGGGACAGACAAACCACACTTAAGTGTAATGCCTAGAACGTGTTAATCATTAAAGAGGGCAGCTGGAGGTTCAGCAACCCTTTTTAGTGGCTTAAGGTGACTGCGTGTTAAAATTTATTAAATACTGGTGATAGCAGATCTTTGAAACCAGGAGTTGGGGCATTTGGACATTGTCTCAAAGAGTAGGGACCACAGATGCTAGTCATCCCCCAGTGTGCAGGACAACGTGAATTGTTCTATGTCCGGTGAGACTTTGCAGTGCCTAACAAATATTTGTGTAGACTTTTATAGCCAGATAAAATCTGGTCTGTTTTTACTTATCGTAACCAGCTTTTATTCTATTGTACCCCCTCCCTTTTGCTCTTCTGGTTTTCTATGCAGCTTGTGTTGAGTGGCTTCTGATCTTGTTACTTTTAAATCCAACCACTCATTACAATTGATTGTAAGCATCCTATTAGTCTGTTATATTTTCTAGTGTTGTTTACCTGAACATTTACATATTGAAATACGTATTTTGCTGGAAACTAATTTGTTTTTTCTCTTGTTATAGTTAAGGCATTTTATATAATACATATATATTCTTCCAATTATATGTAGTATTGAAGTGATTATCTATGACTTTTACTTTAGAATACTAAAAGGGGCTTTATAAAACATTTGTTATAAAAAGGAGGATTAGGTATGATAGGTTGAGAACCACTGATGTAGATAATAATATAGTATATGAATTAACCCATTATCAGATTATCTTTTTTAACTGAACTTATCAACAAAGATGACATGTTACTCTTATGCTTTCCTTAGTGCCGATGAAATCATTGTAAAGATGCATGGCAGCCAGCTGACACAAAGATACCTGGAGAAACATGGATTTGAAGTCCCTATTATGGTCCCCAAATTAGATGATCTAGGACTCAGGCTCCCTCCACCTACTTTTTCTGTTATGGATGTGGAACGTTATGTAGGTACGAACTTGATTCCTTTAATTACTTGGGAAAACATGGTAAAAGTAAAATTGGTATTATCCTAAAAATACTAAAAGTTGAATGAATAGATGTTAATTTAGTTCCGTTTCTGGGTCAGGAAAAGTGAAATTCAGTATTACCTATGTTGAAAACTATTTTTCTCTCAGCAGACCTACATTCAGAAAGACAGAAAAAAACATTTTGCATATTTTTATTTACTCAGCCTCATCCTACTGCTTTTGGTGTTGTTGTTGTCATCAAATTTCCTGATACTTGCTTAGGAACAGTTATTATGGAGGGGTAGCTACAGACTGAGGAAGAAGGCTTTGGGAAATCGGGTTGGTTCTAGGCCTCTGTAGCAGCATTCAGGTACAAGATTTCTGGATCCTGCTTTAGTGACCTCCTGCTGCCTAGAGAAAGGCTGTGAAAAAGAGGAGCTCATTTTCAAACCTGTTTTTATATTAATGACTTGGTGATACTGCCATTTAACGATGTCTGGACCTAATTTTTTATATTGAGGCCCGGAAAGGTACAAGAAACAAGGTGGAAGACCCTTCATCTGTTGCAATATTGTTGACATTTTCAGTCACTTTTTTCATTTGCATCAGGGTATTTAGAGATAAAGCTGACTCTATGTAGGTCTCATTCCTTGTCAACGAAATAGATAGAGATTATTTGAGGATTAGATCTCAAATCTATCTTGACTCAAACTGTCTATTCTTTATAGTATGTTATCTCCTGAGCATGAAGTATCTGAGAACTTGTCCCTTTATTGATCCATTGGTTGACATTGATAATTGTTTCACTGAGGAAGTCCAATTAAATTGTCTGACTTCACATTCAGCTAGTTTTGAATTATTTGATAAATTAGAGGATGAGGCTGAGGTTTCACCTAAACCTGTTTGCATAGATAGCACTGTAGAGTAAGTGGCTAGTGTAATGTAAGTGTAGGAAAAACGTTCATACTACTTGATAGCTAACTTTTTAGTACGCGGAATGCTTCAGTTAACAGAATTGTTTTGCCTCGTAAGTATAAAATAGTCTATTTAGCAATACTTTCTTAACTTATATAAAGTTACATTAAAGTAAGAAAATGTCACTTGTTTCCTATTTCAGATTAAGTATTGCCATATTTTGAATTTCACCTTATCCTACAGGACATTGTAAAACTAATTAGGCTTTTTAGGGTGATGCAGTGTTGAGCAAGCAATACCTCATGATTTTATAGGAAAATTGTAAATTAATCCCAATTCAGAACTCATTTCACAGGCCCTAATATGAACTGGTTTTTGCTTCCTAACCATTCATTTTTTTTCTTGAAGCAGAATATTAGAAGAGAAGACACTACCAGGCAAGCAGGAATTGTTTGTCTTGGTTAATTTGTTCACTAATTCCCCAATGACCGATTGGTTTCTCAAAATGATGGACTCAGAATCTTAGGTGTTAGAAGTTAGGTCTTAGAAGTGAAAGGGAAAAGTCAGTCCCCTTATTTTATTTTATGCATGAGGAATGCGGCACAGTTCTTACCTACCAATGTAATATGCATTTTTGTTGTGAGCTGCACAAGAAATCACTGGTGTGTAGAAAGCTTTGTAAACATATAACTTTTTACACTCAGTGTTAATTAGGCAGCTCTGTCTTAATTGCTTTATTCTTTCTTTCAAAAATCATCCCTTTGTTCAAAAGTTCCAGTTGGACTTAAAAAGTAAGGATATAGGAAGAATCTTTGTCTGGGCTATATAGTTTTTATAGATGGCTTAATTATCATACAAGTAAATATGGTCTTTAAAATATTTTTGTTTAGGGCGTCTATTGATGAAATTCTTAAGCCCAATAATAAGACTATAATTTTTCTCTGCAGGTGGTGACAAAGTGATAGATGTCATTGATGTGGCAAGGCAGGCAGACAGCAAAATGACACTTCACAATTATGTTAAATACTTCATGAATCCTAACAGACCGAAAGTGTTAAATGTGATCAGCCTTGAATTTTCAGATACAAAGTGAGTAGTTCTGGACATTTTGGTTTAGCCTTCTGAGTGTTAGCTAAAATGTAGTTAAATGATGAATTTCTTTTAGTAAAAAACATAATTGTGACTTCTAAAGTGGCCCAGTGATACAGCTATGTTGTAAATTTTGCTTTGGTTCCCTCAGACTTTAAGTATTGCTGCTAGCTGTGAGTTCCAGTTAATTTCTTGGTTTGGGTTGAGATGGGAGATGAAATTTTAAGAAGTTTTAATTTGCATGCTGTGGGTGTGTGTGTATGTGTGTGTGTGTTTTATTTTTAAAGGATGTCTGAATTGGTGGAGGTTCCTGATATAGCCAGAAAACTTTCCTGGGTGGAAAATTATTGGCCTGATGATTCAGTCTTTCCCAAGCCATTTGTTCAGAAATACTGCTTAATGGGAGTTCAAGACAGCTACACAGATTTCCACATTGACTTTGGTGGGACTTCAGTTTGGTACCATGTCCTCTGGGTAAGCTTGGGGTATTTCTTTGTTCACTTAATCACAAAAACATACAGTCTTATTTTTCCACGGGTATATTCATTTGCTATAAATGACATTTGTAAAGAGGGAAGTTTTTTGTACTTTTTCAGTGGGAGCTATCATTTTAAATACTTAAAGAAGCATTATGATTTTCTTTTTTTAATCCCAAGTAATGGAGGAGCCATGAATTCTTAATTTATATAGATTCCCTTTTTTTGCCCCCACCTTATAAATTAATCTCTTTTAGCCTTTTGTCTCTTTTTGTTTCTTCTTCCCCCTAGTCAATTACCAGTTAATCCCTGAATCTAATACCTGAGAAGGAGCAAAATTATAGTAATAATTGCTTCTGACCTTAAGGTCAGGCTAAAGACAGCTAGTTGGATAAGTCAGGAATGCCCATAAAAATGCGAATTCTCCTCAGGAGCTTATATTCACCTTGCTTTATCTAGAACTGTGCTATTCCGTACAGTAGCCACGTGGCACATGTGGCTACATTTAAATAATTAAATATAATTTAAAACTCAGTTCCTCATTTGCACTAACCACATTTCAAGTGCTCAGTAGCCACATAGGGCTTATAACTACTATATTGGATAGCACAGATATAAAACATTTCCATCGTCACAGAAGGTTCTTTTGGACAGTGCTGATCTAGAACCAGATCTTTGTCAATATCACATGCCTGTGCATCAGCAATGCTCTGGACTATGTTTGATGCTGTGCCCTTGAGCTCCTCTTCCTTTCTTCCATGAGAAAGCAAAGGGTTAGTTCATTAAAGAAAGTTTATTCACAGATCTTTAAAAATAATTGTATTATTATATGTCTTAGGAGAAAGGGCAAAGTTTCAGAGATGACTCTCTGTAACCTGGGGCCTATTAACATGTATTTACTTCTATACCTTGAAAATGAGATCAGTAGGATGTTTGTGATTCTTTACCCTCCTCTCTTGTAACTATTTCTCCATCACTACTTTATTGACCCCTTGTCATATTTGAGAGGGGGAGCCTTAGCTCCTTTGAAGATGCTTATTAAGGGCAATAGCTATTGATCAGGTATATGAAATATGTCTTTTTGAGCCTTAAAAAATCTGATAATTATCTAATTTAATTTAGAACATTGTATTGGGAAATTACATCAATATAGGCCATCCTAAGAATGGCATTTCCTTTTTCAAAAATAGTGTGATTACTTCCTCCTAGGGCGAGAAGGTTTTTTATTTGATAAAGCCAACAGATGACAATTTGGCACTCTATGAATCTTGGAGTTCATCTGTGACCCAGAGTGAAGTGTTCTTTGGAGATAAGGTGGATAAATGCTACAAATGTGTGGTAAAGCAGGGACATACCTTATTTGTTCCTACAGGTAAGGTTTTAATCCCATCCCGCTCCCCATAGTGGATACTCATCACATGGAGTCAGCTTTTGATTGAAATCTCTGACTTTTAACGTGTTTGGAAAGGAGTTTTGCATAGCCCGAGAGATGATTCTGATCTTGGACTTTTCACTTCTTTGTGCCTTAGAGGGCTTCTCTTGTAGTTAGGACTTGTTTTGGCATTGTGTTTTATGTCATTTGCCTTCACTTTTATTTTTATTTAGAAAAATTCATATACCATAATACTCACCCTTTTAAAGTGTACAATTCAGTGGTTTTTAGTAGATTAACAGGGCTGTGCAACCCTACCCCTATCTAATTCCAGAACATTTCATCACTTCAGAAAGAAAGCCCATGCCAATTAGCAGTCACTCCACATTTCCCCTCCTCTGAGCCCCTAGCAACCACTAATGTGCTTTCAGTCTCTGTGGATTTGCCTATTTTGGGCATTTCGTATATAATACGTGGCCTTTTGTATCTAGCTTTTTTTGTTAGCATCATGTTTACTAGGCTCATCCATGTTGTAGCACTTATCAGTGTTTCATTGCCTTTTATGGCCAAATAATATTCCATTGCATGGATGTACCACATTTCATTTATCCCTTCATCAGTTGATGGACATTTGGTTTGTTTCCACTTTTTGGCTCTTATGAATAGTGCTGCTTTGAACATCTGTGTGAAAGTTTTTGTGTGGAGGTTTGTTTTCATTTCCCTTGGTTCTATATACCTAGTAGTGGAATTGCTGGGTCATATGGTTTAATGATGTTTAACTTTTTGAGGAACTGCCAAACTGTTTTCCTAGTGGCTGCACCATTTTACATTCCCACCAGCAATGTACAGGTGTTCCAATTTCTCTACATCCTCACCAACACTGTAATTATCTTTTTTTATTTTTGTCATTCTAGTGGGTGTGAAGTACTTGTATCTCATTGTGGTTTTAATTTGCATTTCCTTAATGAGTATTGATGCTGAGCATTTCTCTTATTGGCCATTTGTATATCTTCTTTGGAGAAATGTCTGTTTAAATCCTTTGCCCATTTTTATGTTGGGTTGTCTTTTTACTGTTGAGTTGTAAGCATTCTTTATATATTCTGTACACTAGCCCCTTATCAGATATATGATTTGCAATATTTTCTCCCATTCTGTGGGTTGTCTTTTCGTTTTCTTGATAATGTCCTTTGCATAAAATTTTGATGAAATTCCCTTCAGTTTTAACTGGTCAGCTCTACATTGATGTCAAAGGCCCAAGCCTGCTGTAAGAATCTGGGCAGCTGTCCTGGGGCAGTTAGGAGGCAATGAGTCTGTTTTGAGGGACCCTAGGAAGGGATTGAGTACCAGCCTTAGCTGTAGCCTCAAGTATAGGTATCAGGTCTGTCATTTTGAGACGTGACTAAATGCAGGGTATGGACTTTCCAGGTCAGTGGTTTTGAGAATTGTGTTCTTCTGATTTTGATGACCTTAATGGCTACACAGTTTGCAAGGATCTGTTACAGGCCCTGCTTTCTTACCTTGCCTCTGGAGTATATAATAAGAAGTATGTGTTGAGCAAATGAATGAATAAATGCCTAGAACTACCAGAATTTATAAATCTAGATACGTATCAATATTTTCACTGTGAATGGGGTAAGCTCCTCCCTTAAAGCCCCTCCCTTAATGCCCCCCAAAGCTCCCTTTTATAACAAATATTTTGTTACGCCCGCTTCAAAAATCTTGAATTCACATTTATCATTAATATAACCTCCTGCACCAGTAATTCCCCCCCCAATTGATGTAATGACCTAATTAGAATATAAAGAAGAAATTAAAAGTAATTTATAATAAAACACCATTTTACAATGTCCCTGCTCAGGCACAGCAGCATTAGAAGTCAGGATGATGCACAGGCCAGCTAGCCAGTACAGGTGTGTAATTGGTAGTTCAAAGTCTGTAGCTTTGGTGTGGATTAATGGTTCTCAAACGTCATTGACCATCAGAATCACCAGGAGGGCGTATTAAAACAGAGTGCTGGGCCTTAACCCCAGCGGTTCTGATTCAGTAGCTCTGGGGTGGGCCTGAGAATTTGCATTTCTAACAAGTTCCCGACTGAGGCTGGTGCTGCTGGTCTGGGGACCACATTTGAAGAACTGCTGCCATAGATAGTGTGATTTTTTTTTTTTTTTTCCCCCCCAAGGTAGTTGGCAACTGATATACTTCCTTCAGTTTACAGGCTACCTAGTTGTATTTCCTGGAAAATTGTGCCAAAACCATGTAAAAGATCCTTGTTTCATATGAATGGAGTTATAGTTTCTGGGCTCAGACAGTTAATAACAGATTTTGTACCTATCTGAATGCCCAGCAGAAATTTGAAAGTCCTGACTAATGGGGGACAATTTCTTACTGTGTGGAAGTGTCCTGCATGTTGCATCCCTGGCTCCCGCTCACGAAATGACAGTAGTGCTTCCTGATCACTGTGACCAAAAAAGCCCACCAAACTGTCCAGATCGCACTCTACAGGCGGTACTGCCTCCATTGAGGACCACTGATCTACAGAATTTGAAGCCAACAGAGACTTCAAATTTGTGATTTCAGGGTCCAGCTCAAGGCTTTTGTGCCTTTGAGCACACACGTGGTCACCACTTGAAAGCCAGTCTTGGGGGGGAGTCTTTTGATACTGTGTTACAGCACAATGAGGGATCAGAATATGAAAAGTATAAGGAAAATGGGATCTGTCTATTTTAACAGTCAATATTTACATGCAAACGTATGTGTGTATATTTATTTATGTTTATATGAAGTCTTTATGTTTGGTCTACGGACCTTTCTTTCAAAAGTTTAACATCATCTCAGAAATGAGCCTCACTTTGAAACATTTTTATGGGAAAACATTTTGACTTTGTGGGAAAATATCATTTTGATTGCCAACATTTATATTTATAGGACCATAACCCTGCCTAATGAAATGTGGGTGATCTACTTTTTCTTTCTTAGAGGAAGGTCCCAGGTTGAGTTCCACTGATCCTCCTCTGCTTGGTCCCTAAGGACACTTGTTTCAGGATGACACTAGGGAGGCAAAGCGCCCAGCCAATCCCATTGTTCATTTAATGAAAACGTGCTTGCCTCACTCTAACCAGATTTGACTTGTCTCAGAGTAAAATCTTTAATATAGAGTAGATTGTGTTTTTAAACTAAAAAACTGAAACAGCAACAACCACAAAAACCTTCACCTATCCTGCACCGTAATTTTGTCTAATTCGGTCAATCCATTTATCTTAAACACAGCGCAGAGGCTGGCATATAATAGGCATTTAATACATATTTGAATCATTGACCCTCTAGATGGTAATAGACATTAGCTTCTCTAGCACTGAAGTATGAGGTAAACTGATTTTGATATTTTGTGTTTCTTAAAACAGGTATATATCACGTTTGTGTGGTTTGAATATTGAAAAATCACTGATTTATATACTTTTAACCATTTCAGGGTGGATTCATGCTGTGCTCACTTCTCAGGACTGTATGGCTTTTGGGGGGAACTTTCTGCACAACCTTAACATTGGCATGCAGCTCAGGTTTGTGTCATCAGTATTTAAAGGATCTTTTGTCCTTTCTTAAATAGGACTTAGTTCTAAAAGTCAAAAAAAAAAAAAAAATTCAGCAACATACTTAATTGAGATCTCATGGAGGTAGGCCCTGAGAAGTTTATTAGGAACTTTTAACAAAAGTATTGTCTTAAAATTTTGACAGGAGAACACCTTGATGCTTTTCTAATCTAAAACAAAAAGAATAATTTATTCAATTTGAGAGTAGACATCTCCCCAAATTTCAAAATTTTGTAGAAATGGATAGGCTCCCCTTTGGCTATTTTTACAGTGAGGGAATTGAACTAAAACCAGTCAGACTCAGGTGTGACATATGGTGCTGGGGCAGAGCAACCCTAAGTTAGGATTGTTGTCAAAACACCTGCTTTAATTTTGCCGTGGTAAAGGATTAACAGCTATTTCCCCTTCTGCATGAGAATTTGACCTTTGGGTAATAACTTCCCCTGGTAGCCTAATGAGAGAAGAATGTTACTAGGCAACATTGCTTATGATAAAATGATTCCTGATTGATAAACCACATCAGTACTGGCAGAACTAGAAATACCTAGTAGGAAGCCGTGTCTTTGGGCTCTCCTGAGTGTGACTGTTATAACTTGGCATGCCCCTGGGGAGCCCCGGAAGCCATGCATCTGTGGAGTTATTACAAGAGATTCTGGCTCTTAGGGGGGTATGAAGCTTTAAGCCCGGGCAGCTCCCACACTTGCCAAGTGCGAATCTTGATTCTTTGGACCTGAGCTGTCCCTGGGGAAAGACGGCTCCTGGCTGTGTGGACTGTTGCAAGGACTCCCACGGAAGACTCACCCTGTGGCGAGCTGTGGTTTCCGTCTTCTCACCTTGACCCTTGCCAAGTGTGGTCCTGAGCTTGAATGCTTAGTAGAGCCTAAAGAAAATGCCATGAGAGGGTGTTGCAGTGCTGTCCAACACAGGGAGCTGGTTTGTAAACACATCGTTCTATTTATTATAGTGGAACCCTTGTAAAATTCCTTCTGTTAAAACTAGGCTACAGATCCCAAGGGGTGATCTTTTTGAAGACCAGTGTAAATTCTTCGGTATCCTGTCAAATCTGTTAAGGGCGGACCTGAGTAAGATCATAGCTCAGTCTTACCCACGTGTGGTGGTGTTGAGCGATGTGCACTACTTGATTGGTCTTACACGTCGTGGGCTGCTTATTTTAGTTAAGTTGGTTGTCTCCATTTAACTTTGAAATGCTAATATTAATATTAAATTTCTTCAACTTTTATTTATTTAGGTGTTATGAGATGGAAAAAAGGCTAAAAACACCAGATCTTTTCAAATTCCCTTTCTTTGAAGCCATATGTTGGTTTGTAGCCAAAAACTTGCTGGAGACCCTAAAAGGTAATAAATAATCTGTACATTTTGTTGTTTCATATGATGCATGATATTTCTAAATTCACTAAAAGCCACTCATAGAAAGAGAGGTCCTTTTTAAAATGTGGTCTGGCTATTGTCCCTATTTTGTTTTTTAAATGCATGATTTTCCTCTGTTCAGAAACTTTTTAGCAAATTAGCAAATCTCTAGTCCGTAGGCATAAAAATCAGATATATGAAAAGCTGCATCAGAACCACACAGGTAATATTGATAAATGTTCCTTTCACCGGGGACTCTAGTCATCTGCACACATTATCAGGCACGTGAAAGTGCCTCACTAACAAAAATGCAGTTGAAGCCAAGGGACTGTTACCTAGTATTTGTTTCCAAACATTTGCTTTTAAAAAGTCGAGGGAATAATTTTCATGTCCTGAGTGAATCAGGTGGTGTCTGTGCCATTACCATTATGACCATTATCTGGCCAGTATAAGGCACCTGTTAGCACAAACGAACTAGTGTCAGGCTATGCATGTATAGTTGAAGAAAAATGGTTCTTTTCAAGGGAGGGGGGAAATATGTCCCTTTAAACTTGAAAGGTACCTCTTTTATGTGGAATTTCAGATTTTGATGTTTTATTACTGGTTTAATAATCTTTGAGCAGTCAAGTTGGAGACTCACTGTAACTTCCACTTTTATCTATTTTTTGCTTTTTGTGCACTTATGCCCATGAAAATACAGTCCATCTGGTTTTTGTGTTGTCTAACTTTCCTAGTCAGTTTGCCAGTAGTGCTACTATTTTTTAAAAATTATTTAATTAATTTATTTATTGGCTGCATTGGGTCTCGTTGCTGCACGCGGGCTTTCTCTAGTTGCGGCAAGTGAGGGCTACTCTTTGTTGTGGTGCGCGGGCTTCTCATTGCGGTGGCTTCTCTTGCTGCAGAGCACGGGCTCTAGGTGCGGGGGCTTCAGTAGTTGTGGCATGCGGGCTCAGTAGTTGTGGCTCGTGGGCTCTAGAGCACAGGCTCAGTAGTTGTGGCACACGGGCTTAGTTGCTCCGCGGCATGTGGGATCTTCCCAGACCAGGGCTCGAACCCGTGTCCCCTGCATTGGCAGGCGGATTCCTAACCACTGCACCACCAGGGAAGTCCCAGTACTACTGTTATAATTAGCTCCCAGAAGAAGAGATATAAACAGATTAAACTATAAAGTCTAGTCTAAACATTTGGGGTTTTTCCCCATTTAAATGTTACACAAGAAGAAAAGGTAAAAGGAAAAAAAACAACCAATAACTTATTTCTCAGGATGGCATGCACGGATTTAAACGATAAAAATCATTTATGGTTTCTTTCCTTAAAAGGGGGGCTAGGGAAAGCTCACTTTCTTTGGAAGGAAAGAGCAGTAGAACCCCATCTCACACCTTGTAGCACTGTGTAGAGGTAGGTGTCTTGACAGTGGTGCAGCTGTACAGGATGGAGGTGGGATCCCATGGATGGAGAGGAGTAGTGTTCTCGCGTATTTTTCTTGGCTGCGGGAATGTCACAGTAGACCCGTAGAGTTGCAATATATGATTTTCAGTAAAATACTGGACAGTAAAGTTCATAGTCTCCTATTCAAGTAGAAGCCTGGGAAAATAGGAGCACTTATAAAAACACTTAACAAATGTCCTTATTTTCTGGAAATAGAACCCAATTACTGAACTCTCCAGATAAGAGATTGGCAATTCAATATTCAGAAAATTCAGAACACTTTTTCCATCTTTCTCTTCTCACTAACACATACATGTACACACACACACACACACACACACACTGACACACTGACACACATACACACCTGGGGTAATGCTTTTTCCTTAATGTCTAAGAGGGGCTCATCAGTCGACTTTTTAGAACTGAAAAATGTATCTAAAAGACAAAGTCTTGCTGTTCCCCTTGCAGCCACAAGCAGCAAATTGTTCAGTCTTAAAATAATGATTTAACCTTTGTTTTAGGCCATTGAGAGTCAGAAATATTGAGGTCTGACTGAAAACATGAACCTATACATTAAAAACCTAAAAAAAAAAAAGATTACTGTAAAAGGATATTTGTAGGTGAGGTTTTAAAATGTTTTCATTTTGTCAGCTATATCAGTACAGGCTACCTGGCAATATTAGTGACTCAGTCTGGTCCCACTAAGGCTAGAGCCAGATGACCACTATACCAATTGCCATTGTCTTAGGATTCATCCTGGAAGCAGGAATGGTGGTCTTGTTACCCCACATTATGTTGTTTTTTTTAATCCCTGACCCTTTAACTTTCTACTATGGCCTGTTATCTTCCAGCTCAGGCTGTTAATAAGGTTTATATGATGGGTTAAATAAGTGTGGATTATATGAAACTCTTAACTGTGTTTAGTGTTAGTAATAATAAAACAGTGAACCAATTTTGGGTTCATGTAAGTAAATTAAACACTGAGCAGAAGTGAGATCTTTTGCTTTTGTTTCACCTTACCTGAATTTTAGACTGCATCTAATATATTTTGCATGAGTTTTAGATAACCAATTTGGTTTTAAAACCCAGAAAAAACAGTTGTGTGTATGTGTATTTGCCTTTACAGTAATGTGGTATGTCATGCCCATAGTCAATTGTGTAGGTCACACACTGCATACACATACTCTCTCATACAGTTCAAAGAATTACACAGCTATCACTCAGGTCAGCTCTACCCAAAGTAAGCAAAAACAGCCTTGCTGCTGCCTTAGAGAGGCCCAGTTATTTTTCCCATTGCACCCTCCTCCTTCCCTTCTAGAGAGAACCGCCATCCTGACTTTTGTGAAATCCTTTTCTTCAGTTTTATCACTGTGTCACTAACTAAAATAGTTTAATTTTGTCCATTTTTAGACTTCGTGTGAGTAGATTCCTACTGATACTCTTTCGTGACCTGTCTTTTACTCAGCATTATGTTTGTGAGCTTTCTTTCAACTGGAGCATTTAGTACAACTACATTTAATGTGATACTGTTTCTTTTTCTTTCTCACATTTTCAACTGATTGTTTATTATTTCTCTGTTAACTTGTTTGATATTTGGTGGTTACTCAAAACCTAAAGTTAATCCCTTTGTCACAGAACACTTAACTCCTTTCCCCCTCAACTTCATTGCCACAGAACTGAGAGAAGATGGTTTCCAGCCTCAGACTTACCTAGTGCAGGGAGTGAAAGCGCTGCATACTGCTTTAAAATTATGGATGAAAAAAGAAGTAAGTAGTTGTCTTTGGTGAAATAATTGTTAATTTTTACATGGCAGGGTGAGGAAAACAGAGTCCTTATGTTATTTTGGGGTAGTAGAAGGAGTGGAAATCATGCTTTAAGTACAACCTGCATTTTATTGGACAGTATATACAAATGTGCTGGTTTATGTTTATATTTATGAGAATGAAGTACCTAGGTGTTTCTTTAACCTCAGAAAGAAAGTAAATTTGAGTATATCTAGGATATTGACTAAGAAATGAACATGTAGATATAGAATAATAATATATAACTTTGAGCTCACATAGTGTGCTAACCACTGTGCTTAGTTATATCCATAAACTCATTTACTCTTCAAAACAACTATATGAGGTTGGGGTACTCTTGGTATCCCCATTTTACATATGGGGAAGCTGAGGTTCAGAGTTTAAGAACTTGCCCAAGACAACTGGTGGAGCTAGGATTAAAGCTCAGTCTCTGTGTTTGCAAAGCCTATGCTGTTATCCCTCTGCTAGTCTTATGTAAGAACGAAGGAAAAGAGAGGTCAGGGTTCAAGCAGGAGATTTCCATTTTTCCCTAAAATGTGGTCTAGTTTGCATCTGAATCCCACCACCTCTAAGAGGTCATCCCAGGTCTCCATTTGGAAGCAGTATGTCTTTTCCTTATGCGTCCATAGCGTATCTCTTGTGCCAGTGGACTTAAAAAGTAATGTCCATAAAGTAATGTGTCCATGTCCTCTTGTCTAAGTTTATAAGCTCTTGAAAAACAGGGACTTTCTCATCTTCATTTCCTTCCTGGAACTTTACACACAATGTTTTAATAAATGATAAATAGTTGAGCTGATGAAAATACATTCCCATGCTAATTTCTCAAATGTCCACCTGAAATAAAAATCCCCCTCTTAAAAGATATTGGGAGACAGTAATTAATAGGTTACCCTCCCAATAATTTTATGCTCCCTTTCACTTCATTGCTGCATATCCATTAAGAGTAAGGGCACTGTGGAAGCATTCAGGAAAATAAAAATCATGTCTTCCAATGTCAAAGATGTCATCATCTAAACGACAAGTAAAGGCATAAACAGATTACAAAAGTATATAGTATATAAAAAGATAAAAACGAAATAAAGGATATGTTGCAAAAACCATGTAATTCTTTTCCTTCTGAAGGCTGTAGACAAGTTGTTCTCAAACTTGTGTGTTTATCAAAATTGCCTTTAGAGCTTTTTAAAAATAAACTCCCTGCTTCTTTCCCAAGAGATTCTGATTTAATTGATCTGGGGTAGGATCTGAACCTCTGTTTTTAACAGACTTTGTAGGTGATTTTGATGCACAGTAAAACTCATCAATAATACATACTATTAATTCATTGCATTTGAAGTGCCCTTTTGTTTTTTGTTTTTTTTTTTTTGAAGTGCCCTTTTAAAAGCACGATGTTTGCAGTTAACTGTAAACCTTGCTCTAAGATGAGAGGTAGCTTAGCATAGTGGCTAAGAGCGTGAACTCCGGAGTCAGAGGCTTGGATTCAAGCCTTAGCAATGCTGCTAATAAACCGCTAACCTGTGCTTCAGGCCCTCAACTGTAAAGTGAGAGTCCTAATAGTATCTCTATCATAGTGTTGTTGAAAGGATTTGTGAGTTAACACTCGTAAAGTACTCAACTGTATCTTGATGTCATTAGTTTGTTTTAACAAATTATGCTAAACCAAGGAGAGGATGTAAAGCAGAAGTAACAATTAGTACGTTAAGTGCGCCTAAAAGGTCAAAACTTTCTTAGATGTACAGATTAATATTTGGAAATAGACATAATAAATAATGACAGCAGTTTGCAGTCCAGTAGATATGGTAACTCACCAATTAATTCCTCTTTCCTGTGGATGGGATCTTTTTCCTATTTCGCTTTCGATGTGAAAAGAAAAAAAACTTTGCGAATTAGACTTCCCATGAGAAACTAGGATTATTTTAGTGCCTATGTTCCCCCTGACAGATCCTTACGTATTATGAATTAAATTTAGTTAGTTTCTTTACTAATTATAGTAGTAGTTAGAATTACAGTAGGCTTTGAGGTGTAGAGTCCATATAGAACAAAATTTACAGTAAGACAAGTCCATTTTTAACTCAAGGTAAGAGGATTTTATGAGTTAATAAGGATCTCCTTAGAAGATATGAAACCAACCATATGAGCTCTGAGACCTGACTTGTGGGTATTTGGCCTTGTCTGTAAAATCTAGAAAATTGATTCAGTAAATTAGTTTTTACATCTTAAAATGTAAGTAACTTTGGTTGTCTTATCTTTGTTAATCCAACTACAGCTTGTATCTGAACATGCCTTTGAAATTCCAGACAATGTTAGACCTGGACATCTTATTAAAGAACTTTCTAAAGTAATTCGAGCAATAGAGGTAAGAGTAGAAACTATCATCTAAATGCCTGGTTACTATCTGCTTTGAGAAGCAGTTGGATCTGCCACCACACTACAAACATTGGAAAGCCCTGACACTCTTAGAAGAAATAGAATGCACTGTGTCTTGGAAGGAGTCTCAGGTTTTCAGGCTCCCAAAGTCCTACGGAGAAATCTGGAGTATTGTATCATAGTGAAGTAATAAGGAAGCAGTTACCAGGTTACTTCAGGTTCTTTAGGTTACTCCAAAAATAAAAAAATACAGCATAAACAAAACTTTCAGATCTCATTCATTTCTGCAATGCAGAGATGAATACATGTTAAGAAATGAAAGAAAGAGAAAAGGTAAGATGAGTAAGAGCTGGGTGAAACTGAATTGGAAAGAAGGATGACACAAGTAGGGTAAGGCAAGGAGATCCACTTGACTGAAAATATTACAGCAACTCGGTTAGGTAAATGCCCTTTGATAAAAGCCCATGAGGTCTGAGATTAGGTGTCTTAATTTATTAATTAGGAGCTATTCTAGGTATTAAAGAAAGGGGGTTTTAATTAAAGTAATTCTTGAGGAAGGTGGTTCTGTTAGTGTCCAGCTTGAACTGAAAGGAAATTAAGTGGAGGAATGGCGGCTAACTGATACAGCTCAGATTAGGGCTGTGTTTGGGGAATGAAAAAAGATGTACGTCTAAGAAATATTAAAATGTTGGGTTTAATATCCTTGGATAGAGTATTTCATGTAATTCTCAATATGTTCAGATATGGTAGGAAATTATTTTCTGTTTTTGAAGAGCTGCATATAAATGGATTTTTAAAATCAAAAGTCACATATTTAATTTATATATTTATGGATAAATATATAAATGTCATATATAATAACAACCAAAACTAAGAATAAACTCAATAAGAAAGGTGTAGGTCTATATGAAAAAACTATACATCTTTACTAAGAGAAATAAAACTATAGTTGAATAAATGGGAGTGTCATTTCTGAAATATGTCAATTCCAAATTAGTATTACAAATTGAAAATGGTAAAATATACCTGGAAGAATAATTGGACAAAAATAGTCAACAAAGTGTTTTTTTTGTTGTTTTGGGGTTTTTTTTGTTTTTGTTTTTTTAATTGGAGGGTAGGGAGTACAGAAGGAAGCAAAATGGCAGTAGAAAAATGTACAAAGAAAAATATAAACAGGTATTTCACCAAAGAAGAGATAGAAATGGCCAATCCAATAAAAATATGAAAAATAGTCTCAATATGTGAAAAAGTATTCAAGTACATTTTGCCGCATAATTTATGATTTCAAATGATCATTTACCAAATTGGCAAAGATAAAATTCTTTATTTTTGTGCTGCTGGTAGGAAGTGTAAATAGTTCATGCTTTCTAGCTGGCATATCCCTTGACTTAGCATTATTTTAATAAAGTAAATAGGAGGAATCCAATTAAACTTTCTACATGACCATACCTGTTTACCACTATCACCTCTTGGAACCAAAATGATAGTAAAAGAATAAAAAGCAATATCCCCTGAAGACAAAGAGAATAATAGAGATGAAGACGCCAACAAAACTTGGGAAGCTGGAAAGCAAATGTTCAAGTGGTAACTGACTTAACAGACCAGAGAGAGCTGAAACCTGTGTGGGCAATGGGAGAAGACCAGAGCAGATCTTATTTGTACAGTAAAACCTTCAAAAAGTTTAGCAATCAGGGAAACTAGGACCCTCAGAATATGAGAGTGGAGGTGGGGTTGAAAACAGGATTGATTAAAGGTCTATTTAAGAAATAAATTGACCTCCAGATCCCTGCCTTAACATGTGCAAGAAACTAGAGATTTAATTTTTTAGAGGTTGAACTTGAGACTGGACTTTGGCCACTGAACCCAGCTGAGGGAGATGGGTACCGTACTGAAAACAAGAGGATTAAGTGACAATCTACATAGTGAATGATTCTTCTTCCATGTGGCTCTCCCAAACACTGGCAGTCTGGCCTGTACCTCCCAGGCCAAAAAGAAGATCCACTGATGTTGACAATTTGAAACCTTCAAATGGAACAACCCGGATTCCTGTAGTGAAACCCATCAGTTGGTAAAGCCCCACTCACACAGAGCTCCCAATTAGCTTTTTCCTTTTTACATACAGTGAAATGCACAGATCATGAAAGTACAATTTGAGTTTTGACAAAAGAGTATACCTGTGTAACCCTTACTCCAGTTGAGCTAAAAATCATCTGCATCACCCCAGAAGGTCATTTCTTGCCCCCTTCTATTCAGTCTTTGACTATCATAGCTACCACTCTTCTGACCTCTCCTGCTATATCACAGATTAATTTTGCCTATTTTTGAATTTCAGATAAAGGCAGTCATACAGCGTATAGTGTTTTTGTGTCTGGCTTCTTTAAACATAAGGCTTTTGAGATGCATTCATGTTGCATGTGTCAGTAGTTCTTTTTCATTGCTGAGTAGTATTTGGTTAAATGAATATACCACAGTTTGTTTTCCATTCTTCTGTTGATGAATATTTGGGTTATATGCAGATTTGGCCATTATGAATAAAACTGTTATAAGCAACCTTGTGTGTCTTGTGGTAGATATATGTTTTTGTTTTTCTTGGATAAATACCTGGGAGTAGAGTTGTTAAGTCATAGGGTAAATGAATTTTTAACTTTATGAGAATCTGCCAAACAGTTTTCCAAAGTGGTTGTACCATTTTACACTCTCACCAGTAATGTATAGGAGTTGTAGTTGTTCCATATCCTTGCCAGTAAGTATTTGGTGTTTTCAGTCTTTTTAATTTTTGCTATTGCAGAGAATATGAAATGTTGTTTCATTGTGGTGTTAGTTTACATTTTCCTGAAGACTGATGATGTTGAACACCTTTTTGTGTGCATGGCTGTCTGTATATCTTCCCTTATGAAGTACCTGTTTGAAGTTTTTCCCCATTTAAAAAATTATGTTGTTTTTATTATTGATTTGTAGAAGTTTATTATATATCCTGGACACAAGTTCTTTGTCCTTTGGCATGCATTCATTCATGTATGTACGGATGATATATATTATATATGAGATATATACATATATATAATAGTAAATATTTACCCACAGCCTATGGCTTATCTTTTCATTGTCTTCATGGTGTTTTTTGTTTGTTTTTTTTTTTTAACTTTTTTCCCCTTGAGATATAGTTCGTATGAAAAATGGTGTCTTTTTATGAGCAGAAATTTTTAATTTTGAAGAAGTCCGACTTATAAAATCTTTTTCTTTTATAAATAGTACCTTTTTGTGTGTCCTAAGAAATCTTTGCCCACCCAAGGTCTTGAAGATACTTTCTTTTTTTTCTAGAAGCTTTTACATTTAGGTAAATGGCCAATCTTGAAATTTTATACATAGCATAAGGTAAATTAAGGCATTATTTTTTCCCATATTTTTATCTAGTTTTCTTAGCACCATTTCTTGAAACAAGTTAGCTTTTTAATGCTTCCCTTTGAAAATGCATAGAAAGCCAAGAAAAGTTTTTAAGACAAAGACCAAAAATAAAAGATAAAAAGGGGAAAAAAAAGTATTCAGAAGAAACAATCAATAAGCAAGTAAGTCTTCAGCCCAAAACCCAAACATAACTGATTCCCTGAAGAGAGAAAAGAGTAAATAGTACTGCCATGAAAAAAGAACAGGAAGCTTTTAACAAAGGAACATTCAAAGAAAAAAGAAAAGGAGCTCTTGGAAATTAGAAATAAAATAGAAACAAAATTTAGTAGAATGGTTGGAAGATAAAGTTGGAAAAATCTCTCCTACAGTTAAAAAAAAAAAAAAAAAAAAGACAGAAATAGGACAGAAAAATTAGGTTGTTTTACACAATCACTGTCAAAATAATATGAGTTCCAGAAAGAGATAACAGAGAAAACAAGATTATCAGAAGAATAATCAAAGAAAATGTTTTAGAATTCAAGGACACACCTTCCCAAATTGAGAACTCTACAGCATGCCTGGTACAGTGAGTGAAAAAAGACCTATTCAGAGGCACACTTGGTCACATTTTAGAATACATGTAATGAAGTATATCCTAAAAAGCATCAAAGAAGGAAGTATGGGTCATATACAAAGAACTGGGAATGAGAATAATATCAGATTTCTCAACAATAACATTACAGACTAGAAGGCAATAAAGCAAACTCTTTAACATTCTGGGATAGGAGGGATGCCAGCCTATAGGTCTGCGTTCAGCCAAGCTGTAAGTCAAATATGATGGCAAAGATGTCAGAGAGGCAAGGTCTCAAGCAATTTACCTCCATGTTCCCTTTCTCAGGAAACTCTTAGAGGATGTGCTGGGAGGGAGTAAACCGAAAAAGGAGCAGCCCTGGAATTCATTCTTCCAACAAATACTGAGTACCTACTATGTGCTGTGTCCCATCAGGAATGGGCATAGAGCAGTGAACAAAACAAAGGCCCTGCCCCCGTGGAGCTTAGTAGGAAGAGGCTGGCCGTAAATATTTTAATGTCTCAGGAGTAAAGGAGTGCTCTGAAGAAAATAAAGGAGCGGAAAAGGGTAGGGAGTGACAGCCAGAGATGGGGGGGTTGGGGCGGGGGTTGCAGCTTTATGTGGTAGAATGGGAGCAGGTCGGGAATGGCCTTTGGTATCACGTGCAGGCCCAGAGTGCAGCTAGTCCAGGATGGACCAGGAGAATGAAAGGCCCCATATCAGTTGTTGATCTGAAATTCACATTTAACTGGGCATCTTGTGCTTTATCAGGCCTTCCTGTCTAGGAGGTCTGTCTCCAAAGAAAAATATAAAGATTGATAAATTACTTAATGTGTTTGAATGTTTGCATTCTTCTAGTGGGAATTTGGGGATCAATTAGTGATAAATACATAGGAAACAAAACAGATGGAGATGAGGCAATTATAAACTCAAGGGAAAGTCAAAGGATGTAAAAGAAAGTAGAGGTAATAGTAGTATGTTACGTGGCACTGGGTTGTAAATAATTTTCATTGAGTCCAATTTAAATACTGAATAGTGAAGGAAGAGAAAGTGTGTGTGCCTTTAGGAGAGGTGTGCAAAGATTAAGACTTTATCTTGCATAGTAGGGATTCAATAATGTCTGAAGCTGAAAAACCAAGAAATAACAGTTTAAACATGTTCTTTCGACATTTGGAGGCAAATAACTGAAACAACAACAACAACAACAACAAAACAGCTACAAGAGTTGGAAGTGCGGGGTATATACGCCAAAGAATTGAAAGCAGGGTGCACACACATGTTCATAGCAGCATTATTCACAGCATCGAAAACGTGGACGCAACCCGGATGTCCATCGCAGAGGAATGGATGAACAAAATGTGGTATATACATACAATGGACTATTATTCAGCATTAAAAAAGAAGGAAATTCTGACACATGCTACAACATGGATGAACCTTGAAGTTACTGTGTTAAGTGAAATAAGCCAGTCACGAAGGGAGAAATACTGTATGATCCCATTCACATGTAGTTCCTAGAGTAGTCAGATTCATAGAGAAAGTAGAGTGGTGGTTGCCTGGGGCTGGGGCTAAGGAGGAGTGGGGAGTTATTGTTTAAGAGTTTGAGAGGATTAAAAAGTTCTGGAGATGGATAGTGGTGATGGTTAGACAACAATGTGAAATGTACTTAATGCCACTGAACTGTGGCATTTTACACTTTAAAATGGTAAATTACGTATACGTCACCACATATATTATGTGGTACAAAATTCTGTGTATGTTACTACAATGTTTAAAAACTTGCAAGTTGTTACCTCTGGAGAAAGCGAATCAGATGGGGACGAGTAGACTGCACTTTTCATGATATGCTTATAGAGTTTTAATTTTTAAAGCTACATAGATGTGTGACTTTGGCTTAAAAAGCACTTATTGCTTTATGCAATTATGTATGTGAAAGAATTTCATCATAGGGAAGACCTGGAAGCAGCCTAAATAACTGCCATTAAATATTAGGTCAATAAATTATGCCATATCTCTACAGTAGAGTACGACACAGCCTTTAAAATGATATTGAAAATCAAGGAAATACGTTCACAGTATATTACGTGGGGGAGAGAAGGGGAGAAGATCTCAGCAAAGCTGTTCAAGTTTTATAATTTGGTGTTTTCTGTTTATATGATTAAACGGAACGTTTTTTGTTTTCTGAAATATTTTTATGGCTGATGATTTAGTCAGGTATATCTGTGGGCTTGTCATAAAAATACCCTGGATTTCATTCTTAAAGGAGGAAAACGGCAAACCAGTTAAATCTCAGGGAATTCCTACTGTATGTCCAGTTTCACGGTCCTCAAATGAAGCAGCTTCCCCACACCATTCCCGGCGAAGGATGCGGAAACTTCGAGATCATAACGTCCGAACTCCTTCGAACCTAGACATCCTGGAGCTGCACACGAGGGAGGTGCTCAGAAGACTGGAGATGTGTCCCTGGGAAGAGGCAAGCTTCCGTTCCATGGGCACACGAGAGACTTGGTCGTTTCTGAAAGGCCTTCAGAAGGACTGTAGAAAGAGAACAGTCCGGCCGTTCTTGTTGTCTGATCTTTGCTTAGTGCTGTAGGGGTCAGCAGCGCTTCTGCTCGTGGCAGGGACAAGCTTCAGTGTAGAAGTAGGACGAACAGATCTCATCTGTTTGCCGACACGTTTACTGAGTGCTTACCAAGTGCCGCATGCTCTTCTAGGCTCTGGAGAAGATACCAGAGTGAGCATAACCTAAGTCCCTGCCCTGCTGTAGCTTCCATCCTAGCTCAAGTTGGCAGGATCGAAGTCAGAGACAGATATTAAAGTAATATAATTTCAGACAACAAATGTTATGAAGAAAGAGAGCAGTAGAGCCAGAGAATAAAGGGGCTCGGGTGGCTGGCTGCTTTAGCTAAGGTGGTCAGAGAGCCTCTCAGGTGGGTGCATTTGGATGCCACTTACATAGCCGAAGAAGTCAGATGGATACACAGGCTTGAGGAAGAGTATTGCAGGCAGAGGGAAGAGCAAGTGCAGAAGGCCTTTTCCTGGCCCAGCAGCAGCAGCATGGATGACTGTTAGGCTGGGGGTCTGTTAAACCCATGACTACAGTTTGAGAAGTGATGGCCTAATGGACAAAGGGGAGAAGCAGTGGGGCAGTAATGAGCTCAATGTAGGGCCTTTGTAAAACGTGCTAATGACATGTGGTGAGATCCATATCATCCATGATTTTACATCTTAAGTAGAAGATAATTTAAAATGAATAAGATAGCAGTATCTCTTAATTAACATATTTAAAGAAGCTATATAGAAATGAAAACTTCCTTAAATATTTTAAATTTTATATAATTATATTTATACCGTTTTAAGCTTTTGTTGTTCTAAACCGCCTTAAACCCATAGCCAGCTAGGAGAAGATTTAGCTTATTATAAAAGGTTCTATTTATTATTAAAGAAAAATATTACCATAAAAAGGAAATATTCTTTATGTATTGAAAACCAGCTACTGTTGTGCCTTTATGTCACCCGGTGGCCTTTGTTCCTGGTGACAGCAGGGTGATGACCTGTAAATTGCTGGGAGTGTCTGGTGGGAAGACTAGAGATTAGGTCAAAGGTAGGGTGACTGGAAAGGACCCAGCGGCTAGCACTTCTGCGGGGAGAAACAAGGCAAAGAGAATTCAGATACATGAAAGCAGTACTTCTCCAGCTTTTCAGTTTTTCAGCTTTCTGCAAGAGTGAAATGTCTGAATTCACTTGATAAGAGATTTTATATTCTGCGTTATAGAATGTGTTTTATAGTTACTGGCCCTACAGAAAGGTGAACCAGATTCATGCTTTGGTTTTAGGAACCATTTAGTTTTCTTGCCACACCACTACAAATGCCCTAGCCTCGAGGCCGCCCAGCACCCTTCAGCATGCAGGGCTTGGGTGGGGGGGGAGGTGGTGGGTGGTATACAGTTCTTTACTTGTCAAGCCGGCATATTTGAGGGCGGAGGTTAAGTAAGTTCTGTTTTTATACTTTAAGGACATTTTGAGCTCTAAACTGAATGGAAAATTCAACAAACATCTCCAGCCATCTTCCACGGTACCTGAATGGAGAGCGAAAGATAATGATCTCCGATTACTGCTGACAAATGGAAGGATAATTAAGTATGTGAAGTAGATCAAAGTATCCAACAGATTAGTTTTCAGTGGATTCCCTCTGTTCATTTAATCCCTGGTCCAGACCATTACACAACTGCCTGAAATATGGGGAAAGTGTCTTAGTTCTCTATTTTCTCTGTAAATTAAGGAGGGTTTAATACCGTTTGGCTACATGGTTGCACTGTTTTCTGACTCGATTGTTTTTCCCACTGTATACAGGGATGAGAGACAACCCTTTGCAGATCAGAGTCTTTATACAGCAGACAGTGAAAATGAAGAGGATAAGAGAAGGACAAAAAAGGCAAAAGTGAAGATGGAAGAGAGCTCAGGAATAGAAGGGGTGGAGAATGAAGCGTCTCAGAAACCACTTAACAGTATGTTTGTTTTAGTGGTCATTTTAAAGGTCTGCTCGTTACCAATGTGCTAATAATATGTAAAGTAACTTGCTAATTTTAAAGTGCTTAAATCAGTAGTAGGATTACAATTTCTGTGTCCCTGATACTCTTTTGAGAAGTCTGGAGCATTTCTGAGTCGTCTCTCCATCAGGGTAATGCCAGATGTGACCACCAAGTGAGGGGTGGCGCCCAGGGAAGGTGGTATTAGTGACGAGGATGTCGCCGGCCAGTGACACCCTCATCTAGTGACAGTTTTTACAAGAGTCACATGAAGCTCATGCATCTTACGGGCCTCTACTCCAAATAATAAAATAGGAAAGTTGCAAGTTTAATCCTATTTTTGAGATAATCTTAGCTAACATACATATGGTTTTCAGAATTAGGAGACATATATAACTGGCTGATCTGAAGCTCTTAGTAACCCATGTACTGTTTTATTTGATTGCCTGTTGACAAGAAGGCCTCTACTTGGTTATTAATTGGTCATCGTCAGTGTGATGGATAGTGACTCCTCCTCCTCCTCGAGGTCTTTCTTCTTTGAATGAAGTCTTCATTTTCTCAACACTTTTCAGGGCCTCCATATACCCTTCTATCTTAAAAAGGAGTTAAATATTTTAGTACTTGATAAGTAAATGTTCCAGGTGATTAACATTTTTTAATCCATGTTGAATACCTCAGTCCTGCTAATTCTGGGTAAGTTTGGTATTGCTGTAGTTGCTGGCTCTGCCTTTGTTCTCGAGTCTGGGGAGAGGCAGCCAATCAATGGAATTCATCCCACAGTTGTTGAGGAGTGATACCGGCAAGAGAGAGGCAGGGCTGGAGCCTGGTTCAAGCTTGTTGGATTCACTGTCTACTTGAATGTGTCTTAGGCTTAGGAGAGTTTTGTTTTGTTTTGTTTTCTGTTGAGAGAAATAACGCACAGCGGAAAGTGAAAAGCATCTTGCAGCTAATTTTAGTGTTAGAGGTTTTTTTCTGGAAAGAAATATAAAATAGTCAACCCACCCATATAAGGATTATATCACCATATTCAACAAATACCCCAGATGTTTTAAGAATACACGTTAATCTGTATCTTGGTCAATTAGGGAGATGGTCCATGGGGGAAGAATGAAATGAAGACAATGAAAGCACTGAGAAAAGGACAGAGCAGGCGCGGTTGAGACATCTCACAAAGCTGGACAGGCTTTGGATGGCACTTTATTCAAATTCTAATGACTCTATTTTTCTCTCATCATTTTCCTTCTCAGGGTTTTTAACAAGTGTGAAATCAGAACTCAGGAATCGATCATCAGAATATTCTGATATTTCTGATTCAGAAGACTCTGGACCTGATTGCACCGCACTGGTACGCCTGGAACCCTTAACTTTTAAAGTTATGTGACAAAAAGATGAACACCCACTTTCCTTTACCTAGGAGGAAAGTGAATGACAGCTTTCCCAAAGCCTGTGTCTCTGACCTTTGTGGCACAGAGCCTTCTCTGCAGTGATAATTATACACACACGTCCCATCATGTGACTCTTTACATCTGATCGACATAGCTTTTGTCTGATTTTGGAAAGGGTGGAGGGAGATACTGTTCTCATGTTTCTCGTATTTCTCATAGGTTATATTTCATTTTGCCTTAAAGAAAACCTGTACTATGTGTTTGTTTTTTTTTTACTAAGGAATTATGTTACTGTAGTTATTAGAGATTTTCACTTTTTCGTATGAAATACAGAAATCATTACAAGATAATTAAGACTCTCACTTTCCCTAAACGGATAAAGTGTTTCTGGTTAGTTTGTACAGACCTGTTCAGATTTCTTATATAGATTTGCCTCCATTTAATTATCTCAGAAAAATAACTTTACCACTGAAGAGTCTGAAAGTTCAGGTGATGAAAAGAAACAAGAAATTACATCAAACTTTAAGGAAGAATCTAATGTGATGAGGAGCTTCCTTCAAAAGAGCCAGAAGCCATCTAGAAGCGAAATTCCAGTTAAAAGGTAGGCATGCTGATGATGGTAGTCTTATTATATCGTGATATAAATGATAGGAAAACGTTTGTTGCTTTGTTTTGTTTGGGGTTTTGTTTTGTTTTGTTTTAAATTTTACCAAAAATTTTATTAGAATTAAAAAGGTTCTTGTCTTTTTTGCTGATCCGCCCTTTAGGGAGTGTCCTACCTCGACGAGCACAGAGGAAGAAGCTATTCAGGGCATGCTGTCTATGGCAGGGTTGCACTATTCCACGTGTTTACAAAGGCAGATACAAAGCACAGACTGCGGTGGTGAAAGACACTCTCTCCAGGATCCCAGCAGCTGCCACAGCAGTAACCATGAGGTTAGGCAGTTGTATCGCTGTGATAAGCCAGTGGAAAGTGGTAAGAAACATAAACTATAAGTCTCTGAAAAATAACATATAACCCCCACCTTAATAGCCCTGTCACCCTAGTTGAGGTTAGAGATTATGAATAAGAACTGTTTATTGCACATCTTTAGTTGGAAATGGTGTTAAGCATATTGGCAAAAGAATACATAATGTTGACAAATGTAAGATGCAAGTATAAGAACTCAAAATGTAAATTAATGGATTAAGAGTTGTGTTCACTGGCTGTCACAAGACAGTATTGTTTCCCTTTTATAAGTCGGTCAGAGTGGAGGGAATGTTTTGGTGTCTTAATTGATGTGCTAAGTTTGAACAATCAACTCTTTTTCCTTTTGTGGAAGCAAGTTTTGAACTGTTTCTGCTTGAGGATATTCTCTCTTACTTGAAAAGGAAGTATTAGGAAAGAGAGAAGACTTGGTGGCATTATCAGTGATGCCACACAGTGTTTTCTTCTGTCTGCCTTTAGTGAAAAATTTTATTTCCCTAAAAATCTGAGGAGGATTGCGGAGAAGATGGTACCACATTAAAACTGAAGTCTGTTGTAGACATTGTGTTCATTCCCACCCAGCTGTGTTAACTAAGTACCAGGAGCTTGACATTGATTTCACTTAATTCTCGAAACAACATTTTGGGTGTATGTAATGTAGCTTTAACAGGTAAAGGAAAAAAAGACTTAGTGGACTTCACTTGCCCATTCTTACATAGCTGTTCAGAGGTTGGAATTTGAACCCAGGACCAGACCGTTTGATCTCAAAATCTTTGCTTATTGTATAAGAGGAAACTGAGGTTTAAAGAGGTTAAGTAACTTGCCTTAAGATGCATTGGTAATGGAAGAACTTAAATTCAAATCTGGGTTTGTCTGTCTTTCCACTATACCATTCTGTCTCCCTGTAATCTCTTTGTCCCTTGAAAAGAAAGCTTCTATGGAAATGCTGCCAAATTCAGGCAAACATATGCCTTTATTCTATATGGGAAAATATATTACTTTTAGAGAAAGTATATTGCACTTGGTTTTACATCTACAGCAGATGGCCATAGAATTTGATCTAGGTCCTCCAGCATCTGGCACAAAATCCTGCCATAGAAAGACAGTCATTGGGAGAATTGAAAGAATTAACATGTTAGATTGAGAGCTGGTGACTGTTGTTTTTGAGAGGGAAAGGAGTGTGGTGAAAGTATATGAATAAAGAGTTAGTATATTCATTTTAAGATGTCAATATAGATTTACTTTCAATTTTAAGTAGCAGGCTAACTTTGTTCTTTATGATCCAGTTTGTGCGAAGATCATTTAATTAAAACTTCTCTTTAGGGTATCATGTCAAGACTGAAGATCAAGACTTGAGGAGTTCTTCCTGGATTAAACAATTTGATACAACTTCCAGATTTAATCGTCAGGTATATTCAAGGTTTGAAACGTTAAAATAGATTGTCATTGGCGCTCTGTTTTTGCTTTCTTTTTTTAAGCTGCAACCAGTAATCAACCACTAGACCTGGAAAGCTTAAAAATTGCCATTAAACGCACATTTGAACAGCTATCCATTTTTAGGGATTCTGATATAATGACTGATGAAAGGCTTATGGATAGAATGTGATCTGGAAAAGAACAGTTTATTTAAGAAAACAGTTAAAAGCTCCTGGCTGCCAACACCTTTAGGTTATGTCTGGCTAGAATGAAAGATGAAAGGAAAAAAAAAGTACCACGAGGATCCTTTTAGTCTCTGACGTTGTTTGTCAGATTTTTTTTTTTAATGTTATTTTATTTATTTTTGGCTGCGTCGGGTCTTAGTTGCGGCGCACGGGATCTTTGTTGAGGCGCGCAGCTTCTCTCTATTTGTGGCGTGTGGGTTTTCTCTCTCTAGTTGTGGCGCGCAGGCTCCAGGGCGCGTGGGCTCTGCAGTTGTGGCACGCAGGCTTAGTTGCCCCGCGGCCTGTGGGATCTTAGTGCCCTGACCAGGGATTGAACCCATGTCCCCTGAATTGTAAGGCGGGTTCTTTACCACTGGACCACCAGGGAAGTCCCTGTCGGATATTTTTAGATACTAAATTTCTTTGAGAATTTGATGACAGTTACGGATTCTCTTTGCAGAAAAATGTCCATCATAAATATGACTTGTGCTTACATTTTCTCATGGTTTGTGCCCACCCTCACCCCAGACCATTCGTTGACTCCAGATTAAGAGCCCCTGCTCTAAGAGAAGGCACTTGATGTCTTAGGATCCTGGTGTATGAATGCTTATACCAAACAAAACAAACCCAAAATACCTTTTAAAAAAACCAAAACTTTACCAGTAGCACCATACAAGGAAAGCAGTATGACCTTTTGCTGCAGACCTTGGGAAATGACAGCCGAAGAAAGAATCAAAATTCTCGTGGCAAAGTGGAGTCCTCAAGCCTCCCCAACCCCAAGCATTCTCTGAGTAGTAGAAATATGGGTAGTTTTTATGTTCTTCGCTTGGCTTATCTATATTTTCTAAATACTTATCAATCACAGTTATAATAAGAAAAAGAACCAAGTTATTTTTTCAAGGCAAGTACAAGTTCTTTTAATGGAAGGATATGCTCCAGGGTCAAAGGTCAGCTAAGAAATCCCTGAACTATTAAGAATTCACTTATTCGGGCTTCCCTGGTGGTGCAGTGGTTGAGAATCTGCCTGCTAATGCAGGGGACACGGGTTCGAGCCCTGGTCTGGGAAGATCCCACGTGCCGCAGAGCAGCTGGGCCCGTGAGCCACAATTACTGAGCCTGCGCGTCTGGAGCCTGTGCTCCGCAACAAGAGAGGCCGCGATAGTGAGAGGCCTGCGCACCGTGATGAAGAGTGGCCCCCGCTTGCCACAACTAGAGAAAGCCCTCGCACAGAAACGAAGACCCAACACAGCCATCCATAAATGAATGAATGAATGAATGAATGAATGAATGAATAAATAAATAAATAAAGCCACCCATTCACTTAAAAAAAAAAAAAGAATTCACTTATTCAGTGTATTTATAGTGCCTCACTGGTTATAAAATTTATAACTCATTAGCATTATAGGATTTAGTATTAACAGTAAGCTATTATTTAAATGTAATGGTTGTTTTTATAATTGTCTGAAAATAAAGAAGTAGGGGACAGATGATTAGCAAGATCACCTTAGAGAAGATTGAATTTCTATTGCCTGTAATCTAGCGAGGTATTAGAAAGGCATGTCAAATTGAACAGCTGTTTCTTCATGCTCAACAGTATTTGTGAGACTATTTTAAAGCAAGGCTGTGTTGAATGCTGATTTTAAAACTTACTTGACCGTTACAGAATCAGAAATTCACTTTAATACACACACACACTTAAAACTAGTTTCATGAGACATCACATCTGCAGCATGCTCTTTTCGAGTTTATCTTTCCTTCTCTTTTTAATTCTGGTCAGGACCCTCTCTGTTTTGATTTCAAGACCCACCAGTCATCCATCTATCTATCTATCTATCCGTCTGTCTATCTATCTATCTGTCTATGTTTTCTTCTCGACTTAAATTATGAGGCATCTTCAAGACTTGAATCCTTCAGCACTTCTAGGTTTTGGAATGAGAAGACCATCAGGAGGGGGTGGTTTTCTGTGGCTACTACATGTTAAGAAAACCCAAGTTCAGTAATCTATTTCTTCCCTCTCTTCAATTGTTAATGCATAGAGAGGTTAAATACCTTACTTATCTTAAAGGAACCCTAAAAATTCAACCTTATTTCCTTCCTTCTTTTTTAGGATCTAAGTAGAGGCCAGAAATGCATCAGAAAGGAAGTTTCATCAGAAATCAGTCAGAAGGTACAAAGTAGGAATTCTGTGGACAGCATTGGCTCAAGCCCTCAGAATGGAAAGTATATGCAGAGTTCAAGCTTGATGTCAGGGGCGTGCCAGATAAGTAATGGCAGTATAAGCCCAGAAAGGCCCGTTGGTGAAACTTCCTTTTCAGTGCCCCTTCACCCCACCAAGAGACCTGCATCAAATCCACCACCTATCAGCAACCAGGCAACAAAAGGTAACTGCTACATGTGTGTATGTTAAGTACATTTCTGACTCTGTATGTTGGTGACAGCAGCAGTTTAGATAGACATCGTCTGTACCCTCACGTTGCTCACAGCCTGCTGCATCACAGACAGCGCAGCAACAGCAGCGTGCACAGGTGACTATGGGGACAGAGAAGAAGGATACCTCGGTCAACCCTGAGGAGCAGGAGGGGCTTTCTGGAGGGGGAGGTAGATCCTGGAGAGGCTGATAATGGGTTAGCCATGCTGAGGTGGAGGAAGGGACAGGGTAGACAGCACCGAAGGCAGAGGAGACAGTGTGACCCACAGGACAAAGGGGAGAAACAGCACGGGGTTATGTATGAAACTGCCATCACTTTCTCGTTGCTGAAGCACAGTTTGATGCAGGATCGGGTAAGAGCTTGTGCTGAAGAGAAAGGCAGGGATCAGAGCGTGGGAGGGTCTCCTAAGTCTTACGAAGGAGGTTGGCCCTTACCTCTCACGTGATGAGGCGGAGGAGTTTTACGCAGTGGAATTCCAGAAGTGTGACCCTGCCCATTCAGAACACCGAAAAGCCTTTGCCTACCATGTCGGCCTCGTTTAAGTCTTCCAGGTGCTGTCACCTGTGATTTTCATTGTTATTTATGCTGTTGTTGGTGTTCTGTATATTATAGGTAAACGTCCAAAAAAAGGAATGGCAACAGCCAAACAACGTCTTGGGAAGATCCTTAAATTGAACAGAAATGGCCACGCACGTTTCTTTGTGTGACGGAGCTGCGGTTGTGGTCGCTCTTCCTTTCGGAGACCGGTCTCGGGGTACGGGAGCCTGGAGCTTCCGCGCGCCCCCGCTGAAGCAGTTTGCATGTACCGTAGGGAACACTGCCTGAAGAACAAAATGAACCTGATGCTGCATTTTCACTGTGCCACACCCACTCAGCAATAACCATTTTGGACCTGGTGGGGAGAGGAAGAAGGAGGGTAGAACCTTAAAAAGAGACCTTGAACTGGAAAGGGTCTCTTGTCAGGGCTTGAATTTCATTTTGTTGTTGGTAGTGTTTTGATTTATTTTCAGTGGTAGGGTAATGAATTATCAATAATTTATTTAACAGATTTTTTTTTTAAAGTTAACAGCTTTTAAATTCTTTCTTTTTTTAAAGCTATTTATTTGGAAGATTTCTGGAGAAATATCTCACTAATTTAGATTTAAGAATGTGAAGGTTTTTAAATTATTTTTGATAGTGTGTGTGTTACATGTGGGGAAGAGCCACGGTAACAGTAACTAGTCTGGACTCTTAAATTTGCTATTCAGGTTAAAGTCTTAAACAGGGATTTGATGCATTAATTATTTTAAATTAAGATGTATATGAAAATCATTTTATTTTATATAATTCATGTGTTTTTTATAAGCTATTAGCTTCGCTTTTGCTAACATCCAAGGTGCATACTGTTATCCAGGTCGATTACCTATATCCCACCTTCCCTCTGCACTCCTCATCATTTCGTAACGACACAAGACTCTTCTCTTTGCAGGGAAACACTTTCATAGCCAATGTGTAAGAACTACGTAGAAGACCCCACATGTCTCATTTCATTTGACATTGCAATTTTCTTCTAAATAGAAAAATAGGCTTCTTGCATTTTCATTTTTTGCTGATGATATCTGGGTCCCAAAGAGTACAGCTTTAATATCTTTTTCCTACTTGTGGGAAAAGTATTATAAGTTTGGTTAAATTGTCATGTTTGTAGTTTTTCAAATACATTTGTAACTACAGAGGGCCTTCTTCATACTACTGGTGTTGGAGGGCAGGACCAACACCTGCCACAGAGGTTATATTTTATGACGCTTTTATTCTGTATACCTAATTTGTTGGAAAATATGAAATATGGTTTGACTTAGAATATTCAAATCTGCATAATAAGCCGTAATATAATAAGACTATACTATATTAAGTTGTATAGAAGCAAGCATGTTGGAGTAGATGACTTGGGTGTGTGTGTGTGTGTGTGTGTTTAGTTTTTTATTTCTTAACCTTCTAAAGAATTATTTAAGATACGGATTTGGAGTAAAATGGGTGCTTTTTGCAGTTTCTTCCATCTGTCCTAACTTAACCAGTGCATAGTGAGGTTAAGTATCTGGTTGAGCTTTAAGGAATCATTTCTCTCCTTAGTGCACAATTTTTACTAAGTGCCAGTTTTCAGTTGCTTGCAATAGCTTATATTTTCCTTTTCCGCCCCCCATGACATAAAAACAAGTGATTTCTGGGGGGGGGTGTGGGGCGGTGGAGATATTCCCAGTTCTGACAATAGAGCATTTTACAAGTTCCTACAAAGAAAATATAGGCAAATTGCATAAAATTTATTTTTATGGAGAAGAAATACGGCCATATTATGGGTTTGTCTTTTTTTTTTTTTTTTTTACTCAGCAAGGTAGCAGGACTTTCCTTTCTGTATTAAGTATCACTTGAAGAGCTAAGAAAAAAAAAAGTCTATACCATTATCTTTCATGGTCACATTCAAATGTGTATTTTCAAAGAGAAATATTTCTTACTCTGCCTCCGTTCCAATGTTTCGTGGAATATATATGAAATATCTTACAGATTAGCCTTTTTGGTCCAAGTGACTGGACCACTGTCTGGGTCTTATCTGGGTGTCAGGAAGAAGAATTTTTATGGGAGTACTAAATGTCTATAATAGGCCTACTTAAACTCTGTACGCTATGCCAAAACTAGGTAGAGATAGGTACAGTCAGTCATTTGTTGGTCATCAGAGCTCAAGATGTCAAAAATGTGGGTCTGCCTGTTTCTCCCGCCTTCCCCGCACAATATATTACTGCGATGTTTTGGTTTTCTGTAGACACCATTTTAGTGTTAAAATACACATGTTTTGGTGTTAGTTTAAGCAATGAGAATTATAATTTCTTTTTCCAGCTACATTATGATTTGGGTTCTTTTGTTGCCTTTACATTTTTCACAGCTCTAAGTATTTTTAATTACCTTTTTTTTTTCTTAGCTATAAAAATGAAAATAAATAATTTATTTTTATGAATTAAAATTATAGCCAGTATCTGCCCTGTGTACTTAGGCTGGTAAATACTAATTTTAAGTAGCCAGTATGTTGAACTTTTAAGTGAAGGAACTGTGGATTCATTTTTGGCAGTGTTAGCCCATTAACTGGCTAAGTTCAAAAAACTTTCAGTAACATGAAATAACCACTAAAACAGAATACATGTAATTTTTTTGTGTATTGGTAAAAATCCAGCCACTGATCCAGTGACTTCCTTGTCAAACCTCTTGTAAAATCACTGGCTGTGACACATCCCTTTATCTTGTGGAAATGACAGAACTTTGAAGTAACTCAGCATCTGGAGTCGACTGCAATAGACAGCCTTTCGTCTTTCCCTCAGTCTCATTTATTATGTGTTGTACAAACCCTGCAACCTAGGAAGACAGCAATGGTGGCATTTAGCTAGTTATAAGCAAATACAAATTATGTCAAACACTTATGATTTAACATATGCAATTTTAAGTGTAGTAGTAGGTAATCATTTTCCTGTATTGATTCAAATAAGTGACTTCGGTTAACCTGGGATCCACTGTACTGTAATTCATAATGTCACATAATATTACGCTCTCCAGTATTGATTAATGGTGTAAACTATACAAAGCTGGCAGTTTATAATAGTTCAATACCTAGAAATACTTTGAACTTCATAAGTATCAGTTAATTTTTAAAGCATACAGAATTGAAAATTCTGACCGAAACCATCTTATAAACTCAGAAAACAAGCCCATCTTTATCACTACTTAGCACTGAATACTGCTTTATTTTTTTTTTTTTTGCTCTATTTTCTAATAATCCTAATTATTGCCTTTTTAATGAACTCTACTGTATTTATTCATATGAGATCAGCAGGTATTTATCAGACGTCTACTGTGTGCCCAGCACTACTTAGTACTGTGGGGGGCATATAAAGTTGAAGCTGTATTGTTTGCTCTTGAAGGTATCTTCTCCAGGAAATAAGCAGTATTATTTTCACTTCTAAGCAAACTTAAGCAAGAGGGCCCATTCGTAAAACAAAATAAAACAAAACTCTATTAGTTTTAACAGAGATACACTATACAACTGTAGAGGTAGAAGTAAAAAAAATTTTTATATTTTCAAAATTTAAAAAACATTTCGAAAGTTAATAATTTAATGTTCGTAATCATAGGGGCATGTTATAGCATGAAAGGGAGCAGAAGACCTCCGTGTTTGTCCAGGTTCTGCCCTTTATGTTTCAGCTGTGTGACCTTGAAGAAGTCACTTATTCTGAGTCTTAGTTTTCTCATGTGTAAATTTGGATCAAAATGCAGTTAAGAAAAACACAGAAAAGCATTCCTTAATCTATTAACACTTCATATTTGCAGAGGATTTATCATTATTCAAGTTACAACTGACAACAAATGCACATTTATATGCATTTTAAAATGAAAACTGCTGTTAACTCATAAAATTTGCTTCATATCAAATATATGCCCAGAGCTTGCTACCTAAAAAATCTGAAGAATCTCTAACAAGATGCTGAATTAAAGTCAGAATCAGTGCATGAAGTGAAAGAAAAAGGGATGAGATGCTTTATGGATAAGAGTGAGAACGTTCATCCTCAAGTAATCATTAAGATGATTTAAAGTAATTAAAAGATAATTTTAGGTTTTTCTCAAAGAGTACTGCTTCATAGATTCTGCATACTCTTCAGGGCACTAGCATAAGGTAAAATAAGTCATGGAATTAAAATGATTTAACAACTATCCATGGTACTAGGGCGGGAAAATAAGGTGGTAGATAGATGGGGATCAGCAAAGACAGCTCCGAGTTGGCCAACAATGGCTCGTTGGGTAGAGAGAGAAACAAACCACTGTAGTGTAGGAAGGGAGACTCGACTGGACAGCTTCAGAAGAAAAGATTCTGCTTTTTTCAAGAAATGCTCTTTATAGTGATGAGTCAGCTCCCCAGAGAGCTGACGAATAATTGTACGGCCCGGTATACTACTGCCAGAAGTAGCTATTGCAGTATATAAGCATCTTATGATTTCATATTAAGAGACGAGGGCTTTATATAAATTTGAAATTTTTTCAAAAGTTCATTTTTCTCGTTAATTATTAAGCTAATTGCTTCCTCCAAAAAGAGAAGTTAAAGATCACCAGTCATTTTCAGATGCCCTAGACCTTCATCTAAAGCAGTTTTGAGAAGGTTGAACATCAGATCTTTAGCTTAAGAAGAGAGACAGATGAAACCCAGCGAGGACAGTGACTCGCCTGGGGTCACAGTGGATCCCAAACCTCTGGTACTTTGCTTCCTACAGCAGCCCCTGTTCTGTGACACCGTGAGCCCTCTGCTTGTCCTGTGGCGGGTGATGTTGATAGACTTTCTAGAAGCCAGGTGGAAAGAAAGGGGAAGAAGTCACATACTCGCTACATTGCTGTTGAACGTAATGTAATTTTAATAATGGAGCCTTACTAAAAGCCCTTCCCTTATTTTTGATTTTTTTTTTCAGTGAACGTCATGCCGTAAGTCAAATATTTGCTATCTCTTACATAAAAATTTTTTTAAGTTAAGGACGTTAAGAAGCAAATGCCTGTTTTCAAAGCAATTTGCTTATCGTGACTGTGGTTTTATTCTGCTATGGTGGGGGTTTTTTTCCCCTTTAATGGGTATGGGAAAATAATGCTCATTAACCTGCCTCCTGCCCCTTAGAGTCTCCCTCTCACCCTTCCCGTCCTTCCTAGTGTCCTGAAGCTTTGTCTTAACAAGCGCAACATGAAATTTTCTTTGTTAAAGCCTTTTTGAAACTGTATTCGGTGATTCTTCCAACAAGTTTATCTGCTCTGCACTATTTCACTAATAAACCCTGGCTACCACGTAGCCCCTGACCTCCAAGTAGTTTACCTATGCAAGACCTGTCACATCCTGAATTCACTTTTCTTTATTTCAGAAAGCACCCCTAAATGGAACTTAATCAAAGATAAACCTTGTCTCCACCCAGTTTTATTTTGGCTATTTCCTATTCAAAATGTCAGCTATTTTCCCCCAAGATTTTTCACCAAAACAATGATCATAAGTGCTGGAATATATACTATTTTGCAGGAATAAAATAACCCAGAAATACTCATATTTCTTTGGTGGATTTTGGTTGGTAACTGTTAGCAGGAGGTGTAATATATAATGAGGAGTTGATTCCTTGCCTAGAATCATTTCTTCCCTCTAAGATTCATAGGATTCACCTTTTATTTTTACAAAGCATACATATAACTTCCACATTATAGTCAGGGACCTGAGGTGTAACTTGCTAAGTGAACCCCAAGGTTATTTTATCTTGCAAAAGAAACCTAAACCAAACTAAGGGCCTTACATTTATGGTTAGACTGAATCAAAAGCTATAACCTCAGTTTTTCTGAAAACAGCTTCTGACTGCAAAGCAAGTCATGCAGTTGTTAGGTATGAAATAGCACTGATCAGGAAATGCACATGCGTCTTGGCAGACTGCATTTCCTTCCGAAAAGACTTTTCTACTTTTAATATAAATTAAGCCATAACAGTTTCATGCTGTGGAAAGAGGGTGAAAAGGTTCATTTTAAGAGATTATATAATATGAACTTTCACATTTACTGTGAAATGTCGAACTTTGCCAGTGCTTCAGCAGGTTTGTTTGATTTTTGGGGGGGTTGGGGGAGGGTAAAGGGTGGTGACAGGGAGGGGTAGTATTGGTTTTAGGGGGTTTAAATCTGTGAAATTTGAAAAGGGACAGTTGTTGGCTATGGTATTTACTAGTTTTGTAGTAATGTTTTGCTAGCCTGACTGACTTTCCTGAGCTGATTTTCATGCCCGTGGTCCCAGGTGACTGTTAGCCTTTCTCGTTCGGGGTGTCTGCAGAGTAGTGTCTTGTTGTGTGGATAGGCGGTCAGTGTGTGTGCACATGTGTGTCCTTTGAATAGAGAAGCACACTGTGACGACAGAGTGAGGTGTGGCTGGGAAGTGGGATGCTGAAGCTTTAAGAGCATTTTTTTTCGATTCATAACAGTATTTCCCATCTTTTGCCTGCAGGCAGGGAAAGTGTACAGTATTTATTTTGTTTCTGTTTTAAATTTGTAAGTTTTTAAGTAGCTTACATTGGTTATTATAGGGGAGGACAAATGACTTGTTTAAAGTTGTATTTGGTATTCCTACTTTCCAATTTCTGTACCTTAAAATATTGAAATTAAAATTGGTATTAATTCTGTTTTGACTTTTTTTTTAGCACTCGGTGTATTTTTTGCTCATTTTGTTTGAAAGCATAAATGTTGAAAGTTGTATAAAATGTGTCTTTGAAAGAAAATAATCTGAATTCTATATCCAGTTCTGACTTTCTGTTCCCTTTTTCTGCTTATTGAGTGTTGGGAGAATTACTTGAGAATGTGAAAAACTGTGTCAAACTTATGCTCCTTACTAGTTCTGAAGGTGTCAGTGTAAAAAGTAATGTGTCTTATTGCTTTATGGGATGCGTTGCTGGGGAAGCAGTTGCTGAAACAGGAACACAGGGGTGACTGGGGAGAAAAGGCTGCTGCTCTGTGGCCACGGGTGTGGGTGCTTCCCGACGGTCACTTAAGAGCCCTCGTTGTCCCCAGCCTGGGTCCCCTGCAGACGTTTCCTGAGCACCTGCAGAGTCCCGGGCCCTGCTTAGTGCCAGGGCTACAGGGTGAACAAACAGCCCCAGTTCTCGGGAAGCTTCTGTGGCTGTGAAAGGCGAGGGAGAGCGAGGCGCCCTGGGCCTGGCTGCCTCGTGCAGGTGAGAGCGGAAGCGCAAGTTTACCGAGGAGGACCAGGCGCCTTCTGGACACGGTGCTCTGAGGGGTCCCAGCTCCAGGCTGGGGGGATCTGAGTGTGCCGGTACAGAAGACCCAGGAAGCAGGACCGGTGCGGGCAGCGCTTCAGCGCGGAAGAGGGGCCTGGGAAGGGGGCGGGGAGGAGCAACCCGAGCCGCGCTGGTTCCTGGAAGGCAGGGCAACCGAAAGGCCTGAGGCCTCAGCTCTTTCCCTGCCCAATACCTGCAAGAGCGTAGGAGGTGCAGAGGGCACACACCTCAGCAGCCTCACAGGGGTGCTACCCAGGGCACGTTTACACCTCCCCTTTCTACTTCCTGGCCTGCTTTCGTCCAGCTGATGGAAACCCAGATCTGAACAAATCTGTTCTTTCGTAAAAATCCGCATACTGTCTGTAAGCCTTTGGGGGTGTTGACCCTTCATTAAGCTCGTCTGTTAGAATTGACGATCAGGACGTGCTGTCCTTAGACTTTAGCCGGATTTTCGTGTTTCTGCCAAGCAGTGAGACGGTGAGATACACCAGTAGGGATGCAGGGCGTCGCAGAGTGCAGGAGGGGTGGCGTCTTAAGTCCTGTGCAGGCAGGCAGGGTTTGGAAGAGGAGCCCTCGTTATCTTTGCTTGAGTACTCACTGTGGACAAGGCATATTTTCATTTCTTCCTCACAGCAGCCCAACGAGCCAGGTGCTGTCCTTCCCATCCTGCAGATGGAACCGAGGCCAGAGGGTAAATAACGTGTCCGGGTTCACACTTCTAATGAGTAGAACTGAGACTGTAATCAAAGCCCAACTCTAAATGCCATGTTATTTCTCTGATTATTTTTAATTATTGTATACTTTCAATTATTGAAAAGGAATAGATGGTCTTTAGGAATGGTTTTGTTCTAAAATTGTCTTTGTAGGCACCCATTTTGAATCAAAAATGTATTTTCCTACAGACGTTTCCTGTCACTCAACTAAAGTTTTGAGTCTCTACTTCCCCAGGAGCTGGGCACACATGAAAGAATGAGGTTTCTCTTCTAGGACCTCACCTTCTAGTGAAGTTCGGGCTGTACACAAGGGACACGTGACACACGAACCGAGCATGAATTCCCACGGTTGCAGTGCCCAGGGTCTGCCCAGAGGCCGTGCCTGTGCAGCCTCCGCGGGCCTGCGCGGCCCCTGCGGGATGCGGGGATGCGCTGATGCCTCCCGCACTGCCCCTTCGGCCCTGGTGAGTGGGTCGGCCCAGGTGAGGAAGGAGAAAGAGAAGAACGGTTCTGCCTGCGCGAACGCCTTCCGGAGCCTGGCTCCTCTCTCACCCCCACTCACATCCACGTCTCCTCATCTTCATTCGCTTTCGGGCTCCCCCTTCTCCCCTTCCTTGCCGGGCTCTTCCCACCCTCGGTCCCAGAAATACTCTTTAGGCTTTTTAAAGGGCTAGTTCTGAAGTTTCGTAGATTCACATTCCTTCTATGCCAGAGTTGGAGAACAATAAAGGGCCTAAAAATAGACAGTAATACGTGTAAATTTCCTAAGTTTTTCTAAGGCAAATATAACCTGGGACAGAAGATTCACAAGAATAGTAAGAAATAGTATTTGACCTTCCCCTATGCATTTATTCTAGAAGCTTCCATACCTAGGGAACTTGACATACATTTCAGGTTCTGGAATAACGCACACCAAGTTAGTGGTGGCTGGCCGGTGACCTCTGGGGACTAGGAATAGGGATGGGGAGATCACTGAGGCTGGGAACTTGCACACACTTTGGTTTAATGATTTTTGTTTTCTAATTCAAATAACGTATCAAATCTGTAATTAAAAAAGACAAATGTGTTCTACCACAGGGTATGGATTTAGCTGCCCTAAGGAGGCTAATTATACCATGGTACGCATTCACACCCATCGGAAATCAGGCCCTGCTGCTCCCTGGGTTTCTGCACTGGTGACCGAGCAGGGCTGGGCTGGGTCAGGATGCTGAATGGGACACAGAGCAGGTCACCCGGGGGAAAACACTCCCTCCTCCCCAGCTCTCAGCCTAGTCCGTGCTCCCATCGCTGTGCTTCTCACTCAGCAGTGCCCCTTGTTTTGTCTGAACAACCAGCCTGAGTTTAGGCCTAGGACTACATGTATTACTCTCCTGTCATCAGCACCTCCCCAGAGTTTGGCACAAATCTCACTAAAAATACATTGAATAAACACATGAACAAACACGGATAGTCCTCATTTTCATGATTCCCTCCCCCATCCCTCCCTCCCTTAGAACCTGAAACTTAAAACTTTATGGTAATTCTTTGCAAACTTTACTGTATATAGGTGTGACTTGATTTGAAAATACAGATTATACTAATGGTTATTGTGTAAAACTACAAAACAGATTAATTAGGTTAAGAAACGATTTTTTTTTTTTTTCCTACCAAAAGGAAAGGAAAACGTGCTTCCTGAAGGAGTTACTGGATTCCACAGAGCAGTATTTTCAGAGCTTTGAGGCAGGACCCTTCATGGGTGCTGCTTGCTCTGCTTTAATTCCTGGGCAGGGTGATGATCAGGGAAGGGATTGCTGTGTACTCCCCTCCTACCCAGAGACCGGCTCTGTGTAAGGCAGGGTATTGGGACGGCAGTGTGGTCAAGACACAAAGCAACAAAGTCTTGTTACATGGTTGCTCAGACAATGAGACTCCCGCTTCCCCATGATACACACTAAAGAGGGGTCACGCAGTGATTGTTCCCAGAACTGAGGTTTGCCCACGGTGACTGCTACTTCCCATAAACAGCAGAAGGACCTTTCAAAACAGGTTCGCTCCCTAGAAAAGGATTTAACTGCCTCATAAGCAAGTCTTTACTATGTTTCAAGTCACCACTTTCTGCTCACCATCTTCTATCCTCCCAACTCTTTTACCTTCTATGTCTTCACTGTTATTTGTATAATTTGTATTACTGTCTTTATTTATTTATTGTCTTTATCACGTGTCATGTATTCCCCCAGGTTTTCATTCCTGCAATGTTTTTTTTGGTCTAACTTGGATGTCCAACCCCTGATCTTTCCCACTATCTCTTACACTCCCTTCACCTTCGCTCTCCTTCAAACCCAGATTGGTTTCCATGATCTATTAAGACAATTTCCGCTTTGCAAAGGCCTTCTAAAACTTGTTCTGATCTCCCTCCAAGTTGTTCTCAAAAGGTAAAAACCCCAATCCAAGTTGAACCCAACTTCCCTGCAACTCAGAAGCAACTAATCTCTGCTGGAAAAAAAAAACCAATCGCATAACCAGGTTGACTGGCTTGAGTTTAAATTTATGATCCTCAAACTTAACATGGGACTTAATATTGTCTAGCATGCCTGTGTTTTTGTGGGAAACTTGCTCTTCCATTCTCTGAAACAAGCTACGATCCTGGGGTTACAACTTCTCCTTCCCTGGTCTCCACTCTAGCCCCACTTGCAGCTGATAATCCTTCTTCACATCTCACTGGGAAAATAGAAGCCTGAATTAGTTTCCCAGGCTGCGATAACAAATTACCACAAACTGGGCTTAACACAACAGAAATCTATTCTCTCACAGTTCTGGAGGCTAGAATCCGAAATCAAGATGTTGGCTGGGCTGTGCTTCCTCTGAAGGCTCCAAAGAATCCTTCCTTGCCTCTTGCTAGCTTCTAGTGACTGATGGCAATCCTTAGCTTTCCTGGATTTGTAGGCATCATTACAATCTATGCCTCCATTGCTATATTGTAAGCAGATAAGGTACGGGATCCCTGGAGAAAGAAAACCAGGCATGGCTTTCTTTTTTTTTTGGCCGCACCGTGTGGCATATGGGATCTTAGTTCCCCGATCAGGGATCGAACCCATGCCTGCTGCACCGGGAGTGCGGAGTCTTAACCACTGGACCGCCAGGGAAGTCCCATGGCATGGCTTTCTTGACACGAGAGAAACCATTTTAGGCCTAAGCCATTTTGAGATCTAGGCCTGGACACAATGCTTGCCCTTGAACAGGTCTCAGTAATTATGGTCTTAAGGGAACAAAAGAACAAACTGTCACTAGGCAAGAGAAGTAACAACAGCAAAGATAACAAATCAGTTGTAAAGACTCCCAGTTCTGTTTCAATGGTAAAGACTAGTCTGAAGCACTTACTTGAGCTGTTTTGCAGAATTTAAACCCCCCTCAGGTGCTCAACCACCAGATAAACTGGAACCTAAGGGATGATACTGTTGTCCTTTTCTGAACCTCATGACTTCAATCAACTAAAGCTTGGGCTCTGTCAACTTTGCCCCAATTCTATGCTGACTTCTGCTCAAGCCCTTTCATGAATATGCACTTACCCTTAGCTTAAAACTTCCCCAATTTTGCTGTTTGGGGAGACACTGCTTTGCGAAAGCTCTCCGGTGTTCTCCTTACTTGCTGCAGGTAATAAATCCTTCCTTCTCCCAGTCGATCTTCGGCTTGGTTGTATCTTTTGGCTCAACACCCAACCGAGAAATGAACCCAGTTTTCGGATAATAGCATCATCCTTCCTTTCTTTTTTAAAAAATGTTATTATTACAAAACAATACTAAAACCAGAATTAAAATTTAAAAGTTGAGGGAATTCCCTGGCGGTCCAGTGGTTAGGACTCAGTGCTTTCATGGAGGGCAGGGCCCAGGTTAAATCCCTGTTCCAGGAACTGAGATCCCACAAGCCTCGTGGTGTGGCCAAAAATAAATAAATAAATAAAAGTTAAATTAAAAATAAAATTTTATTAATAATTAATTTTTTACACAATTAAAAAAATTTACCCAGCAATCCCACCACTGGGTATATACCCAGAGATAAACATAATTCAAAAAGACACATGCACCCCAATGTTCATTGCAGCACTATTTACAATAGCCAGGTCATGGAAGCAACCTAAGTGTCCATCAACAGATGAATGGATAAAGAAGATGTGGCACATATACACAATGGAATATTATTCAGCCATAAAAAGGAACGAAATTGGGTCATTTGTAGAGACGTGGATGGACCTAGAGACTGTCATACAGAGTGAAGTAAGAAAGAGAAAAACAAATATTGTATATTAACACATATATGTGGAATCTAGAAAACTGGTACAGATGAACTGGTTTGCAGGGCAGAAATAGAGACACAAATGTAGAGAACAAACGTACTGACACCAAGGCGGCGGGGGTTGGCGGGGGGGGGGGAATGAACTGAACTGGGAGATAGGGATTGACATATACACACTAATATGTATAAAATAGATAACTAAGAAGAACCTGCTGTATAAAAATAAATAATTTTTTTTTAAAAATTAAAAGAACAGTTAAAATCCAAGAGAAAAATTGTCCCTCATCCCATCCCCTAATTAATTCATTTTTATTTGTCTGTGTTACTATCTACTCTTGATCCATACACTTAATAGATTTTTGCACTTTCGTAGGAATACTATAAATAGAATTTTATGTTCATTTTAAGTTAATGTAATACTATAAGTATCTTTCCCCCACAATCCTTGCGCCCCTCAACTTTCCTTTCCCACTTTTCCTGTACCTCATACTGCATACTCTCTATAACCAGTGTCAGTGCCAACAGCACTGGGTCCTTCCTCAGCTTTCTCGACGCCCATTCAAAAATATCCCGCCACATTCACATACAAATGGGATTCTCTTCTTGCTATCGATTTAAACATTTTTATACAGCTTTCTTTTTTCACTTAACAACACATCGTGGATGTCTCTCTAGGTCAATAGGCAGAGATTCAATGCACGCCGGTTCGAGCTGTGTTAACAGTCTGGACAACGATCAACCGCGTTGCTCCCAGAACCCTTCCCCCTCCACACAAAAGCTTTTATACATAACTTCTTTATCGTTCCTTTTACTTCTATAAGATTCTCAGAAGAGACATTGCTGGGTCAAAGGTCACGCACATTAAACATTTTAATAACTATTCCGGGATTACTATCCCAAAGGGCTCTCTCTAACACTTCACATTTCCATCAGCAACGCTTGTGAGGGTCCCTGTGCCCCCGATGGCCTTTAATATTGCCATCTTCACTCAGCAGGGGTGGGGAGAAACGGCTTTTCTTTTTAAAAGGATATATACCCTTTCAAGTTTAAAATAAGGGATTCACTGCCTGCACTGAAAAGAAGGCTAACACTGAAGCCCGTTTTCCAATTCGGCGTGATTGCTTTCCCCTGGCGGGGCCCCTGTTCCTCTTCCCAGTTTCCCTGAGCGTCGTCTAGGGTTTGGCTTCCGCGACGCCGCCCGGCCGTTTGCAGGGGGGCGTCCCCTGCCGCTCCGCCTAGCGCTGGGGGCAAAGGTGCGGGGTCCGCTGGCCGAGCTACTTCCCGACGCCCGGACTCTGAGGGGGCGGCGCGCGCTCCCGGGCGGCCCCACCCCTCCTCGTCCGGGCGAAGGCGCTTCGAGAACGCCGAGCGCGGCGCCCAAGGCTGTGGTGACTCTTATTCTTTCACCACTTTGAGGGACCCGGCGACGAATCCCCGGGACGCCGAAGAAGCGGCTGCGGAGTTCCGACGGGGCGGGCGTGAGGCCTAGCGCCGCTGTGGGCGCTGGGGCCGGAAGGCACCGAGCCCAGCTCAGCTGCGGGCCGGGGGCGTGGCGAGGCCGGATTCTGTTTCCCCCCGGCCCTGAGGAACTTTCGGTTTCGTTTCCGGCCGGCGTCTCCACCTCCCGGGAACCGCCCGCGCCCTTTCAGTCTCAGGCCCGACGGCCATGGCGCCAACCGCACTCCTCCGTGAGGTGACGCAGGTGCTGTGCGCGGCCGGGGGCGCCTTGGAGCTGGAGGAGCTGCGGCGCCGCTTGCGGCCGAGAGTCAGCAAAGATCTGCTGGAGCGGCTGTTGCGGGAGCGCGGGCTCTTGGCCGTGGCGCAGCGGGCGGCCGGGGCCGGCGCGGCGGCCGTCGAGCGTGTGGTGCTGGCCGTGTCGCCGCTGCGCGTGTGCGGCGCGTACCAGGGCCCGAAGCCGGGCTGCGTGGGGCTCTGCGCTCAGCTGCACCTCTGCAAGTTCGTGTTCTACGGCAAGTGCAAGTTCCTGAAGGACGGGTAAGGCGCCGCGCCGCGCCCCGGAGCCCGACGGCGGGGAGAGGGCCTCTTCGCTCCCAGCCCGGTCGTGGCCCTTCGTACATTCGGGGGCGACAGTGAGGTGGCCGTTCCCTGGCCTCTCCCCGGAATTCCCTTCCGCGAACATTTATCGAGCATTTACTGAATACCCGGAACTGTGCGCCGGACTCCGCGTCGAGCGGTGTCCTCTGGGCCCCTGCGCTCTCGGAGAGTGACTTAGAGCCCAGCAGGGGGTGGGACGCCCTGCGGGTGGCAGTACCGGGGTGGGGCCGGGGAGCGCTGGCCGAGGGAAGAGGGAGGCATCTCCAGAAGGAAAGGGGCTGCGGCTGACTTCTGCTCGGAGCTCCAGGGCGCCCCGGGCTCCAGAGCTGGCCGTGAGGGCCCACGCGGAGGCGGGCTCTCCGCCCAGCAGCCGCGGGACTCTTCTGAATCCTTTCTCACTTGCTTACAAGCCGGCAGCGGCTTCTGCTGCGTTTAGAATAAAACGCAAGCTCCTTACCGTCGCCCCCCGTGTCCCTCAGGGAACTGGTCCCTGCCGGCCCTCTTTCCTGGTCCCCTCCCTTGATGCCTTTCTGGTCCTGGGACACTCCCAGTCTTTGCTTATCCGGTGATCTCCGCTCTCCTGGACCGCCATTCCTGGTTTGCTTGGTGTATCGTTCAGGACTCGACTCAGGCATCACTTTTTTTCCTCTCCATCACGTTGTTCTGTTTACTTTTCTCACAGCGCCCGTCATGGCCGCGCGTTCCTTCAGTAGAACTGAAAACTCGGAGAGCAGAGGCCCCTCTGTCGTGGCCCTGGCTGGCTTTTCCCGGCCCTCAGCTCTGTGCTCTGCGCCCGGCAGGTGCTCAGTGAGATTTGTGGAGTGGATTAATGAGGTGAATGCTGAAGAATTTGGACCTCACCCTGAAGGTGGTGGGGCCCGTCAAATGGCAGGCGAGTCGCCATCAGGTGTGCGTTTGAGGAAGAGATCTTAGTGGTGCGGGGGCTTATTTAGAGGAGGATGTGATGCAGACCTGTTAGGAAGCTAGTCCAGTTATTTAGAAGAATTAGTTTCTTTTCTTCTTTCTGCCGTAACATGGTAGACATTATTTGTTGCTCACGTCAGGTCTAAGGGTAAGGTTTAATAGTCAGCATGGGGTATGGACCTTGATGCATGCAGTCATTTAGGGACCCAGGCTGGCAGACCTAGACTCTGCTCTCCTCAACCCATGGCTCTTAAGGCCATCTGGGTATCAGGTTCCAAGGAGCAGGTGGAGGAGATGGAAGGTAGAGAGCTGGTGGGAGGTTTTTATGGGCCAGGTCTGGAATGGTAGCTATCTTTCTCTGTCCATGTCACCTGCACCACAGGATGTCTCATGACTCTGCCTGGGTGCAGGAGGAGCTGGGAGATGTGGTCCCTGGGAAGCAGCTGCCCAGAAATACCCTTAAGAGGAAGGGACATATGTGTGAGAAATTTGGGAGAGCTGGTGAGAGGGTGGTGACAGGATCCGAAAGGCGATGACTCATTTTTCTTTATTAATGTTGACTCAGAGCTGACTTCCCTTTCTTACTGTTGACAGAGAGCGGGAGAGGGTTTTGTTTTGAAGCGTGCCCAGGGGGTAGCTATCCAGGTCTGAAGCTTGGGAGGATCGCCAGGGCCCTGAGATGCTAGTTTTGGGACTTGCTGGGCAGTGTGTGCCATGGCTGCAGCACCAGGAGTGGGTTGGATCCGGGGTGGAGGCTGAGAGTGGAGCCCTGGGGCTGCAGGGGCTGGTGGAGAGGCGGCACCTCCGGGTGGAAGGAGGAGCACACCTGGAGAGGAAGGCAGACACAATAAATGGCGGATGGAGGGACCTAATGACGGGGATCACTGGTGGGTCTTGTTAATGTCCGTAGTTGGTAAAATAAAGATGGCAGCCCTATTAGGCTAATCCCCAAAATTTGGGGTCAGATTTTATTTGTCTTGGAAATCTGGTATTTACTGGCCTGGATGATCCTGAGTTTTCTTCTTTTTTCCCTCTTCCTTGTGGTTTACACAGGACAGTTTGTTGAACCTTCCTTCTCTGGCTGTTTCTGGGTTGCATAAGGGAGAGTGGGTGTGGTCAGCTGCACATTCTATACTTTCCCTGGGAAGTTACTTGTCTTCCTCAACCACAGGGTCACCTGTCTCAGAAGTAGATCATCACTGCTGCTTTTGTTCACTGATGACAGCTGGGGAGGGTCCTAGGTCCCCGATTCCATCCTGTGCTTAGGGGGCAGTGAGCACAGTGGTTAAGAGCCCAGCTCCAAGGCAAGCCTGCCTTGTCTCTACCCTGGCTCTGTTCCTTGCCCGCTGAGTGATCTTGGGCAAATTACTTTTTATCTGAGCCTCAGTTCCCTCATCTGCAAAATGGGATAGTATTACCCACCTTACAGGCTTGTTGAGGACAGTATGAGTTAACTCACAAGACATTTAGGCAGACCCTGGTTTGTGGTAAATGCCCAATGAGTTTTAGTAGCCATCATTATCATTGTAATTACCAAGCCCCTCTGCCTAGAATGTTCTTCCCTGCTGTCCGTGCCTGGTTCCTCAACCCTAAGTATTTGGCTCAGGTTTTATACCTTCCAGGCACCATCCCTTGATTGCTTCCCCACTTCTGTCAGGCTCAGGTGCCCCTCTCTGCGCTGATGCATCCTGAGCACAGCTGACCTTGCACTTCCCACAGCATTTTAGAGTCATCTCAACGTCTGTGTCTCCACTAGAGAGAAGGAGAGGGGTTGGATGACTCCAAGGTTTTCAGCCTGTGCAGTGGAAGAGGGAAGTTGCCCTTTACTAAGATGGGGGAGCCCATGGGAGGTGCAGGTTTGGGGGAGTAGATCCAGGGGTTCAGTTTTCTTTTGAGATGCTTATCATAGGTATGGCAGTGTCTTGAGTCAAGCAAATGCTATTTACCCGACTCTTCTGGGACCTGTTGACTCAGGTGATCATTTGAAGGCTTATCTTTGGATCATTGGGGCGTGGTGCCAGTCCCTGGCTCACAGAGAGTGTTCAAGAGGGGCTTGTTGATCAAAAGAATGCAGGAGGGGAGCAGAAAAAGGGCTGGGCCTCAGTAGTGGTGCATGCGTGCGTGCGTGCGTGTGTGTGTGTGTACATGCCTGTAACCATAAGCTGTCCACACTCATTTATTCAGCCAATGTTAAATGCCAGTAAGTGCCCAGAGACTGGCACGCTGTGACTCTGGGGGAATGGCCCCATCATTCTCATCAAAAACCTGCTGAGAGGTGCTGCCCTGGGCCTAGAACTTGCAAGGCACCATCTCTTCCTTTGTAAATAAGCACTATGATTTTTCATTGCATAGACATACTGGTTTTCTCTGGTGTTTCTAAACAATGTCAGGAACTATTTCTGAAAAATTTTCTTAAAGATTGTTTTTACCAGCTGTATTAGTTTGCTTGGGCTGCCGTAACAAGGTACCACAGACTGGGTGGCTTAAACAACAGAAACTTATTTTCTCACAGTTCTCGAGGCTAGGAAGTCAGAGGTCAAGGTGTCAGCAGGTTGTTGTCTCCTGACACCAACCTTGGCTTGTAGATGCCTTCTTCTCCCTGCGTCTTTACATGGTCTTCCCTCTGTGTCCTGATCCCCTTTTCTTATAAGGACACCGGTCAGATTGGATTAGGCCCCCCAGTGACCTTATTTTAACTTAATCACCTTTTTGAAAGACTGCAGATACAGTCACTTCTGAGGTACTGGGAGTTAGGACTTCAACATAAGGGTTTTGGGGAGACGTTTCAACTGTGACCCCAGCCCTGCTTCTTTGCAGGAAGGACTGTAGGAACGGTCACAACTTGACGTCCGATCACAACGTGAGCGTGCTGAAAACTCACGGCGTGGACCACCTCAGCTACAGTGAGCTCTGCGTGCTCTTGTTACAGAATGACCCCTTGCTCTTGCCAGAGGTGAGTGCCAGGAGAGGGTGGGCCTGAGTGTAAGTGATGAGGGAGGGACCAGGAGGTGGGAAGACAGGGAGACATGGCGGAAGAGAGGCCAAGGGCCCCACTGTGATCGCTGGGGTCTGCCTGGAGGGAGACCTGGCCTGAGTTCCCGGCTCTGCTGAATTTTAGCCCTGCGATCTTGTGCCAACCTTGCTCCCTCTTGAAGCCTCCTTTCCCTCTATGTCAGTTGGGCTGGTACCTCCTTTGCAGGGCTTCTGTGAGGTTGGGGGAGCCCGTTTGGCCAGTGGCTGCAGCCAGTTGTTACACAGAGCGGAGGGAGTGAGAGATTCCAGCTGGCCCCTCCCTGTCTAGCAGGACTTAGAAAAATGCAGGTACTGCCAGACCCTGGAGGTCTGTGGGGAAGTTTTCTAACTTGGGTTGATGTGAACTCTCATACTGCATTTCAGACAGTAACCACCCACTTGTATTGAAGCTCACTGCAATGGTCATGGACTAGCTCGAGTCCTAAAAGAAGCGGACCCCAAGGTGGGATTGGAAGTTTGAGAGATTTACTGGGGAGGGAGCAAAGAAGGTGGGGAAGCCTTCAGGTGGTGATGGTGCTCTGACATCTGTGGCCGGAGAAGGGGCAGGAAAGGGACCCGGTAGGAAGAGACCCTGACTGCAGTGCAGTGCTCAGAAAGCTTCCGCCCAGCCAGCGAGAAGTTCTGAGCCAAAGTCCCTGTTGGTGGCGTCCTGTGTCTCCCCAGAACGACCTGCCCGGTCGCTGTCTGAGAGCAGCCCTTGGGAGCGCCCTCTGTGTAAAGAGGGCGGCTGCAGAGGGCAGCAGCTGGGCCGAGAGTTGCCTGTGCTCTGTGGCGGGTCCGAGCGGTCGTTCTGTGGCCAGCACAGGTTCTGTGGGATGCCCTGGCACTGCTTCTTGGATGAGGCGACAGGGATTAGATGGATATATTTTAATGACAGTGCTTCCTTCTTACTCAGTTGAAACCTCCCATTTGAGAAAGATGCTACATAGCAAATGACTGGCACATAACAGGTGTTAAGTGTTTTCCTTTGCCTTTTGAAAACTAGTGTAGATTTAATTCACCTATATTGACAATCCATTACAGACGAGGCACTGGTGGTAAGGAGGTGAAAGACCCTTTCTGCTCTTCTGGGGGGGCACAGCTACTGGGTGGGACAGTAGCGGATGATATCATCGGATGATAGCAAGGTGCTGTTGTAGGTGCTTTAGCAGGAGTCGGTGCTCTGGTCTCGGGGGCACAGTTTGGGCACCGGGGAAGGTGCCCTGGATCAGATGGTGCCTGCTCTGGGTGCTGGAGGGTGAGTGAAGGATGAAGGTCTGGGAAGAGGGAGGCAGAGATCGGGAAGCCTACCTGGTCAGGGCACAGTGTGTAGGTCGGCATGACCTGGACTTAGGGGGAGGGGAGAGAGAAATGCGAAGGTGGAGGCTCAGCCATACAGCCTCCTGCGTCACAGGCAGGAGTTGGGGCGAGGTTGTGTTGGGAGGGTAGGCATTAACATTTTGGAGTGATCACCTTGGTAGTGGTATGAGAACTGAATCAGCAGGTGACCGGCCTGGAATGCGCAGCCTCTGTCTCCTGGGGTGTGTGGGGTGCTTCAGGACACAGTGCTAGCACATGGGGGCTGTGACCAAAAGCTCGGATCCAGGGTGGCTTTCCTGCCACGTCCGCTGCTCTCAGGCTGGCCCCCTTATCAGTTGACCATTTGGGGGCCGCCACCATGAGTTGAGCACCCACTGTGTTCCAGGCATTGTATTAGTCACTTGGTATATTTCTTATTTAATTCTCACAATAGCCCAGCAATGTAGGTGGCATTATTTCCATTTGGGGGATTAAAAAACGGAATCTCAGAGCTGGTGAGTGGCCTGCCCAAGGTCAGACAGCTTGTAAGTGGCAGGATCAAGGTTAGGGCCCAGCTCCCTCTGATCTTTTCCCTCGGGGCTTCCATTTCCAGAAGGGACCCCCTGCTGATCTGGGCCTGGGTTCTGTAGCCCTCTGTTCAGTGTAATGCCTGTGAGTTGAGTGGGTGGGCCCTTGGTGGTCTCTGGTTTAGTTCCCATCTCCAAGAACGTGGAATGTAGAGGAAAAGGAACAGTTGATTCAAGTTCAAGCCCCGCCCCTTACCAACAACCCAGTCCAGCAGGTACTGTATGTGCCAGGTGTGTTAGACAGCTGTGTGACCCAGGGCAAGCCTTTTAACTTCTCTGAGTCTCATTTTGCACTTGGGAAATGAAAGGGCTGTATTTGGCTTTCTTGAAGATACTTTAAAGCCTCAGAGCCTCTTTGACCTAGAATTGGAGAAAAAAAAGTGCTGGGAGAAACTGGGCCCTGGGTTAGAGAGAGTTGGTGAATCAGTGGGGGCAGGGGCTAGGTAGCGTGTAAGGTTTGTTAGTAGTGTAAGGTTTGCTGTGCGAGTTACATTAAAATGTTTTCTCATGTGAAGGGAGCAGCTCTGATCAGCTGGATGTTCTTTGGATTTTCCCGGCGGAGGGGCTTGTTCTGAGCAGTCCGCTGTCCTCCCCGGTCCCATTTACCAAGGGCATGTGCTAGCGGCATCCATCTAGAGTGAGGGATGTTCTCAGAGCTGTGCGACCAGTGTCACAACGGGATCGCAGCCTTGGCTAGGTCTCTGGAGGAACCTCTTTCTCTAGTAGGTGGCTCAGTAAGGAGGTGGTGTTGTGTGAGGCCTTTCTAAGCTGCTGTCGTTTTTCCTTCTCTGTTAACAGATCTGCCTTCATTACAACAAAGGACATGGACCCTACGGCTCTTGTTCCTTTAGAAAGCAATGTGTCAAACTCCACGTCTGCCAGTATTTTTCACAGGGTGAATGCAAGTTTGGCACTGGCTGTAAGAGATCCCATGATTTCTCTAATTCTGAGAACCTGGAAAAACTGGAGAAGTTGGGCATGAGGTCAGAGCTGGTGAGCAGGCTGCCTTCCATTTACAGAAATGCTCATGACATCAAGAATAAGAGCTCTCCCTCCATCAGAGTGCCGCCTCCTCCCTCTTGGTCACAGGGGACTTCCGGTAAGGCTCTGGGCTGGGGCTCCTGGATGCCAGCTGACCGCTAAATGGCATGTGTGACTTTGGGCAAGTCTGTGCTGCTTCTAGTAAAATGCAGTTGGCCATCCCCTCCTAGCCAGTGGGGATTGTGAAGATGAATTGAAATCAGAGCTGTGAACGAGCAAGACATTCTAAACAAATGCCGACTGGTGTCGAGGGTGGGTGAATTCTCTCTGGGCCTCATCTGCACAGAGATGGGAGATGCTGCTTCTCCCTATCCAGTCTTCTCTCTGCCCCCCTGGAGAGCTTGTTTTCCAGTGAGGGACCCCAGAGTTAATGCCATGCTGTACAACTCTGGGGCCATCCTTTGCATTGCATTCTGTTTAGATTTTTTTTTTTTTAATGAGTGAATGAAGCATATTTTATTTACTTATTTTTGAATGAAGCATATTTTAATTTCAGCTCTCTTCTTGACATGAATGGATCTTTTTCGTCACTGCAGGTTGACTTTGTTCACCGCTCATCTCTAGACGGTGCCGACCACAGTAGGCACTGAGACATTTGTTGAATGGGTGAATCTGTCAGGAGACTTGTTACAAAATTTTTTTTGAGAAATATCAGGCTTATTGACAGGCAAACGGGGGAATTTTGAGCGGAGATTGTTTATTTAATAAGCATTTCTTGAGTACCTGTTGGTTGGGACGTGAATACCATGGTCCCTCAGGGAGGCTGTGATGCCTTGGTGTCCTTTGGATTTTCACAGTATCTGCTGTTGGCTGGCCGTTCTGATGATCCATTTTCTCATTCAACAAATGTGAGTCCTGGCCACGTGCTGGCCACTATCCTGGGCCCTGGTTATACCTTGGTGACTGTGAGCCGTGGCTCCCCCCCACTTGTTTGCTGTAGTGATAATCTAGGATTTTGAATAGAACACTTCCTAGAATACCAGTGCCAGGATGATCAGCAAACAAACTTATCACTCTAATCTTACCTGATTTTTATATTTGAAAGTTGTCCTCGTCATATGTTTTTTCTTTACATTTTCTTCAATTATTTTTGGTTAGTTTCTTTCAACAGTAAGAAGCCTAGAAGCAAACAGGTTTTGCTTTAAACAGTTTGTTAAAAGTGTCAGTTGGATTATGGCCTTGTTAGAAAGGGAGGGGAGGATACCTGCGCCTGGGGGGAGAGGGAGGCCAGCTCTAAGGCTCCACAGGTGTGGGTTTTAAGGTGCAGCCTGTGGCTGTCTGAGGGGCCTATAAAACAACAAGGGAAGATGAATAACAAAATAGGGAGGGTTTGCTAATGAGTTTTATATGCTTATACGGTGGCAGTTGGGGCCCACCGAAATGTAATTATTAGGTAATGGCTCATAGAAGCACTTCTAGTAAAGGTAAACTTTGAGAGCACTTGCACGCTCTTGTTATATTACAGTAGTTTTTGAAAATTATTTATTTTTATTTATTTTTGGCTGCGTTGGGTCTTCATTGCAGTGTGCGAGCTTCTCATTATGGTGGCTTCTCTTGTTGCGGAGCACCGGGCTCTAGGCACGCGGGCTTCAGTAGTTGTGGCTTGAGGGCCCTAGAGCGCAGGCTCTGTAGTTGTGGCGCATGGGCTTTGTTGCTCCGCGACATGTGGGATCTTCCTGGACCAGGGCTCGAACCCGTGTCCCCCGCATTGGCAGGCGGATTCTTAACCACTGCGCCACCAGGGAAGTCCCTACAATTTTTATAATTAACCTAAATTAGGTTTCATTTTGAATTGTGGGCTTTCTGTTTATTGTTATTTTTTTCTTGGTATTGGCACCCGATTCTAATAGTTCATTGACAGGTATTTGCTTTTGCAGTCAAATCTAGTTTATAAAATGCAGCCTTCACTTGCTCTCTGGGCTCATCACATCCGTAGATACAGAAGGAAAATGTTGGTTAGTGGTTCCCCCCTATTAAAAAAGTATCCCAGGTTCCACTGTTGAAGGCTTCTGATTGTGTCAGTCTGAGGTAGAGCCGGGCACTTCTGTTTTTAAACAGGTCTCCTAGTGAATTGGGTGCACAGCCAGAGTTGAGAAAAGACTCACCCCCAGCCCCCAACCATGACGTCCTGGATTTGGCAAGCAGCCCTGTGACCTTGGGCTCCCTGATTCCTCCCTAAAAAGCAGAGGACCCACCTGTGTGTCTGAGGGTGCTTTCGTCCAGAACTTTATAAGATTTTGTGAGGTTGCCTTGCCCACTTTTGCCTCATGCAGAGGGATGAATGAATCCTTTTTTCTCTCCTTTGTACCTTGAACTACCCCAACCCCATGTCAGAAGCATCGGTGATACATCTTTGCAGTGTTTCTTTGTAGAAAGAAGAGGTGCAGGTTCTGTGTCCCCAAACACTGCCAACCAAGAGGAGAGTGATCAGATTTGCTTGTTCCATATCTGGAAGAGTTGTAGCTTTCAAGGTGAGTCAGGGGAAACCCCTTCGTCCATTTGTGGGCGGGATAACTGCTTCTGGTTCCCAGAGCTCTGCTCTGACACCACCCCTCGAGGTCCTCTCCCCACCGCCGTCCAGAGAGGGTCAGGCCATCTTAATTGTGAGCTGGTGTCACTTCAGTGATTTTGTTGGGGAGTTGAGGGTGATAGGAATTACTTGAGTTTCTAAAAATCAAACTGTGGATGGAGAGCATGACCGTTTGGTTCGTGCAGCAAATGAGTGTCAAGTGTTGCCCCTTGGTCAACTTAGCATGAGGTCACAGACCTGCAGAGACACTCGGATGCCCAGTCTAGTGTCCCTTATGGAGGGAGGTTGTAGTCTCAGAGATAACTTAGAACCTGGGAACGCCTTCCCTCAGGAGGAAACACCTGTGTTCACTCTTGGGGGATCAGTATTTATTTAAGTTTGGGGTTTCTCTCCACATTCTCTCTTTTATCAGAAGTAGCAAATCTTGTGTGTGGGTGTGGGTGTGGGTGTGAGACTGTATTTTCACTAAACCTTTGTTCTTGCTGCTGTCTTGGGCTTTGATTGAAGAAAGATTCCTTCTCAAATTTTGTGACTCCGCTTAAAAAAAAACAAACCACCAAAACTTCCTGTTTTGTTTTCAGTCTTTAAAAACTACCCAAGCAATTCATGAATATTTTCACTTTGTAGAAGAGTGAAATGATACAGAGTAAAGCCTGAAGTCTTCCTTCAGCCTTCTCTGAAGGTAAACACGTGATGTGTGGTCATATTTGTTTCACATATTTTTCAACAGATGGGAGCATGCACATTATTTAACCTGCTTCTTTTATTTAATGGTGTGTACTTGAGATTTTTTTCTACATTAGTATGTATGTGTATGTCTACCGGGATTTTAAAAACAACTGTGTAGTATTTGATTAGAGTGATTTTTTTTCCCTTGAGCGTCTGAGTACACATGTGTATTTCCATAGATAGATTCCTGGAAATGGAATACTAGGTCAAGGAATATGTGCTATATATACATATATATATATATGTGTGTGTGTGTATGTGTGTGTGTATATATATATACATGTATGTGTGTGTATATGTATATATATATATATATATAGTCTTAAAAATCAGCATTATTAGATATAATTTACATACAATAAAATGCACCCATTTTAAGTATACCTTTTGAGTTTTGGTAAGTATGTTTGCCCATGTAACTATCACTATAATCTAGATACGGAACCGTTCTCTCATTCCAAAAATTCCCCTTATGCCCCTATACAGTCGATCCTCACCCCCCAGTTTCCTGGCCCAAGGCAATCCCTGATCTACTTTTTGTTGATGTAGAGTAGATGTGCGTTTTCCAGAATTTTATATAAATGTAATCATACAGCATGTATTCTCCTGTTGCATGGATTAACTACAAGTTGTTTATCCATTTATATGTTGATGAACATTTGGGTTTCCAGTTTTTGGCTTTTATAAATAAAGCCTCTATCAATATTCATGTACAAGTTTTCATGTGGTTGTATGTCTTCCTCTCTTGGGTAAAGACCTAGAAGTGGAATGTCTGATCATATGGTAAATGTGTGTTTAACATTACAAGATACAGCCAGACTGTCTTCCAAAGTGGATGTATTTCGCCTTCCCACCAGCAGTGTGTGAGCGTTTTGCTTGCTCTGCATCCTTGCCAACACTTGGTATTGTCAGTCCTATGAATTTTAGCCATCCTAGCAAATGAGTAGTATCTCATTGTGGCTTTCATTTGCATTTCCCTGATGAGTAATGATATTTAACATTTATGTTCATGTGCCTTTTGGCCATTTGTATATCTTCTGTGAAGTATCTGTTTAAATCTTTTGCCTATTTTACAGGCAGATAACAGCTTTGTTAAGATATTAAGTATATTTCATATAGTATACAATTCACCCATTTAATAGTTTTTAATATAGTCAGAGTTGTGCAACCATCATCATGGTCAATATTAGAACATTTTCATCACCTCCAAAGAAATCCATAACCATTAGCAGTCACTACCCATTCTTTCCTCCCCCCAGCTCCTGGCATTTACATTATGTCTCTGGGTTTGCCTGGATATTTCATATAAATGGAATCATACAACGTGTGGTCTTTTGTGACTGTTTGGCCCATTTTTTTATTGGGTTGTTTGATCTCTCATTATTGACTTCTAGTAGTTTTGAATATTCTTTATTCATGTCTTTGTCAGATATAGGTATTGAAAATATATTCTCCCAGTCTTTGTCTTTCATGTTCTTTTTTTTTTACAGTATCTTTGGAAGAATATGTTTTACGTTGATGTCCATTTTAATATATTTTTTAATGGTTTGTGGTTTTTGTGCCCTAAAAATCTTTGTCTCTTCCAGGCCCAGGAAAATGTCTCTCCTATGGTTTTTTTTTTTCCAGAAGTTTATAGGCTTAGCTTTTATGTTTAGGCCTGGTTGTTTCTCTTGATCTATTTTCTCCAAAAATTGTTTCCTTAGGGGTTGATTCTTCCGTGTGAGTTAGCTGCCTGTCTGTGTTATTTTTCCTCGTGTGTTGGGTGGCTCTTGGTTGTGTGCCCATGTTGGTACTCAAATCCCTGTGCCTACTGGTGGATGCTGATTCTGATTCCAGGCTTAATGGGGAAGAGGCGGTAAGTCTTGGTTGGTTGGTTGTGGGGGCTGCTAGCGTATGTTCGAAGGTCAGGGCGGGGGCTTTGATGGCTTTCTCGCATGCTTCTCTCTCCAGCCCCTGTATCCACACCCACGTGTTCTATGGGACAAAGAACAAGGTTGCTGGGCACAAGCAAGGCACTGATGGGGCACTTGCTCCACTGGGTCCTGATTCCTCTCAGTGCTCTTGTCCGGGTGTCTTTCTTGCTCCTTGTTACACCTGACTCTGAGTTTGTGAAGCCCCCAGCTCCTTCCTACTTCTGGGGTGGCTCTCTTCTGCATATTCTACATGTATTTTTCTCTCTTTGTTGGTTTGGTTCTTACTGCTTCATATTTTTAGGAATTCTTTAGTAATTCTGGTCTTTTGATGGTACTTCTGTTTTCCAGTGCTTTTGGATTTCTTCTTCTCTGTGGTCTGTCATTTCAAGGGAAGTAGGGAGAAAGGGGATGTGGATGTGGGTACTTTGCCAATTTGATTTGGTTTCTGTGACTAACCTAGAAAACCTAGACTTGGGAATGCAACAGTGAGGTGGGGAACATTGGAAGAAGGGAGGGAAACAGAGAGGGGACAGAAGGACCAGGAAAGATGTAGCAGAGCAGGGGCTTTGCACGCTCAGCGCTGAGCGAGGACTCCGCTCTTGCCATCTTCAGGGCTGCAGTGGCCTGCGTGGCATCCTCCTCCTCAGGGCACCTTCCGGCTTGTGAGCAGCATGGGCTCCATGCTCAGGTTGGATTAAGAGCTAGAAGCCTCAGGCCTCACAGTGCCTTCCCCTGGCCCCTATGTCCTTCCCAAGGAAGTGTCAGCCTCGAGAGGGGTGGGTGGTGCTCCTACCTTGACAGGTGCCTTCTTAAGGGGAGAGCCTTTCTTCAGGCTGTCCAGGACTCACCTGTGCTGGGCTGTATAGATGAGCGGCTGAACTCTCATTCCTCATCATTTCCCTTAGTGCCCCTTAGGAAGAAACAGGAAATCTTATTTGGTCGTGACCTCTGGACCACAGCTGTGGCCTTATCTATTCAGGTCGAGCCCCTGGTTATCACTTTATTGTCCACACCCCTGGTCAGGAGTCTAAGAAGGCTCCGTTTGGCCTGGTGTGAGCCATCCCTGCCCTAACTCTGGACAGGCCAGGACATCCTGACTCCCCAGTGGGGCTCTTTCCAGCCTGGTTGAACTTGGCAGAGATTTCCTTGGTTGGGGTCCCTCCTCCTGTTCTCTAAGCCCTGTCGGCCTGGCCTCAGGCCTGGTCTTCGACAAGCCCAGGCTGTCTCCTCACTTCCTCCCCGGTCCCTGCCACCCCACTGCTCCCTTGCAGAGTCTCTGGGAAAGAAGTGGCATTAAGACTTGCCTGAAAGACTGCGTACGATGTGAGAAAATTTTAATTTTTTTCAGGTGTCAAGTTAGCCATTGCTTCATTGTTATTATTTTGAAAGATGAATTAAAAATGTACAAAAGACAGTCAGTAAGAAATGTCTTCGTCACAACCCTTTTCCCCAGCACCCAGATTCCCTTCAGAAAGTCATTATTACTAGTTCCTTGAATATTTTTCCATCAAGAGTTTATACAAGCACAAGTGTGTATGTTTAGTCTTTTCTTTTTACACAGGTACACTTTATGAACGCTGTTTTGTATCTTTTTTCACTTAACTAGATGTTTAATTTTTTGGACTATATATTTTTGTGGTTCAAAATTCAAAACAAATCTCTCCTCCTGACTTTGTGCTGTGCCACCCAGTCCTCCGGCAGCAAGGAATACTGTGTGCGTGTATGTGTATTCAGTCCGAGTATCGCTAATCTTATTTTTTCTATTCTTTTACCCAAATAGAGGCATTCCACACCTGTGTATCTTTCTACCTAATAGTGTAAATCCTGCAGGTGTCAGTGTGAAGATTCCCATTGCTCTTCTTTCCTGTCTCTCTTTCCTCTCACAACATTCCTCCGTCAGGATGTACCAGAACCTCACAGTCTATTGAAAGGTAGAGGGAGGGTGTGGGCAGCGTTCCAGGTGAGCGGCCGACATGAGCCAAGGCAAGGCGGGCAGGAGGTGCTAGGAGGTACAGGCCCCAGGAGCACACAGAAGGCATGGGGGAGTAGTTGGATGGAAACCGTAGACCCGGGCCGTGTGTATAATGCCTTCGGGGGGTGGGGTGTGTTGAGGAGGGGTGAGTAAGTTAGCAGCCAGAAAGATCAAGGTGGGCTGAAACCACACTGCTGACCCACCTGCTGTAGGACCTGCTGGGGTTGGGATGGTTCTGGTAGAGATGAACCTGCTCCCGTTTCTGGTGTGACCACGCCCCATCCAAGTGTCACGTGTGTAGCAGTAATGCACGGACAGACTGCCCCTGCAGACATGGAGCCTTCGACCATCGCATGATCAGCTTCTTTACTCTCATGAGATGAAATTCATACATAATGTAACCCACCAACACACAGTTTTTAAAAAATCAGTTTAGTATGTTTCATGTCCTATTAACAAGGGAGACATAAAAGGAAAGTGTATATCCTAAAATGCATAGTATTTGATATCTAAATGCTCAGGTATGACTGCATTAAAAAAGGCTCCCTCATAGATTTCCAAAATGTTCCCAGGTCAGCAGGCAGCACCACACCCCTTGAGAACTGTGGGTCTGGGCCAGGCTGTGTATTGCCAGTGTGCTCACTTCTTTATATTTTTATTTCAGATAAGTGCAGTAGAGTTCATTTCCATTTGCCATATCGATGGCAAGTCTTAGATGGAGGCAAGTGGAAGGATTTGCGCAAAATGGAGCTTGTCGAAGAGGCATATAGCAATCCTGCAAGAGACGGGTATGAAATGTGTCACTTGTGTCTGCTTTGTGCCTGGGCTTTTGTGTGTGGTACGGGAAGTTTAGACACAGTAGGGTTTCGTTTTGATGGGCTTCATACACAGACGCACACACACAGAGTAAGGAGGCGGGAAGCTCCGTGCGCGAAATTGGAAGTTGACGGTCATGCTGGTGGTTGGTGCCCGTGTTGCCCCATCTTCCTCTTTTTTCAGGGAGGAGCTATGGGGAGAGAAGGGGTGGGTACCAAGTAAGTTCTGAATTATTTGATGCTGGGATTGATCATATAAATATATCCTCATTGATTAGTCCAGAAAAGCAAGAGGCAATCATTTGTGAAATTTTTAGCCTTTGCCTGTAAAGTCATACAGCTGAACTACTGTTTATTGTTCAGCCTTTTTTATTTTTCTAAGTATGTCCTAGTATTTTCACTTAGTTGAGAGTAAATGGGGAAGTCCTGGGTAGCCTTATTTTCAAATGCCTATCATATCTTGGATTAAACTTGCTAAAATGTGTTGCCAAGAAGAGAATTTGAGCCCGTTTTTTGAGTGGATAAAATAAATTTGTGCTTAGGGTGCAATTATGTGCAAATTGCTACTGGTAAAGCATGTGAAACAAATTATCCCCCTTCAGAAGATTAAGTGGCTCACATAACCAGCTCTTATCTACGTCCCCCCTTCTCTTTCTCTTCCTTTTTTTTGGGAGGCTTTTTAAGTCAAAATTTATACTCGTTGACATGCACAGATATTAAGTATATAGTTCAGTGAGTTTTGAGGAAGGTATGTACGCTTGTGTAGCCAACGCTCTGATCCAGCTGTAGATCATTTTCATCACCCAGAAGGTCCCCTCCTGCCCCCTTCCAGTCAGTGCCCACCCTGTAAACCACCGCTGTTCCAACATCTGTCAGCACAGATAGTCTCTCCTGTCCTTGAACCTCATCTGAATGGAGCTACTCTGGACTGTTGCCTGGAGGCTTCTCTCAGGGCTCTGTTCTTGACGCTTCTCCCGGTCCATGTGTGCTCGGGCTTCTTTCGGGTAGGTGTTCGGGGGTGCGCCTGCTGGGAAGTAGGCTGGTCCCTCCTCAGTTCTGCCAGGGGATGCCAGATTCTTTTCCACAGTGATTGTACTGCTTCCCACCCCCACTTAGCGGTCTGTGGTGACATGTCTCCCTCACATTTGGTGTAGTCTGCCGTCTGCGCTTTTCTAGTCTTCGGTGTAAAATAAGGTCTCCATTTTCATATCCCTGAGTCCTGGTGACGGCAAGTGTCTCTTCACATGTTCAGTGGCCATTTATGCTTCTTCTGCTGTGAAATGTCTGTGCTTGTAGTTTGCCCATTTTGTTGAGGGGAAAGGTTGTGTTCTTCATTAGTTCTCAAACTTCAAGAGTTTTGGAACTCTTCAAGCTTCTGGGTATTAAATGTGTGTTGAAAATAAATGAACTCCAGTCAGCTTATGATATCTGTTAATGAAGAGAAGTATTTATCTGTCCTTTCCTTTATAGTTTTATACTTTTTTCTTTTCTTTTCTTTTTTTTTTTGGAGGTTTTATACCTTTTGTGTCGTAAGAAATCCTTCCTTATCCTGAGACCGTAAAATATTTGTCCTGAATTTTCTTTAAAAATTTTTAACATTTTAAGAACTGTATTAACCTCTCCTTGCGTGTGGTGAAGTGTAGGTCCAGTTTCATTCTTATGCAGATGAACTGCCAGTTTTTCCAAAGACCACTTTTTAAAAATATATTTAATTAAAACATTTAGAGTTTGGGATTGACATGTATACACTGTTATATTTAAGATAGTTAACCAACAAGGACCTATTGTATAGCACAGGGAACTCTGCTTAATATTCTGTAATAACCTAAAGGGGAAAAGAATTTGAAAAAGAATAGATACATGTATATGTATAATTGAATCACTTTGCTGTACACCTGAAACTAAGACAACATTGTTAATCAACTATACTCCAATATAAAATAAAAAATTTTAAAAAAAGAAGTAAGACATTAAAAAAATAAAAATAAAATGTTAGGATAAAAAAAGTAAAAAAGAAGTATTCAAAAAGTAAATCAAATTGAGACAAATGAACCAAAATATGTATGGGATAAAGGATAAACCGCATAGAGAAGAAATATTCCAAGTGATTTGTTTAATACGTTGTAATTCGACTCTACATCTTTAGGAAGATATGTTCTTACGGACGAAAGAACAGCAAAAAAAAAAGTCTTAAACTCTGCTCAGCAAAAAAATAAAATTTAAAAATTGTGATAAAATAGACATAACTTAAAATTTACCATCTTAACCATTTTTAAGTGTAAGGTTCAGTGGCATTAAATACATTCACATTGTTGTGCAGCCATCTCTACCATTCATTTCCAGAAGTCAGTCAATTTTTAAACCCACCAAAACTGAGCCAGATTTGGCAAAATGTGAATACATTTTATAGCTTAATTTCAGACTTAGATGCTAAGTACTACTTTTGTAAGTAGGCCATCTTTTTTGCATCTGTTTTCAATGCTGTCTGTGTCAGGTGTTGAGTTAGCAAATACACACCCGTCTGTTTCTGGCCTCTTCTGTTTCATTGGTCTGTGTGTCTCTGTGTCAACATCACACTGTCTCATGTAGAAGAGCTTTACAGTACGTTTAGGCATGTGGTAAGGCAAATCCCCACCTTATTTTTCCTCAAATTGTCTTGCCTCTTGGTCTTTTGCTCCTCTTCAGAAATTTTAAAATCTGCCTGTTGGTTTTCACAAAAAACTCTGTTGTGGTTTTTTTTAACTTGAAATTGCATTGTCTATTATCAGTTTGGGGAGAACTGACATCATAATGATGCCAAGACTTTTTATTCATATACGTGATAGCATCTCATTTAAACGTTCTTTAATATTTTTCAGTAGTTCTCTAATTTTCTCCATTAAGGTCTTGTGTATCTTTTGTTAGATTTTTTTTTTCTTTAGGGATTTATTAGCTTCTTCATTTCCTTTTCCAAAAAAAATTTCTCCAGTTTTTTTGAGAGATAATTGACATACAACACTGTAGAAGTTTAAGGTGTAGAGCACGATGACTTGACACAAGTATATATTGCCAAGTGATTACTGCAGTAGGTTTAGTTAACATCCATCACCTCATATAGTTACCCCTACCCATTTATTTTCTCGTGATGAGAACTTTTAATATTTATTCTCTTAGCAACTTTCAAATTACCATACAGCATCATTAACTATAGTTAATCATGTTGTGCATTACATCCCTAGTTACATGTTTTTGTTGTTGTATTTTCTCCCTGCTGATGTGTAGAAATGCAGTTGACTTTTCTATCTTATATCCTGCAACTTTACTAAAATATCTTAACTCAGAATCTACTGATAATTTATTTGAATTATCTGTATAGTTATCTATATGTTCTAGGTATCTGTATAGAAATTAATATCTGTGAATAGCAGTTTGTTTTTCCTTTTCAATTCTTACACATTTTATTTCTTTTTATTGTCTTATTATAGTGGCTAAGATCTGTACCATGCTGAATAGAAGTGGTGATAGCTGGAAGATTCTTCTTCTTTTTTTCCTTATTTTAAAAGGAGTAATTTTAAAATGTTTTTCCTTAAAGCATGTGTGAATGTTTGGAACCTTTGGCATTGCTAATCAATTCTAGTTTTATTCCTAGTATGCCAGGAGTTGTTTTTTTTTTTTAATTGTGTATGGAAATTGAATTTTATTGAGTGCTATTTCTATGTTAATTAAGAGCCAATGTTTTGTTCTCCTTTACTTGTTAACGCAGTGATTTACATTAATTTTCTAATGTTAAGTCCATTGCATTCCCAGACCTAAGTCATACGTAGCCTGTGTACACATGCACATATGCACACGATGGTGAACTTTGTATTGCCAGTATTTGGTCTAAGATTTTTGCATTTACGTTTGAATAAGATTGGTCTATAATTGTTTCATATTGTCTTTGCCTGTTTTTTTTTAATTGAAGTATAGTTGATGTACAATATTATATGTTACAGGTGTACAGTATAAATGATGCCTGGTTTTTATATTATGAAATTCCTAGCCTCATAAAAATGAGATTGGGATGGATTCTCTTCCTATCCTGAAAAAATCCTGTGAAATTAGAATTATTTTTTTCCTGAATGATCATGTGTCTAAAAATTTCTGGGCCTGATGTTTAATTCCTGAGAAGATTTTAAACTACTGACCCAATTTCTTATAATTGTTTTAGGACCAGTCAGGTTTTCTGTTTTTCCTTGAGTCAACTTGGTAAGTTGATATTTTTTCTAGGAGTTTGTTGTTTTTATTTATTTTCAAAGTTACTGTCATAAAGTTACTTGTAATATCCCTTTTAGTGTCTATACCATCTTTAATTTTGTCCCCTTTTACAGTTCTAATCTTTTTTCTGTCCCTCCCTTTTTTCTTGATCAATCTTGGAGAGATTTATTGATTTTACTAATATTTTTCTTTTCTGGAGGAACAAACTTTTTTCCTTTTTTGATCTCATAGATTAGATGACCCATGATTTATTTCTAAGTGTATTTTAAAATTAGTTTTTAAATTTAAATTCAAATGGATTGCATTGTGGTCAGGCTATATAATAGATTCTTCGAATTTTGTTGAGGCTTGCTTTATGGGTGTAGTACATGGTTAGTTTTGGTAAAATTCTGTGTATGCAAAGTCTTTTGGATGTGGTGTTAGATGAAGTGTGTTAATTGTGTGGTTCTAATCTTCTTTATCCTTATTGATTTCTTTGTCTGCTTCTTGTATCAGTTACTCAGAAAGGTATGTTAACATTCACTATGAATTTGTCGGTTCTCCTTGTAATTCCATCAATTTTTATTTTATATATTTAAAAACTATTATGAAGTATATAGAAGTTTAAAACTTTTATCTTCCTGTTAAATTGAGCCTGTTAGTAATAGAAAGTGGATGCTTTTTATTTCTAGTAATGCTTTTATGCCTTAAGTCTGTTTAGTTTGATATTAATATAACTATGCCAGCTTTTTTTTAGCCTCTGTTCACTATTTTACTTTCAAACTCTTTTGTTTACATTTTAGTTATATTTCCTGTAAACATCGTAGAACTTGTTATTTTTTCAGTATGACAATCTTTCTCTTTTAATCAAAAGTTATTTATTGTGGTTTATCCATTTGTTGTGATTACCTATACATTTGAATTTATTTATTCTACTGTCTGTTTTGGTTTTTGCTATTTGACCTGCTTTTTCTATTTTTCTTTTCTCTCTTTGATCTTCTCTTAGATGTTTCCACATTTGATTTTTTTTTTCCCCCTCATCTACTAATTTGGAAGTTACATAGTGAATTTCTGTTCTTTTAGTGGTTACCCTGGAAAACAGACCCTGTAACTTAATATACCTTAGTTTAACAACTTAAGCTAATCAATACGTTTTATCATTCTCCTGAACAATAGAAGAATCTTGAACACTTGAATTCTGACTAGTTTCATTCAAACTTACATACTACTTGTGTGAATTTGGGGAAAGTACTTAGCCGTCCTGTGCCTCAGTTTCTGCATATGTCAAGTAGATAAAAATAATAGTTCCTATATCAAAGTGTTATTTTGAGAATTAAAAGAATTAATGTGTGTAAAACACTCAGAACAATGCCAGGCATGTAAGATGTGCTATGTAAATATTGCTTCTATTATTTTCTTAATCCCAGAAGTTAGAAATTAGCATTGTTTTATACAGTCAATATTTGTTTAAATTTAAACGTTTACCATTTTGGTTTTTTTAATGTTTTTTTTTAATCAATATTTATTTCATATTGAAGTATAGTTGTTTTTTTTTTTTTCTTTTTTTGGCCTCGCCACACAGCTTGCGGGATCTCAGTTCCCTGACCAGGGATTAAATGTGGGCCACGGCAGTGAAAGCCCGGAATCCTAACCACTAGGCCACCAGGGAACTCCCCGAAGTATAGTTGATTTACAATGTTGTGCTAATGTCTGCTGTACAGCATAGTGATTCAGTTATACATGTATATACATGTTTTTAAATATTCTTTTCCATTATGGTTTATCATAGGATATTGAATATAGTTTTCTGTGCTATACAGTAGGACTTTGTTGTTTATCCATTCTATATATAAAAGCTTACATCTGCCAAACCCAACCTCCCACTCCATCCCTCCCTCAGCCCCCTCCCCCTTGGCAACCACCAGTCTGTCTCTATGTCCGTGTTTCTGTTTCTGTTTCATAGATAGGTTCATTTGTGTCATGTTTTAGATTCCATATATAAGTGATATTATATGGTATTTGTCTTTCTCTTTCTGACTTACTTCACTTAGTATGATAATTCTAGTTGCATCCACGTTGCTGCAAATGACATTATTTAGTTCCTTTTTATGGCTGAGTAATATTCCATTGTATATATGTACCACATCTTTTTTATCCATTCATCTGCGGATGAATTAGGTTTACCATTTTGTTTTTGCACACAATTCCTTTGTTCATATGTTTCCGTGAGGATCATTTTCCTTTGAGTTCATCTTCTAGAAGTTAGTTTAGTGAGAGTCTAGGGGCAGATGTATTTTTTGTTTGTCTGAAAATGTTTTTATTTCATCTTCATTCTTGAAAGATAGTTTTATTGGGTATTTTCTCTCAGTTCGTCAAAGATTATTCCATTGTTTTCTGCTTCCATTGCTTCTATTTAGAAGTTAGCTGTCCGCATAAATGTGTTAGTTTTTTGGGGCTGCCATAACAGATTGCCACAAACTTGGTGACTTAAGACAACAAGAATTTATTGTCATAGTTCTGGAGGCTGGAAGTCCAAAGTCAAGGTGTCAGCAGGGCCATGCTCTGTCTGAAGACTCCAGGGGAAGATCCTTCCTTGCTTCTTCCCTAGCTCCTGGTGGTTGTTAGCAGTCCTTGGTGTTCCTTGGCATTCCTTGGTTTATAACTGCATTACTGTAATCTCTACCTTTGTTGTCTCATGGCTTTCTCCCATGTGTCTCTGTCTGTGCCCAAATTTCCTTCTTCTTATAAGGACACCAGTCATTGAATTAGGGCTCAAGCTAATTGAGTATGACCTCATCATAACTTGATTACATCTGTGAAGACCGTATTTCCAAATTTACAGGTACCAACAGTTAGGACTCGAATATATCTTTGTAAGGACACAGTTCAACCCATCATGGTAGGTAATCTCTTTTTTCTCTCTGACTACTTTAAATATCTCGTCATTCTTTGGTGCTACAGTTTCACTAAGATCTGTCTATGTGTGGATTTATTTTTATTTAATCTACTGATAATTTGTTGTGCTTTCTGAGTGGGAGGCTTTATGTTTAATCAATTCTGGAAGCTCCTCAGGCATGAGCTCTCCAAGTATTGCTTCTCTGAACTTCTGATTAGACATTTGTTAAGATCTTCTTACTTTATCTTTTATGTCTTTTAACTTCTCTCATTCTCTCTGCTGTATGCAGGGGAATTGCTTCACTTGTTCACCCAGTTCACTAGTTCAGCCTTGTCTGAGTTGCAGTGTGTCCTATCTATTGTGGTTTAAAATTTTTAATTATTATATTATTTAATTCTAAAGGTTCTGTTTTTTCCTTCAGATTTATCTGGTTAATTCTTTTTTTTAATGTAAATTTATTTATTTATTTGTTCGTTTTTATTTTTGGCTGTGTTGGGTCGTCCTTGCTGTGTGTAGGCTTTCTCTAGTTGCAGCGAGTGGGGGCTACTCTTTGTTGCGGTGCACAGGCTTCTCATTGTCGTGGCTTCTCTTGTTGCGGAGCATGGGCTCTAGGCGCACGGGCTTCAGTAGTTGTGGCATGTGGCTCAGTAGTTGTGGCTTGTGGGCTTTTGAGCGCAGGCTCAGTAGTTGTGGCACATGGGCTTAGTTGCTCCGTGGCATGTGGGATCTCCCGGGGCCAGGACTCAAACCCATGTCCCTTGCATTGGCAGACGGATTCCCAACCACTGTGCCACCAGGGAAGCCCTACCTGGTTAATTCTTATAGTTTATTTTATTTTATTTATTTTTATAACATCTTTACTGGATAATTGTTTTACAATGGTGTGTTAGTTTCTGCTTTATAACAAAGTGAATCAGCTATACATATACATATATCCCCATATCTCCTCCCTCTTGCGTTTCCGTCCCACCCTCCCTATCCCACCCCTCTAGGTGGTCACACAGCACCGAGCTGATCTCCCTGTGCTATGCGGCTGCTTCCCACTATCTGTTTTTCATTTGGTAGTATATATAAGTCCATGCCACTCTCTTAATTCGTCCCAGCTTACCCTTCCCCCTCCCCGTGTCCTCAAGTCCATTCTCTACGTCTGCGTCTTTATTCCTGTCCTGCCCCTAGGTTCTTTAGAACCATTTAAAAAAAATTGTTTTTTTAGATTCCATATATATGTGTTAGCATACGGTATTTGTTTTTCTCTTTCTGACTTACTTCACTCTGTGTGACAGACTCTAGGTCCATCCACCTCACTACAAATAACTCAATTTCGTTTCTTTTTATGGCTGAGTAATATTCCATTGTATATATGTACCACATCTTCTTTATCCATTCATCTGTCGATGGACACTTAGGTTGCTTCCATGTCCTGGCTATCGTAAATAGAGCTGCAGTGAACATTGTGGGACATGACTCTGAATTATGGTTTTCTCAGGGTATATGCACAGTAGTGGGATTGCTGGGTCATATAGTAGTTCTATTTTTAGTTTTTTAAGGAACCTCCATACTGTTCTCCATAGTGGCTGTATCAATTTACATTCCCACCAACAGTGCAAGAGGGTTCCCTTTTCTCTACACCCTTTCCAGCACTTATTGTTTGTAGATTTTTTGATGATGGCCATTCTGACTGGTGTGAGGTGATACCTCGTTGTAGTTTTGATTTGCATTTCTCTAATGATTAGTGATGTTGAGCATCCTTTCATGTATTTGTTGGCCATCTGTATGTCTTCTTTGGAGAAATGTCTGTTTAAGTCTTCTGCCCATTTTTGGATTGGGTTCTTTGTTTTTTTGATATTGAGCTGCATGAGCTGCTTGTAAATTTTGGAGATTAATCCTTTGTCAGTTGCTTCATTTGCAAATAGTTTCTCCCATTCTGAGGGTTGTCTTTTCGTCTCGTTTATGGTTTCCTTTGCTGCGCAAAAGCTTTTAAGTTTCATTAGGTCCCATTTGTTTATTTTTGTTTTTATTTCCATTTCTCTAGCAGGTGGGTGAAAAAGGATCTTGCTGTGATTTATGTCATAGAGTGTTCTGCCTATGTTTTCCTCTAAGAGTTTGATAGTGTCTGGCCTTACATTTAGGTCTTTAATCCATTTTGAGTTTATTTTTGTGTATGGTGTTTAGGGAGTGTTCTAATTTCATTCTTTTACATGTAGCTGTCCAGTTTCTTACAGTTTCTTTATCCTTACTCATGCTTTTGAAACTCAATTTAACTTTCAAAAACAATTCATACATATTGCATATTTATATCCAAGAACTCTAATGTTTGTTGTCTTTGGTGGACTGATTGTTTTTGCTGGTTTTGCTCATGGTGTCTTGTTTCTCATTTATTCGATTGTAAGCCCATGTTTGCTGAAACTTTACCTGTGGAAATTCTTTTGAGGCCTGAGTTGAAGGTGAATTCCTTCCAGAGGGAATTTGTGTTTGCTTCTCTGGGAACTGCCACGGTGGGACTTTCAAGTTAATTCTCACGCAGGAAGTGTGAATTAACTTCTGTGAGGTTTGGGTTGTTCATGAGTTCTCAGTGGAAGTTTTCTTCCTTTCCATCCAAAGCCAAAACTGACGCAGGCAAATTTCCTTGCTGACTTTCTTTGCAAAGCAGATTCCTTTCCTGGCCTCCCTTCACTAAGGATATGTAGTCTTTTAGGATCATGGTTTTATGCAGAAGAATCTCTTCGGATATTTGACCCCTGACCATATTCAGATCCTACATTTGTTTTCTATTTCCTCATTGCTGCTAAAAATAGGTCTTTTTGTCTTTACTCACTGACACTGCCCTTGGACAGCCACTGGCTTTAGTCCTCATTCACCTATCTGGTTCCAGACCTTCTCTTTGCTCTTGGGGCACTTCAGCATTTGGAAAGGGAGTAGATCCTGGTGGCTCAGAGTACAGGCTGTTCTGCCAAACTGCTTGACTTAAACCCCAGCTCTGCCATCTGCTAGCTGTTTGACCTTGGACAGGTTTCTGAACCTTCCTGGGCTTCTGTTTTCATATCTGTGAAATGGGGATAAGTTGCAACTTCAGTGTTACGAAGACTTAATCCCTTAATATGTACAAAGCACTTCGTACAGGGGCTGGCCCACCCCACACGCATTCCATGTATGTTAACTGTTTTTGGCTTCTGAGGATTTCTGTTTCTTGCCATCTCAGCAATGCATTTTAAAAAAGAATATTTTAATCAGCGTTTTCTGTGTAGTGAAAGGAATGTCATGATAACACGTTTTCCATATTACTGTGATTTTATTATTTTCACACAGCAAAATGGATCTTAAAAAGCAAGTCCTGCATCCCACCCCAACACATTTTTGTAAATGTGCAGGTCACATGTATGTTCACATGTTCCAGCTGAGTATCTAGAGGACCTTGGGGGAGCTGAGTATCTGAGTCCATGTGGCTGGTGGGTTTTCAGTTTACTTCTCATGTTCTTTTGTAGGGTCACGTGCACCGAGTCAGCCAATAGCTTTCTCGTTGGTTTTCTGAACTTTAACTCCATGATGTTCGGTGCCACCTCGGCTCGCCGCCTCTCCACGGCCTCCTCGGTCACCAAACCTCCACACTTTATCCTCACCACTGACTGGGTTTGGTACTGGAACGATGAATTTGGCTTTTGGCAGGAGTATGGAAGACAAGTAAGTGTCACGGAAAGAGGGTGAGTGTTCCTTCCTGAGGGTCCATGATGGGGGAGCCTTTCCAAACATGGGCACAAGGATTGCTCTGGGGAGTCCTTGACAGAGCCAAAGATCCCCAGGTCCCCTTATGACGCACTTGCTTTGCGGGAATTATGGCAAAATGGGATAATTTAGAGTTCATGTGTATGAGGTTCCATCTTTGAACAATTAGCTATCTGTTCGTCCATTAGGACTGAATGACTTTAGTTGTAGTGAGATGACATTTCGTTAAATGGGGTAGAAAGATGCCTCTCTTACTGTTGAGCAGGTAACTCCAGAGCAAGTGCATGTGTGTGCTGGAGTGTTTGTGTAGCCGTGGAATAAAGTGGAAGGCTTTTCAAAGCTAGCTTTCTGCCTTATCTGTAGCAGCAACTTTACAGAAGGTGGGCAAGTATACGAAAATTGACTGATTTCAGCTATTGATTTGGTATCTGTGTCAAATAATTGCTGCTGTCAATTATTCAAAGATGTTCGTGGATGAATCAGATTAAAGGGAACCCCCTGGTTACCTGTAGAGGTATAAGTATAGGGAGGTCACCATTTCTATAGTGACACCTTCTCCCAAATGAAAATTGGGATATGTGGTCTAATAGACATTTGTATTCTTCTGGGTTGTAAGATGCTATAGTAAAGCTTTAGTTTCTGCTGCACTTGGGATATCTTTTTGTCTGGGACTCGGTAATGTGAGCTTCATGGGAGCTTTTGCCACTGGTGTGCCCCCCTGCTGAGGATGATGCCTGCACCTGGCAGATCCTCAGGAGAGAGACTGGCCAGTTGAAGGACAGAGGTGTTGCTGCCCGTGCCCGCTGGCCAGTTGGACATGGTCACTCTTAGGAGATGGCTTGCGCCCTCATTCTTCCCCTCCACTTCTTCCAGTGCCAGCCTTCCCACTTCACTGCTCTGTCCATCCTCTTCCCCACCCGTCTCCCTCTCTGAGCATCCTGGGGTTCCTTCTGTCTTCCCTGGGTTTGTCCAGGGAGGCTCTCCAGCATTGCTCTGGGTTTGGTCAGGAGGGGAGGGCAGAGGCCAAGCCTGGCATTGAGCGGGAGAGATGATGATGAATGGAGCTCACCGGAAGACGTCATGGAGGAACACACAGCAGACAAGAAGCAACTGGCAAATGTGACAGCCGCTCACGTTTTGTTTGGTGATTCGTCCCCCTTCTGGGAGCTGAGTGGGATGACATGGGACCCTGGGTGACTTCAGAAACTGCGTTGTCCCAACTTTGGGGACAGGGGTCTTCTCCTCCAAGCAACCCAACTTAGGGTTTTCCCTTTTTCTTTTCTAGGCTGCTACTCCTTTATTGCGGTATAGCTGGAGTGCATAATTTAGAACATTGAGGATTTAGAATAGCGAGAATCTCTGGGAATAACCTGTCTGTGGGTTTTACCAACATACCACACGCTGGTGCATTCAGATGTGCACATGTGGACTCGGTGACTTTCGGCTGTATGGTCTCATTCTGTACCAATGGCTGGGCCCCTCATAGGGTGACCTGTCCATTCTAGCTCTTCCTCTTCCACACACTTCTGATGTCACCCCATAATTGGATTTCTTTCTTAGTTTTCTGCTAATTGCCAGTTCAAGACAGTTTTCTCTTGATTATCAGAAAAGCTGGGTTCTTTTCTGCCTGAGCTCAGGATATACGCCCAAATTTCAGGTCCAGGTTGCCTCCACCCTGTATTAATTTCCTAGGTCATCATAGCAAAGTACCACAAACTGGGTGGCTTAGAACAGCAGGGGTTTGTTGTCTCACAGCTCTGGAGGCTGGAAACTGAAATCCAGGTGGCAGCAGGGCCATGTTTTCTCTGAAACCTGTAGGGAATTCTTGCTTGTCTTTTCCTCAGGTGGTTTGCTGGTGATCTTTGGCGTACCTCAGTTGTATTTGCATCACTCTAATCTCTACCTGCTCATCAGTAGCATTCTTCACGTGGCCGTCCTCTTATAAGGACATTGGTCATGGTGGTTAAGGGCCCACCTACTCCCGTATGATCTCCTCTTAACTAATTACGTCTACAATGACCCTATTTCCAAATAAGGTCACGTTCCCTGGTACTGGGGGTTAAGACTTCAACATGTCTATTTGGGGGTTACAGTTTAATCCATAACCTAAACTTGTGTATAAATGTGTTACTCTTCTTGGCCCACTGAGTTTTCCCACGTTGAACCTGCCGTCCCTCAGGTGGTGGGCTCCATGACGCATTACCCCAACCTGTATCCAGACTGGATTATTCTCAACAGGCTTCTTGTGTCGATTTACCTTTTGCCTTTTCCCCTCTCCTGTGATCTCCTTTGGTTTGATCTAAACGCTCCACAATTGCCCTCACCCTTTTGTACCCAAACAACCCATCTATCTCTGCTTGAAAGGGAAGACTGCCATTTATTCCTCCACTTGCCAGAATCTGACTTCTGTTCATCTGGTCACCATTCATGGAATGCCTGCAGGAGGTGGGACCCAGCTCGGCACAGCCCTCACCAGCCGTAGCCAATGGCAAAGGGCCCAGGTGCCAAATCCCGTGGCATTGCCAGTCTCCACCCAGCTTGTTGCCCACTCCCTCCTTCCTTTCCTTTCTTTCTTTAATTAGATTAAATTAATTATTCAGTTACTTATTGTTTTCTAATATTACATGAGTTTCATGTGTGCAGCATTGTATCTTGACTTCTACATACACCGCAGCGTGATCACCACCAAAGGTTTATTTTCCATCTGTCACCGGTTGGCCTCCTTTACCCATTTCACCCTCTCCTCACCTCCCCTTTGTTTCCCCTTTGGTAACACCGGTCTGTCCTCTGTATCTATGTGCTTGCTTTTGTTTTGTTTGATTATTTAAGATTTTAAAAGTTCTTATTTATTTTATTGAAAAAATGTTCTGTATGTCACATTTGAGCCTCACTCCTTTTTTGCTCCTCCTCTGTCTCCTTCATGGGCTTCTTTTTTCTACTTTCCTTTGTGAATGTTGGCATTTCCCGGGGTCTAGCCTGAACCCCCGCTCTTCTGACATTGGTGGCCACCTTGAGTGATGTCTGTATCTCTGTCTCTAGACCAGATTCCTCTCCAAACTTCAGACTTGTATGCCCAGGTATCTGCCTCTATTTCTGCGGCACCTTTGCTTTTTGTTCCAGGCACTGTGCTAAGGGCTCTCTGTGCCTTATTTTAATCATTTTTCCAGTTCTTTGAGGATGGGATGGTCCTATTGTATAATGGCATGAGTATGATTTAAATTCTGTTGTTATTCCTGTCATAGAGTTGAGATCATTGAGGTTCAGAGAGGTTCCAATAATGTGCTGAGGTTATAGAGGAAACAGATTCGAGAGCCAGAATTCAAACTCAGTCCATTCCAAAATCTTCGATATCATGTAGGTAATGGGAAAGAGGATGAGGGATCAAAATGGATAATTGAAAAAACAGAGATCTCCAAGAGACCAGAAAAAGACAACAGCAAGGAGAACTGAACTCTGATTAAAGGGTGGTGGGAACAAGGGACAGAGGAGGTAGCGTCGCTCAGGCCCTCAGTGAAGCAACATTTGAGAATTCACCATTGACGTTTCACCTTCCTTTGAAGGGTTGTATCATCCGTCACGAGTAATTGAATGCCCTCTCTCTCATCGCTCCCATGCATTGTCCGGGTTAGCGGGGTCCACGTGTACGGGCTTCTGTTTCCCGAGCAGCTTTCAGGAGGCAGTTGCGTCCGCTCCTTTTCTGTGCCTCCCTCTCCTGCCACCGCCCCGTGCCTGGCTCCTCTCCTCCGCCTCCCCCAGGACACAAACAACCACCGTGGGCACATCTGCGGGTGGTGCGGACGGCCCCCAGCGTCTGTCTTCTTCTTGCCTTCACCTCGTATCTGGCTTTGCCTTCACAGGGCATGGAGCACCCCGTGACCAGCGTCAGCAGCAGCGATTTGGAGAAGGCCTACCTGGCGTACTGTGCCGCAGGGTCTGACCCCCAGGCTGCCGCTCTGAGGTTCCAGGCAGGAAAGCACACATACGAATTAGACTTCAAAGGTACTTCCTGGAGTTCCCTGGTGGCCTAGTGGTTAGGATTGCGGGCTTTCACTGCTGTGGCCTGGGTTCAATCCCTGGTTGGGGAACTGAGATCCCGCAAGCCGCTTGATCTGGCCAGAAGAAAAAAGGTACGTCCTGACCCGCTGCACTCACCCAGCAGGGCCTGGTCATCTGCTGGCTTTGCCTTTTCCATTTTAACCCTGGAGAAACTCCGCACACACATTGAGAGTTGGGAAAGAGAAGGATGGGGTTGTTCCTGCTCCTGAAGCGCTGCCAGACTGGAAGGGGGGATAGACCTGTTAACAGATGAGGCCAGCCAGCGGGATGGATGGGGAGCTGCCTTGGGGGGAGATGGGAGGGGACAGGAGCCCTCCTTGTGGAGGACAGGCAGCATCAGCCTGTGGGCCATGGGCGTTCCTGCGTCCAGGTCCCTGACACGTGTCATAGTGGTTCTGCTGTGCAGCTCTGCTTTCTGTAGACACCTTCAGCACAGACGGCTGGCCGGCTAAACACGTGGTAGGCACACATTTCAACTAAAAATTGTTGGGAAGCAGATTTTCAGATGCTCTGCTCATGGTATCCTTAGTCTGGGCCTTGGCTTGTTCTGGTTGCCTTGACAGACAGGCAGATAGACAGAAACAGACCAAACACCCTTTGGTCAGGCCTTCCAGTGGCTTATTTGTGACTTTTTTTTTTTTTTTTTAAGTTTCAGGTTTTTTGTGGCTTTTCTCAAGTCATTTTCACAGAGATTTATCAGTCCATCCCTATTCAGTTCAGTTTTGCCTTTAAATTCACATTTTAAACTCTGAATCCCTCTGAGTTTTCAGCATTTTTCAAGGAAATTAAGTGGGCCTTCCTTTAAGCATAGTTTATTATTTTCTTTATTTTTGTGGACCTTTTGTTTGGAGGGCAGCAAAGTGTTTTTGGTGAATTATCCTAAATCCACTTTATCTGCCTGCTTTTAGCCAGTTGGTTTTGCTTGTGGTTTGTAGCACTTGTGGTTTTACTTAAAGTAGAATTGCTGCCCTCTCGATGTGCCTCTACAGAGAGCCTAAAAGTTTCTTCTACTCTACAGCGAGAACTGCTTACAGTCTTCAGTGTCAGCTGGAGAACACAAGTCATATGTGAGGTGGTTTGCAATCCACAGTCTGATAAACACAAGTGCGTTAAAGGGGATGGTGAGAAATATATGAAATAATGAGTCAGGACAGGCCTGAAGAACAAGTCTATACACCTAGCACCCATCTGACTCCTGCTGACCATAGTTTGAAATATTTCTTTAAAGTATCTGGACAGTATCAAAACAGATCAACCAGAAATGTCAGATGCAGCCTTTATCATTCTCAACATAGGCAGCACCCCCAGGGGACAGAACAGTCAAGATGAGGGTGGGGAAGAGCACACACATTGAGTTCACTGCAGACTGCAAGAAAAAAGCATGTTTACTGCAGACTGACTCAAGCTCTCTTGGGTGGGCACAATTCTTTTGTTTGTTTGTTGGTACATAACAGTAGCCACAGAAGTACTTTGAGGTGAGTTAACTTCTCCCTTCATAACCTGACTACTAGGTAGAGTGAAAGCAAGTCTCAGACCGCAACCTGCCACTCACATTTATTAACTAAGTATTTATGAGGAAGCAGGGACATTTAAGAAACACGCACAACTGACTTGTTCTGTAGGATCAGGAAAGACTTGGCTCTGCCTTTTAGACTCCTGTCGTGAAACAGTCACTCAAGGCAAATGCCAAGACTCCAGAGGCAGAATTCTGATGTCTGTTAGCTGGTATCAGCTGGGCAGAATCCCCAAGATCAGGGCTTGTTTAGGGACTTCACCTAGTGTATCCTCTTTAAGGGCAAATTAGGGAGAAGGCCTCATGTTTACCCTGTCCGGGGGATGGTGGGGAATGGGTCTTGCATATATTTATCCAGTTCACTTATCTTGAATACCTTTTAATTTCACCAGTAAAAGCTCATTTGAGGTTCATTGCAGTGTTAGTCAACAGACCAATAAAAAGCCCGTTTAAGCTAATTAGCAGAGTATTGGTGGGAGGTTGAGTGACGGGTAACTGAAGGAGTTGTGGTAGCCATCTCTGGATTACGGGCTCCCGATTAGAATGTGCGGACCCCCCCAGGAGTGCCCATTCGTGATGACCACATGGGCTGTGGCGTGAGGGACACACGCCTAGGTGATCACCGGGTGTATGCTGAAATGCAGTAGGGTGAGTTAGTTTTTCAAGTGAAAGAAAATTGTTTGTACTCTACTGCAGAAAATAAGACTTGACAGAGTTCTCCTGGTGGGTCGGGACATGTAGTCTAACTTAGAGGTATTGTGATTTTTCAACATGAAAGATAGTTCCCCCGTGCCCCCACTGCTGCCCTCAGGAGGAATCTGAGAATCTTGGGCGTGGGGCAAGGATTTCATTTATTAAAGACAGTCCAGGTTTAAAAAAGTTGAGAAGTATTTCTGTAGGGTAAGTTTAGTCAAAGTAAGAAAAAAACCTCATAAGAGTAAAATTATTATATTAACTCTAAATCCCACTGGCTCAAGATGTGGTAAATCGGTCTCAGGCTGGGCTGAAGCTTTTTTATATCCAAGCTGGGAAAAATTGCTGAGCAAAATTAATAGTTTAAACAAGATTGGAAGGAACAATTTAAAAGCACTCATGTGTAATTGATATGTCAATTACTAATCATTCATCTATTCATTAAACCCAGTCTCCTACAGATACCTATTTTCTTTTTGAATATTTGAAATGTGTAAAATTGCCTTATTTTTTTAACAGACTGATTGTGAGCTTTACATTTGGATTAGCTTTCCAACCCATTTAATTTGTGTTTATAAAACATTGCTATCCCATATGTGTATATGTGTTTGTTTGTTTGTTTTTTCTCCCAGCCTTCGTTCAGAAAAACCTGGTCTATGGCACAGTTAGAAAGGTTTGCCGGAGACCCAAATACGTATCTCCCCAGGATGTGAAGATGAAGCAGAGCTGGTAGGTGGCATTTGGGGAACTTGTGTATCAGTTGTTGTGTGCTCTGCTGCAGGTACAGAACCTACTCAGACTGGCTACAGCATTAAGAGGGTTAGCTGGCTTGCAGACTTATGCCCTGGCACTCTCTTGTCTCTGTTTCCTGTGCCTGGCCCTCCTCTGAGTGTATTTGTACTTTCCTTCACTTAATACCAAAGTGCTGCTGTTCATTTGAGTGATCTATAAGAAGGTTGAGGCTTCATGAAACAGAAAAATCAGTGTATATTTACCACATTCAAATGAAAACATAGTAGCATGTATTATAAAGCTATAAAATACAACATAAATTTATAAAAAGTAAATGTTTGGTGTATAATCATTTTAATGATGATGCAGATGCAGTTAATAAAGCATTAAATGATATGCCAAACACAACATAAAATAAAGGAAAAAGACACCAGAAAAATCACTTAATTAGATGTTTTATCTTTAAGTTTGCCAGTGATGTTACTGAGACATCAGGTATTCTTGTGCAGATTTTTCCAGAAGCCAAAAAGTTCTTTCTTAGTTTAGACTAACTTAGAGAATGGTGAGGAAATAGTAATAATCTAACTCCTAATATTTTCTGTTTCCATCTTCAAGTGATTATATCTTTTGTTTTATAACCTGCAGGAAATCTTTTTGAACAGCTCTTTGGGTTTTTCTGTTCATTTGTGTGTATGTTTGTTAGTCAGGTTTTTTCCACTGGTAGCAAACTGTGGTTTTTGTTTCTAAAAAGGATTTTAAGTTCCTCTTTTTCCTCCAGTTGTGTCATGTATGAATGGCAATTCCAGTGTAGAGTCACCTGTAGCAGTTTGACTACTGACATGCATATTCCACTAGTTGGAAAGGCTTTGAAACAGAGAAAGAATTATCCTTGTGGGTAGAGGCTTTGTGATATGTAACTATAGGGCTGCTTGTTGTGATCTGCAAGCCAGTCTAGACTGGAAGCCAGCTCATCAGCTTGTCTTTTCAAGTGAATAATTGAGTCACAGGCCTGAATTTTTGTAAATGTTGAAATACACCAAAAATTACACCAACAAAACCCCATTATTTTAGTACTTGGATATCATGGAATACCAAAAACAGGTGCTGCAGGCACTAATGGGCCAACTTCATCCCCAGGGTGGGATCCCTTATGTCACGGGCTGCCAGAAGCCACGAGGGTAGTGCCTGGCCTTCTATGCATTTAGGAGCAGGCAGGGCCCTCCTGCAGCTGACAGGGGCAAATCTGTGAGCTTTGCAAACTGATCAGACCCCTCTGAATCAGTAGTTTTAGGCTTGAGGCAAGTGTGCTAGGATTGGAGCTGGGTTGAGGGGTCAGTTCTCTCCAATCCCCACGGCCACCTACTGGGGGAGGGTGGCCTGGATGGTGAGAGGTACCCTGGTGCCCATTAGTTTGGATGTGTGACAGCCCAAGCCGGGACTGTAGCCAGAGCTGTAGCCAGCGCTGCTGTTAGCGGACTGCACCTTCCATCAGCCGGAGAAATCTGGCTCATTTCTGTTTCACAGAGAACTTACAGTGTTTCTGTTTCTTCTTTTAAGATTTCACAGATGGACTTCAGTGGTTGTGTTTGTGGAGCATGGCAGGGTCATTTAAAGAAGCTAGAGGGAAAAGGTATTATCAATCCAAGCAAACAGAGTACCTGTGAGTCTAACAAAGTAACCTCCTGGGGTTTCCGCTCCCTGTTTCCTTTGAAGCCAAGTGTGCCTTCCTTCCTCCCTTTCTTATTAAAATTTATTTTTGGCTATGTGTAAAACATGATTTAAGAGTCAAAACTATATGAAAAGATATACTCAGTAGTCAGTATTCTCACTGTTAGCTCCACACTGTTTCTATGATGGGCAACCATTTTCATCAGTTTCTGGTTTATCTTTCTGTGTTTCTTTTTGCAAAAATGAGCAAATGCATATACATAAAAGTATCTTATTATTTTCCTTTTCTTGCATAAAAGGTAACATTCTATATATACTATTCTGTACCTTTTGTTTTTCACTTAAAAATAGATCATTACTAGATTTATTGTGATCATTTCACAGTATATACAGATCTTGAAAAAGAAAATTACTCCCTTTCAGTTCATTGAAGTCTTCTAAATTCTGTTTCTGTCTTCACAGTTCTCCATCATTTGCATGTACCATAGTTTAATCTGTCCCCTTTTGAGGGATGTTTTGCCTTTTTTCAATCTTTTGCTGTTACAAGTATGATACCACAAAGGATGTCTGGTGTATGTGCTATTTCATATTTGTGGAGGTGGGTCCTCAGGTTAGAGTCCTAGAAGGTAAATGCAAGTTCCTCTTTGTGGGGTGGAACCGTTATGCACTCACCCCAGAATGTGTGAGGTGCCTGCTTCCCTCCCCCTTGCCAACAGAGGGAGTCAACAAGCTCTTGGATTTTTGCTATTCTCATAGGTGGGAAAGGGTGTTTCAGTGTATTTAATGTACTTTCTCTTATGAGTGAGGTTTAATATTTTTTTCCTACATGTAAGGGCCATTTTGCCTTTCTTTTTCGGTGGACTGTTTGTCTTTTTGTCCATTCTTCTCTCAACATTTTGGTATTTTTCTTAAACATTAGGAGTCTTCTATCTAATGGGGAGATCAGCCCTCAGTTTGTTATATAAATTGCAATGTGTTTTCTTCGTTTGTTGTTTGCCTTGTGGCTTTGTCTATGAAGTATTTTACCATGCAGAAATATTTATTATTTATTTAGTTAAATGTTTCAGTCTCTCCTGTGGATTGCTTCTGGATTTAGTTTTGGTTAACTATGAGTGATCCTACTTCTGGACGTCATTTTTTAGTCTCTCCCTATCCAGAGCCTACCCTAGATGCAGTTTAGAAAAACTTATCTGTCTCCTTTCTGAGACTGGATCGCTTTTGTTGTCACTCTACTTAGTTTTCAGGGGACCACGGCAGACACCACATGTCAGAAATAAGAGTGGTTATTTTGGTTAAATTCAGAGTAAGATATGAGGGATTCAGGATCTCCCTGCTCTGTCACACACGTTGGTGCAGTGAAGTGCGTCGTGCTTCCCTCTAACTTGTGTGACGGTAGCTGGTGGTCATGACTCCAGCAAGCAAGTCTGCTTGGGCCTTTGTGGCCACCTGGGACTCTTGTGTGGGTCACTTTTAGAAACAAATCGTCTATTTACATAATTAATGGGGTCACAGAATATGATCTCCATATTCAGAGGTTTAAGGATTGAAATGGCATTTACACATCAGGTAACTGGTTTATTAGTTCATTACTGTCCTTTCAGCCTCCATGAAGTTTTTTTCATATGATTGTCTTATTTTTTTCTTACCTTCTTTTTGATATATTTTGTCATTTAATTTATTCCTCTCTACTAGTTTGGAAGTTATACACTCTATTACTGTTTTTTTCTTTTAAGGCCACTCTAGAAATTACAACATGAGTTTTTCACTTAGGTATAAGTCAGTCAATATCTTTGCTGTTCTACCAGCTAACACAAGATCCTTCATATACTTTATTCCATTTACCTTCCTCTGGACTTGCTATTTTTTAACTTCATGAGACACTGCTTTTTTACACTATGACTGTTTCTTTAAATTTACTCCCACTTACACCATTTTCTTTGTCTTTTAAAATTTCCTTAGATGAAGATCTGTTGGGAAAAAAATCTGTTTTTCTTTGCCTGAATACGTCTTTATTTTGCCCTCAATCTTAGGGATATTTTCACTGGGTGTAGACATTTTACTTGTAGTTATTTTCTCTTGAAACATTGAAGATATCATTCCACTGTCCTTTGGTTTCCATTGCTGCTTTTGAGAAACCAGCTGTTGGTCTAACTGATGCTTTCTTTCAGAATGACTCTTTTTCCCCTTCTGGCTGCTTTTAAGATTTTCTGTTTGTAGTATGCACTCTCACTGTGGTGTGTCTGGGTATGTGTTTTTATTTGTCCTGTTTGAGATTCTTTCTGCTTCTTAAGTCTGTAGGTTGGTATGTCTCATTAGTCCTATTTGAAAATTGCCTCCATGCTGTTCTAGCTACTCTCTTTTTGGAGATTCAGTTTGGCTCTGACCAGATTCAGGCCTTCTCACTCTGTTCTCCATGTCTTGGCTTCTTCCCCACCTTGTTTATCTCCTTCCTGCTCTGCGCCACATTCTGAATAATTTCACTGCCCCTACCTTTCCGCTCGCTCACCCTCTCTTTAGGCCATGTCATCTGCTAGTAAGCCTGTCCATTGAACTTCTTCTTCAGGGATTGTATTTTCATTTCTACAAGTTCTGTTCGTTTTTTTTTCTTTTCAAATCCTCCAGGTCTTTTTACAGTTTTCTGTTCCTTGCATATGATTTTTTTTTAATAGATCCTTATTGGAATATAATTGCTTCACAGTACTGTGTTAGTTTCTGTTGTACAACGAAGTGAATCAGTCATAATGCATACATATGTCCCCATATCCCCTCCCTATTGAGGCTCCCTCCCACCCTCCCTATCCCATGTCTCTAGGTCATCGCAAAGCACCGAGCTGATCTCCCTGTGCTATGCTGCTGCTTCCCACTAGCTAATTATTTTACATTCGGTAGTGTACGTATATTGATGCTACTCTCACTTCTCCCCAGCTTCCCCCTCCTCCCCCGTGTCCTCAACTCCATTCTTTATGTCTGTGTCTTTATTCCTGCCCTGCCACTAGATTCATCAGTACCATTCTTTTTTTTTTTTTTAGATTCCATATATGTGTGTTAACATGCGGTATTTGTTTTTCTTTTTCTGACTTACTTCACCTTGCATATGTTTTTAAAGTTTGTCTTTTATTTCTTTAAACATAGAAAGAATAGTTGTTTTATAATCTGGTAATTTCAGCATCTTAAGTCTTCATGGGTCTGTTTCTGGTTGATTCTTGCTTGTGGGACCTTTTTTTTTTAGTTATTTTTAAACTGTGCTATTTTCCTAGGAAAGTTATTTGTGGGAGTTCTTTGAGGCTTAGAATGAAGGTACACGTCTCATGCCAGCAGAAACAGAAGGTAGATCTATTGTAGGAAGAACAGCATTCTGAAACTGAATAGGAATGATTTGGACTTAGAGTTTCACAGTCCTTATCTCTAAATCCTTTGGGCCATGTGTTTTTTAGAAATAAGTTTTTATTTCATTTTTAGAAAGAGCATGTGCTGCTTTGTATTATGTGACACATGCAATTAAACATGCTAATATTTTTTGCAGTAAAAATATGCATAGTCACTTAAAGAAGGAAATATATATAGACCACAAGTAGTCTCTTAGCAGTTCAAGTCAAATCTCTACTGCCAAATGAATTTTGACATCAATTTTATGTCTTAAAAAATGTTTTATATGCCAGTTATATGTCATTGAGGCTGTTTTTTTTAATTAATTAGTTTTTTATTGGAGTATAGTTGATTTACAAGGTTGTGTTAGTTTCATTGAGGCTGTTGGTTTTTTTAAAATTTTTTTATCATTGTGTTCTGAATTCACAGCATTTTTAATTTATCTTTAATTTTATTTATTTTTGGCTGCATTGGGTCTTCGCTGTGTGCGGGCTTTCTCTAGTTGCGGCAAGCAGGGCTACTCTTTGTTGAGGTGCGCAGGCTTCTCATTGCGGTGGCTTCTCTTGTCGTGGAGCGCGGGCTCTAGGCACACGGGCTTCAGTAGTTGTGGCATGTGGGCTCAGTAGTTGTGGCATGTGGGCTCAGTAGTTGTGGCACACGGGCTTCAGTAGTTGTGGCTCGTGGGCTCTAGAGTGCAGGCTCAGTAGTTGTGGCGCACGGGCTTAGTTGCTCTGCGGCATGTGGGATCTTCCCGGACCAGGGCTTGAACCCGTGTCCCCTGCATTGGCAGGTGGATTCTTAACCACTGTGTCACCAGGGTAGTCCCATTGAGGCTGTTCTTAATGAAAGTTGCAGGGCTCTTTGAATTTCAGAATCATGGATGAGGGTTTGGATGTGCTGCTTTAGTCATATGCTCTGTCCCTTATGTGTTGGAGTTGGGATGCAGGTGAGAAGTGGATCCCTCGTGCCTGATTGGTTTTGGTTTTGGTTTTGACCACATCGGCAAAGATGGAAGTGCTGTCACGTGGTGAGAGTGTGGTTATGTGCTTCCTCGCCTCCTCCTTGCTTTTACAGAACGATATGCTGACGCTCAAGACTGATGGCCTCGGCTGCTGGAGGCACCTCTGGGAAACCTACTTATGTCTAAGAACAAACTAAGTGTTTCTCTTTACGTTTTGTAACAGCGTCAATTCCCAAGGCCTAAAGAGCATCCCTGAGCATTGGGACCACTTGGCCCTGCTGGACACCGGCTTTAAGGTAGGAGACTGGCACTGCCCCAGGCTGGGGAGGAGGGTGCCCTTAGACATCGGTGAGTGGGAGTGGACCGCGCTGTGTCCTCCGCCGCTGAGAGGTGCGTGCAAGGTTTGGTTTCCTTCAGATCTTGGGGATTTTACGGCTAGATGACTACCCAGGAGGTGGCCATGGCTTGAGGGGAGAGGATGTATGGTGGAGGGAGGATGGCGAACTGGAAATTTTCTAGGAAGGGCATAAATAAGGAGCTTAAGAGCTGCTTAGCTAATAAAGGTTTTACTAAGCGAGAAAAGGGAAAGACGCCAGCAGAAGGTTTGGTGTGATGAGGACCATCTAGAAGGGGAGTTGCTGTTGGGAGGTGCTAGGAACTTACTAGAAGATGAGAGAAGGAACAGTCTATTCAGCAAGCTGCAGTGGGCGCCACGCTGAGCTGAGTAGAGAGCTCAGGCCGGTGTCCGATGACGCCCCGTGTCCGTGGAGCGCTCTGACTGGCCTCTGACCTGGCAAGCACTGTGCAGACTGGTTTTTCCAGCATGTGCCTGGGAGCCGCACAAAGCACACACAGACACCAGCAGCCCTGGCAGGACGTGTGGAGGGCTGGGCAACTTGCAGACACAGTACTCGGCCATCAGGGGACCAGGCGACTGTATTTCAGGGATCAAGGAAGGTGTCACTGGGTCCACACCTAATGATGGCTGGCGCTTACACAGGCAGAGGGTGGGGAAGGACACGCCAGTTGATGGGAACTGGCTGGGGAAGGAACCCAAGTCAGGACACGGAGGGTCTCAGGTGGAGGGCGTGCATAGGCGGGGGCTGGGGGACAGGAGAGGGAGGTCAGGGCCGAGCTGTAGAGTGCCCTGGTCAGGGGGCCTAGGTGCGGGAGTCCTTGCCAGGCTCCAGGCTGGGAGGGCAGGGCTTGAGGGGAGAGGGTTTGGTGGCGTCTAGTGAGATGGGAGCAAGGAAACCAAAGTCAGATTTTGGGTTGCAGAGACCCATGGATGTTTACACGGAGTCCTGATCATTTAGGGTCTTTGGGGAGTGAGGTGGTTATTATACGGCTGCACTCGGTGGGGGAAAGGGTGGTGATCCCAGGTCAGGCTGTCATTGGGCCAAGCCTTGTGGAGCCGGGAACAGGGAGGCTGGTTGGGGTCCAGGCTGCAAGGGCAGGGATTTGTGGGTTGTCACTCTGTGAGACAGTTGGGGGCTGCGAGTCAGGGGCCTCTCTGGGCTCATCAGGAGTGTTGCTTCCCAGAGCCAGATGCTAAGGGAAGGGTGGGCTCAGCTGGGAGGGAGGGGCGCCCGCGGGTCTTGCTGAGCTCCTGGGCTGCTGTGTGCCGTCTGCCGGCCTGGCCTCTTGCTCGGCGCTCACCGTGCGTGTGGCTCACGCAGCATTGCTGCCTGTGGCAGGGTTTGCCCCCTCTCTGCCAGATGTGTGTGTTCCACATCCGTTGGCACCAGCTCCGTGGTCTTGTCGACTCTGTAGTCAGCCCTGTGTGGGGTCAGAAGAAGAGCAGGGGTGTGCTGGGGGCAGCCAGGGTGGTGCTCACATAGCATCGCCTGCCTGTCCTTTAGGCTGGCTTCACAGTGGAGAGGAGAGAAGTGACCACAAATAGCACACATCTGGAGCCTGGAGAGACTGCCCCTTGAAGTAAAGGGGAGCGTGGTAGACGCCATCTGGGTTTGCCTGTGGTTCTGGCATTTCATGAGCAGCCTTGGGAAGAGATGTGTATTCTACACTTTGATGATAACAGAGTAAAAATATTTGCCCCTTACAGAGGATCGCCCTCCCTTCGTCCTCAGAGGAGTTTCAAAAGGTCTGGAACCTCTTCACCAATACGATGCCTCTCTGCCACGTTCAGAAGATTGAGCGGGTCCAGAACGTGGCCCTTTGGGAAGTCTACCAGTGGTGCGTTGGGGGCTCGCTCTTGGTGGGCTGGTGCCTCTGTCCCCTCAGCCAGCTGCTTACCAGACATGCCCCGGGCTGCAGGGACAATCCGAGAAAGCAGCCACTGTTTGTCCAGTGCTGCTGGGATCAGGAGCTGTGTCCCTCTCCTGTCCGCCTCCTCATCTGTACAAGCTCAGTGGTGGCATGTTCCTCCAGGGAGATGGGAGGCTGCGGCTTCCCTAGAGACAGAGCTGGCTCCTGCACTAGTGCCCTCGGCCTCCCTGAAGACCAACAGGGGACGGGTCCGAATAAGCCACCCACACCCTGGGGAGTGTAAAGCTGCTGTCCTGGCAGCCAGAGGGCAGGGGCCTCCTCCTTGTGCCTGAGGACTGGCATGTTCTCAGGCACTTGTTTGTGTGGGGAGGAGCCCACAGCAGGTCACCGCAGTGGGCCTGGGCTCCTGCTGACCTTCCCCACAAGAGGTTGGAGCAGTGTAATCTGAACTCTGGTTCCGGTGATGAGATCAAGATAACTTACAGGAGAGGGAGAAGGAGGCCCCCCCTCCCATCCCCAGCCAGCATCTTCCAGCTCCCCTGGCTAAGCTTCAGGCAGAAGCAAGGTGGTGGGAAGAAGTACACCTGCCTTCCAAGGGCTGGTCTGTCTGCTTTGGGGGTTCATGGAGCAATGCAGGCCTGGAGCCCTGGAGGGAAGGCTTCCCTCTGCTCTCACCCAGGCCCTGCTGTCGCCTTTTCTGGCCCCTGGCCCATGGCTGGAGTCTCATGGACCTGTGGCTCCTGGTCTCATGGCACATCTAATAAAATGTGTTTCTTGGGCTGGGTGGCCTGTGTTTGGTGGCAGGCGTTCTCTGCCGCCAGCACACGTTCACTCCTGTGATTCTAGGCAGAAGGAGCAGATGCAGAAGAGAAACGGCGGAAAGACAGTGGATGAGAGGCAGCTGTTCCATGGCACCAGCACCGGTTTCGTTGACGCCATCTGCCAGCAGAACTTTGACTGGCGGGTCAGTGGTCTTCATGGCACTTCCTATGGCAGGGGTAAGTGCGAGGCGGCCTCTGCTGGCAGAACCCTCTTTGCCTCGCTGTCCAGGGCCCGGAAGCCACTTTAAAGCAAATTGATGGAGGGCGTGGGGGGAACCAGCATGCGCTGAACTAGCGGTTCAGACTCAGTGAGCGCTGGCCGGGATGTGGGACGCCCAGCTGGCGGCACCTTACTCTCATTCCCCTGTGTGCAGCCCTGGGCCCGACCCAGGGTTGGAGCAGGGGTGGCCCTGCTTAGGCTGTGGTTTGGCGTCACTGGGAAATGGGGCTGCATCCCTGTGGGACCCTTCCCAGCCCTGAGTCAGGTCCCCACCTGCGCTGTTTCCGTAGAGTAGAAATCTGAACGCTCAGATACGCTCGTGTAAATATGTCATTCTTACTATAATGTGAGTTCCCCGTTTTCCTGTCTCTTTATTTTTTAACTTTGTTTGAAAATAATTTCAAACTCACAGGAAAGGTGCAAGAATAATACTAAAAAAAAAACCCTCCCACGTAAATTTTACCTAGTTCATCAGCTTTAACACTTTTCACATTGGCTTTATCACCCCTTCCCTTATTTCTGAACCATTGGGGAGTAGGCGGCATACATCATACCTCTTCACCCCGTAACACCTCCTAAGAACAAGAACATTCTCTTCTGTAACCACGACACGGTTACTAGGTGGAGAGCATCTCGTAGCGGTGTGATCTGCAGTCAGCAGCCCCTCTGCCGAGTCCATCCGTTAGCTTCCGTCCCGCGTGCTGACGGCTGCGGGGTCGAGGTGCACAAGAGCCAGTGGTGGGCTGTGAACCTGAATGTGTAGGCGCAGCTTCCAGCTCAGGCCCCCATTCGACAGGGCTCATGAATCCGGGCTGCCGGTGTCTGCGCCGTGGTCTGTGTGTGGGGTCTTAGCCACATTCCATGCCAGCCCTGGGAGGTCGGGCCCGACAGCCCCGTTTTATGGCTCAGGAAACGGAGGTTCTGGGCAGGGGATGGGGGCTCAGTAACGAGGTGTCCAGAGACCTTTAGGATTTGAGTGACAGATCCTAACTTGAAAGGAGTTCTCTGTCTCAGAGTTTGGTGACTCCTCTGATGCTCCTTACAAGGGAAAAGCTGGAAAGACGGGAGCAGAGGGAGGGCAGAGGCCACTGGCCTCGCCCGGGTTGCAGGATGCCGGCGTGCCTCTTCCGGCCGCGGGCTGTCCCCTGGTGCCCAGCCCAGCCCTGGTGTCCTTGCAGGGAGCTACTTCGCCCGGGACGCCGCGTATTCCCACCACTACAGCAAAACTGACACCAAGTCCTGCACGATGTTCCTGGCTCGGGTGCTGGTGGGCGAATTCGTCCGAGGCAACGCCAACTTTGTCCGCCCCCCGGCCAAGGAGGGCCAGGGCAACGTCTTGTACGACAGCTGCGTGAACCACGTGTCTGACCCCTCCATCTTCGTGGTCTTCGAGAAGCACCAGGCCTACCCGGAGTACGTCATCCAGTACACCGACTCCCCCAGGCCCGCTGCCGCCGCCACCAGCCTGCTCTCCTTGGCGTCCTTCTTCAGTGTTCGGCCGTGAGCACCCCGATGGTTTTATGCCTTTCTGGCTGATCTTACTTGAAATAGCTATTAGGGAAAGTTGGGGTTTTTTTGAACAAAAAACTTTTAATGAACTGTTCATTTAACATTGACTTCTTGATGAAGTTACATTCTTAATCTCTGGCTGATAATATTTTCACTTTTAAGTCACTTTTGGACTAGCCAGTAGTGATTGTAGGTGAACCCATTATTGCTTTTTACTCAGGTGTTAAAGTTTTATGTTTTACTCTTTGTTGACTTTGCTGCAGATTGGCACCAGGCACAGAGTTTCCAGACACTATTTTATCAATTGGTTTTATTTTTCAAGAGTTTCTGTCTCTTCAGTGGTTTGTTTTTTCAGGGTCTTGGTGGCACCTGGTTTTGTTTTTGTCCGAATGACACAGCAGCCATTGGTGCCGGAAATCCTGGGTTGTGGGCCTGCTGAGGCACAGTCATCGTGTCCATTGCTGTGTCTCTAATCTAGGCGGCTCTTCTGCTGCTTCTCCTGGGCTTCCAGCCTTGAAATTGGCCCATACGTCACGTTGTTAGGACCATGGCTACTGTGTGGTGTCACTGAGTCCCTGTCGGTCTCCCTTAGTCCTGGCAGCAGTCACCATCACCCAGGAAGTGCACTCACCCTGGCAGTTGCCTCTGCACCGAGCACCCTGTGAATAAGGGTTTTATGTCCCCATGAGATCTGAATACCTGTGCTGCAGTGTCACAGCAGAGTCTGGGAATAAAAGAATATTTATCTGACGTGGGTGATGGCTGCAGCTCATTCTTCAGTGTCTGTTTATTGAGCGCCTGCTGTGTACAGGCACTTTTCTGGGGGTCGGTATATAACAGAGCCCCCGTTACTGGCCTCGAGGAGGCTGTGTGTGGATTTATCATGCAGCCAATGAAGCTGAAGGTTCACGGCTCCTCATTTGCTGGGACCCCTTCCACAGCCCGAGGAGGGACCCCTGCTATATGGCTTCGTGATCATACATTTTGGTTAAATTTGCAAGTTACATATTTGTTTTTTTTCTTTCCCTCAACTCGGTTTTCAAGCCCCACAAAACCCAGATCCACTATTGTGCACTGTGTTGTGGACACGGAGCAGGTGGTGTGTTCTTGTGTCCTCCACACACAGTGGTTGGTAGGGGTCTCTGCTGGGCGGTGGAGGGGCCGGCAGGATGGCTCCACCTCATAAGGCCATCTGCCTCCTCCGGGATGGCTGGTCCCATTGGCCTAAGGTTCAGTCCTCAGCAAGGTGTCCTCCCTTCACCTGTACCCTTCCTTCCCATTCCCCAGCCTCCTGCTACGGTGTGTCCAGTCTCCACATGATGCCTCTGCCTGTAGTTCTCAGATCCAAGGCTGCTGGGAGCTGAGTAGTGGGAAGCAGCAGGAGTGGTCCATCTGGGAGTGTGGGTGAGGAGAGTGGCAAGGGGAACCTGGGCGGGAGATGATCAAATGCTCCAGAGAAGTCGGGTGAACTGTGAAGACTGCCGAGGGCTCTGCACTTTGCTGACTTTTGAGAAAGCACATTGGCAAATATCTGGACTGGACATTCGAGAAAGGGATGGGGTGCATGTAGCTCAGTTGTGGGTGGGAGCATGGGGCAACAGTTCCTGTGGGCACCGGAGGGGGTGGGCATTGTGATGGGAAGAAGTCAAAAAGACCTCTCAGAATGTGCATGCAAAGAGGTAGTAGGATCCAGAGCAAACGTGTGTGTGTGTGTGTGTGTGTGTGTGTGTGTGTGTGTGTGTGTGATTGACAGCAGAGTCATGAGGCTGGCCTCTCTTATGTATATTCTGAGAGGGGAGTCTCCAGGGGAGCGCTCTGGGGAAGCATGGCGTGCTGCACGCAGGGAGAACAGACAGCAGAAGCAGCGCTTGCAGCAGTGGGTACGGGAGGCCTCTTCTCCCAGCTCTCCTGCAACAGCCTGCACTTTGTACAGGTGCTCAGCCTGGGTACCCCAGCCTTGCTCGCAGGTTCCTGCTCTGTTATTTATACAACATCAGCCCCGTAACGCTGTTCGGATGTTAAGTAGAGGAAGGCGCTGAGACCTGGGTCAGCAGCCTTGTCTTACAGGTGAGGAAACAGAGGCACAGAGGTGGAAAGAGCAGCAGCCGTGATCACGGGCTGCTGGTGGCAGAGCTGGGATTCAGTTTGCAAGTTCTTTGTTGCATTTGAACTTCTCAGCAACACAATAATTATTTTTACTAAAATTCACCTCTGTATTTTGATTATTTGATCAAAATTAAGATAGGATGTTCTTTAAAAGAAAAAGTACACTTCAGCCTCTGTCACTTTTCTGCGCATTAAACTTACAAAGTTAGTAGTACCCTACCTAGGAAAATCGAGGCATAATAAAGCACCCGAACCACCTTTGCAGTTGAGCTTCTGATGAATGTTATTCTCTAAGTTAAATGAACCAGATGCTGAAAAGGCCCCCGAGCTGGGGCCGTCAGGACCACTCACCTGAGCATCCATGCGTCCCCTGCCCTATCGATTCCTTCCATCCTGAGGCCAGAACTTCTTCAAAAACCCCAAGTTCTCAATCATTTTGTCAAAACGACATTTTCACTCATTTATCAGCAATCCTTGATTGAGAGAGGTGGATCCGTTGCTCAAACATGATTGGCAAAGTCAAAACTAAGTGCAACAAACATTTATTAAGCATTTAGGAAATGTTACGTAAATGGCCTCTTTTATACTCATATGCCAGGTGCGCTTTCAGTTGCTTCGGTGATGTTTTTCCAAAAATCTGAATTTCCAGATGAGGGTTTTCTTTGAATTAGGGGCTGGTCATGACTTTGTCAGCGGGAGACAATCCTGATGTAGATGCCATTTTTTGGACCTAGGGCAGATTTGGATTCTAGCTGCAGCGGTATCTAAAATAGAGGAAATTAAGATATTTGTCAGAGTTAATCCTATCGACAGGAAAACTTCCTCAGAACGGGGCCTGAAGCAGGGTTGTGGGAATTCGGCTGAGGGCTGAGGGCCGGCAGGCTGGGAGTGAGCAAAGCAGCTTCCCCAGGGGGACCTTGAGAAGCAGCAGAGCTGTGTCTCGGGCTGGGTGTTGGACGGGGGCTCACCGCCTTTCCCGTGTTAATAAAATACCGCAGGGGAGGGGTCCCACGTTTATCCTTCTAATAAGCCTGCCTAAGGTGGGAGCAGCTCACTTTGCAAATGAAGAAATGGAGGTGCAGAGAGGTTCAAGCGACCTGCCCAAGGGCACATGACTGGAAAGTGGTGAGCAAAGCCTCAGACCTTCCTCATCTCCCCTCATCTCTCACCCTGGGGCCCAGCCAGTAACTGAGTAGACCTCCACTCCCCAGGGGCTTGGGGGCAGCTCCCTGCTGAAGGCCCGCTGCCATTCAGAAGGCTTTCCTTATGTCCAGCTTAGGCAGATCGATGGAGGCCTGGAGACTTGGAAGAGAAGCCACAGAATTACTCAAGAAGCAGGGCGTCCTCTTGAGCTGCGTGTAAAAGGACTGTTCAGTGGCTACCATGAAACCTTTAAAGGAAAGAAGGGTCACGAGGCCCTAGTGCTGGGGCCGGGTGGGCTTTCAGATGTCTTTGGGAGTTCAGGTGGGAGACCAGTTAATATGCTCAAAAAACAAGATGATCTAGACCTGCCCTATCTCGTATGGTAACCACTAGTACATGTGGCTGCTGGATGCTTGAAGTGGGGTTAATGCAAATGAGGGGCAGAATTTTTTATTTGATTTGATTTATTATTAACATATAAGTAGCCGCACTTGGCTAGTGGCTACAGTATCAGACAGTTATAGGCACACTTGAAACACCATTGGACTTCAAAAAAAAGCAGAGGTCTGTTGTGGCTGGCAAAGTCAGGGAGGGCTTCCTGGAGGAACTGGCACCTGGGGTGGGGCTAGGAATAGGAGACGCCCTGTGAGCAGGGCTTCTCAGGGGCCACTTGGGGATTTGAGGGAACACCAAAGGACTTGGAGGATGGGATTAGACTGGGGGTGGGGAAGGGGGAGGGATGGCATTCCAGAAGGAGCTCAACAGACTGAGCAGGCAGGGCGGAGGGGGTGGGAGGCTCTTGGAGTGGGAAGTTGGGGTGGGGAAGGCGAAGTGAGCTCAGAGTTCTCCCTGGACCCAGCAGGCTTGGGACTCAGGGCTGGTTCGTGAGCTGGCGGGTGCCAGGCATAAGCAGCGTTCTGCGACATTGGTCTGGCTGCTGTATTGTATGTCAAGATCAAGGGTAAGTGAGACAAACCCCCAGAGGAAGTCCTGTACCCATGGAATGCCTAAGGCAGGCAGGGGCCTGCTCTCCTCTGGTCCTTCATCTTGATTTGGCTCTCTGCTCCCAATCTGCCCCTCCCTCCCTCCAGCCTTAACCGTCAGACCTTTATGGACATCATCACATCCAGTTCCTCAGCCTTTTGTATTTCAACCCAGCTCATTATTCCTCCCCAGCCAGCAGCTCCCCCAGTCTCCCTGTTCGTCAGCGGCAATGCCACTCTCTGAATCTAGAAGTTGTTACCATCTGTCATCGTGTCCTTATTATCTGTCTCCGTACGCCCTCCTCTCCAGGTCTGCGGCCGTGCTGAGGGTCGTGAATAGGCACGGAGGAGAGCACTGTTCGGGTTGTGTGGGGAGCAGCCGATTCAGTGCAGAGAGACTGCTCTGTGCAGAGGAGAGAGGGAGGGCTTGAGAGTGAGCGAGAGCTGGATTGAACCTCAGTTTCTTCACTCTCCGGCGATTCATTCCCGTGTCCATCAGTGTTCGTTGAATGACTGAGTGGGCACCTGCCACATGCCTGGCCTGAAGCTGGGTGCTGGAGCCTCCACCAATGAATAGGACAGTCTTTTGGTCCCTGATCTCCAGGAGTCTGCAGTCCAACTATGTGACGTCAGGCAAGTTACTTAAGCTCTCTGAGCTGTATTTTAGCTCCTCATCTGAAGAACGGGAATCATGTAATTTACTCTGCAGGGTTACTGGGCTCTCTTTGCTGAAGACGGAAGAGCTACAGCATGGTGAGGCCCAGCCTTGCTGTACAGAGGACGAGAATGATGATAACACAGACTCGGGTTATGTGCCGGGAGCTTACTTACCTGATTGACTCAATCAAGAAGAGGGAGGAGGTGTGACTGTTGACGGCCCCCCTTTCACAGATCAAGGAACTGAGACCCAGAGAGCGTAAGGAACTCGCCCCAGCTCAGGCAGGGCCGGGAAGCCGCCGCAGGCAGCAGGGACCTGGGGCGGGCACCCCTCGCGCCCGGAGCAGCAGAGCTCACCTGAGTCTCGGGACAGGCTTCGAACCGGAACTTGCGCAGGACGCGGAGTAGCGTCAGCTTGACCTCCAAGAGCCCCAGTCTCACCCCGAGGCAGCTCCGGGGACCCGCCCCGAACGGCAGGTACGTGAAGGGCCGCTGGCGCCGCCGGGCCTCGGCCGTGAACCTACGGGGCAGCGCGGTCAGGGTTGGCCCGGGTCACCACCTCCCTTCCTGGGGCTTCAGCCACTGGCTCTGACCGAGGGACCCCGTCACTGAGGCCACGCTCCTGCCACGTGAGGCCTAAACCCCACCTCGGTCTACAGGATCCTGTTTTTTTCCTGGACCGGTCAGTCCCTAAGGCTTTGGAGCTGGTGGCCACTCATCCATGTGCTTCAGTCCGGCTCCCCTCCTCCTGTCCTGCAAAGCCCTAAAGGCACCGCTGAATTAATAGAATCACCTGGAATGTGAGCGTTGCCCTCACTGCCTCTCCTGATGAATTCACTGCGTTGTTAATGAGCTTGCAGGCTCACTAGCATCCAGGATAAAAGTCTCAAAAGAAACCACAGCTCTCGCTTCACCCATGGCTCCAACTTCCCCAGTGGCCAGAGGGTGACACTGGCCGGCCGGCCGGCATCCACTTCCTGAGCAGAGTCCCTGGGCACCAGACCCCTCTGGAGGCCATGTCCTGCCAGTTTGTCTCTTGATGCCATGCCGGGCAGCTGTCTCCCTGCCCACACTCGCCTTTCTGGTTTACGCACTGAAACTTGAACCACTGGGGGTGGCAGTGTTTGACCCACTGGAAGCTCTTCTTCAGAATGAATTGCCGTATCTGCTACCAAATGACAGCATTTGCCACGTGTGTTCTGTGACAACGCTACGTGACAACCACTATTTTGTAATAGCCTGCTCACTTATTACGACCTCTGGACTTTATGGGCCCAAGAAGCCCTTGACCCACCTTTTCAACATCATACTAATGCACTTTTTGTTTTCAAAGGTGATGCTGTAAGCCTTGCAGCTGCTGTTTATGTTTCTTGATATTTACCATAATTCCAGGAGCTGCTGGGCAGCAGAATGTTATTTATCTGGGTCCCACTGCCCATGGTTTCCCAGGGACCAGGTTGTAGAGTTGGGGCCGCATTAACAGGAAGCTGGAGCCACTAACAGTGGGAACAGAGCTGCAGGCTGGCTATTCCCCCCATTTGCCAGGAAGCGATACCCGTCGACTCTGATGAGGAGGGGGTGTAGATGCCTGCTCAGACACTTTAAATTGGGAGTCTAGAAATGAAATCTAGACAATGGACCAAATCCATGCAGGGGACAGGAGGGAGGATCCAGGTCTACCATGTTAGGGTAGCTGGATCTCATGAATTCCTGGAGAAATTGTCGATGCTCTTGTATTGGAACAGGCATTAAGTTTCAAAAAAGGAAACAACATTCTGCTACTTCTTAATGCACTCCTGAAATGTGTCCTTGTTTCTTGGAACAAATAGTGGACACCCATTTGAAATTGCCTTGTTGGGCTTTCCTGGTGGCGCGGTGGTTAAGAATCTGCCTGCCAATGCAGGGGACACGGGTTCGAGCCCTGGTCCGGGAAGATCCCACATGCCGCAGAGCAACAAAGCCCGTGCGCCACAACTACTGAGCCTGCGCTCTAGAGCCCGCGAGCCACAACTACTGAAGCCCGCGTGCCTGGAGCCCGTGCTCCGCAACAAGAGAAGCCACCGCAATGAGAAAGCCTTTGCGGGCTTCCCTGGTGGCGCGGTGGTTGAGAGTCTGCCTGCCAGTGCAGGGGACACGGGTTCGAGCCCTGGTCTGGGAAGATCCCACATGCCGTGGAGCGACTGGGCCCGTGAGCCACAATTGCTGAGCCTGCGCGCCTGGAGCCTGTGCTCCGCAACAAGGGAGGCCGCGACGGTGAGAGGCCCGCGCACCGCGATGAAGAGTGGCCCCCGCTCGCCGCAGCTGGAGAAGGCCCTCGCACGGAAACGAAGACCCAACACAGCCATAAATAAATAAATTAATTAAAAAAAAAAAAAGAAAGCCTTTGCACCGCCCCGAAGAGTAGCCCCTGCTCGCCACAACTAGAGAAAGCCTGCGCACAGCAACGAAGACCCAATGCAGCCAAAAATAAATATAAATAAAATAAATAAATTTATTAAAAAAAAAGAAATTGTCTTGTTACTTGTATGCAGTGCTGTGGAAATGCTAAATCTCTGGATTATGCTTTGGGCTTTTAAAAATGGTACAATTATTTCCTTTAGAAATTATGCCTAAAAAACATCTCTCTGACTGCCATGACTTTTGACTTTTGGGGGACTTTACTAAATCTGTGTCTCCTGGCAGGCGCCTCCAATCCCCCCACGCTCACGTCCCCCAGGGCCTGTTTGAAGGGCACAGTACTCACCTCTCAGGGTTGAAGGTCTCAGGGCGCGGCCAGTGCTCGGGGTCATGGTGCAGGGCGCCCACGGCCATCTCCAGCACGGCGCCCGCGGGGATGCGCTGCCCCAGCACCTCGCAGTCCTGTGCTGCCTCCCGTGTGAACCTGCGGGGACACATGGGTCACCCCCGCCTTGAGGCAGAGCAGAGATGGGGGAGCTCCAGGGCGGCCGTGCTGGGGCAAAGGTCTGCAGTGTGGGATGAGGCTGGGGGACAGGAGGTCCCGCCTTCTTCCCGGGGCGACCGGGATAGTGACCCACCCCCCATCCCACCCCTTCTTGGGCCATCAACCCTATGCTGCTCTGGAACCTGCGGTCTCTAGGTTCCTCCATCCCTTCCTTCAGCCACCCATCAAGACTGAAGAGCCCATTTTATGCTTGGTGTTGTGCACAGGTGCCTTGGAAGTGGAGGCTTTGCAGGGTTATTCCCCCGGCCACCTCTCCTTCTTCCCATTCCCACTGGGACCTCTTTCCCCACACACACCCCCTCGCTTTACCTACAGGAGATTTGGGTTTGAAAATCTGTTCCCCTTCATTGTCTGTGTCGCTATGGAGAACTTCTACTAGACAGGAAAACATCTTGGTCAGATTGTTTATTTTACCAACTGGCAATGTTTTAATCCCATTTATGTTTTATTTTAAAAGGCTAGACTACATATGTTTGCATATGAACATGAAGTTTATGGAAGAATACCTAAACTTCTACCATCACCTCCTCTAAGGGATGGGGCTGGGGTGGAGGATGGCAGGGTACCAGGGGTGTCAGTTTTTTCTTTGGATCCTTCTGTATTTCTTAGGTGTTTTTTTTGTTTTTTTTTTTTAAAGTAGAAGCATATCATTTTGGTAATATAAATCAAAAACAATCTAGGATGGCTTTTACTTCAGGTTGCAGGACTCGGCTTCCCTAGATATCTCAGAGGAGGTACAGTTATTACACTAATTACTGTTATACCCTGTTCCTGCTTATAAAAGAAATTAAGAGGACCAGCAGCTCCTTGCAGCGTTCATCACTCCATTATGAGCCTTTAGTATATCAGCAACATGAAAGGCCAGGGCTGTGAGACCCCCATTCAGATCCGAAGCTACTAACGCAATTATTATGTGCTTGGGGCTAGTCACAAAACACTCTTGCTCAAATCAGAGCGGGCAGAGGGCTCTGATGTGTGCATCCTCAGCTCTGAGCAATCAAATAAGGATATACTCTGACTTCCTTCTTTTTCATCTTTACCAGAAATAGCTTGGACCTGGATGCAAGACCCCCTAAAAGCCAGAAAATGGGGGCTTCCCTTCTGTAAGTGGTTGGGCCTCCTATCTGGCTAGACTGCATACAAAGCCAGAAAAATCTGCTGAATTATACTGCATGGATTCCTGGATTGACGTTAATAACACTTCAGTGAGAATTGTTATGTTTTCCACAAAAGGCCATGTTGAGTTTTTTATGGATAAAGGTGTCAGTCAAGTTTGTCAGTGTTTGGGAAAAGCCAAGCATTTTTCTAAGATTGAAATAATAAAGTGGGGACTTCCCTGGTGGCACAGTGGTTAAGACTCCGTGCTCCCAATGCAGGGGACCCAGGTTCGAACCCTGGTCAGGGAACTAGATCCCACATGCATGCCACAACTAAGAGTTCGCATGCCACAGCTAAAGAGCCCGCCTGCTGCAACTAAGGAGCCTGCCTGCCGCAACTAAGACCCGGTGCAACCAAATAAATAAATAAATAAATAATTTTAAAAATTAATAAAGTAATGGGACTTCCCTGGTGGTCTATGGTTAAGACTTTGCCTTCCAGTGCAGGGGGTGCGGGTTCGATCCCTGGTCGGGGAGCTAAGATCACACATGCCTCGTGGCCAAAAAACCAAAACAGAGAACGGAAGCAGTATTATAACAAATTCACTAAAGACTTTAAAAATGGTCCACATCAAAAAAAAATCTTTAAAAAAATAAAATAATAAAGTAAAATAAAATAAAAAATAAAATTCTCACTGTCCCTCTGTTCACCCCCAAATCCTATGCCCAGGGCCAAAGCGAATTGGCCTCTTGTCTGGGTGAGAATAATGATGACTTGCCTCTCTCACTTCTGTTGTTTGATAACAGAAGTCAACAGAGTGATATGATTAAAAACACCAGTGGAGTAGGTATGGGGAAGGGAGAGCGTGGCTTGCCCGAGATTGGAGCCAGATGGGGTCAGGCCATTCAACTCTAAGCTCTGTGCTTCTTGCTCCTTACTTCATACCTTACACGGCACACTGCTTGCAGGGGTACCGCGTTTCTACATCTACTGTCCCACTGATTCTCCCAACACTTCTGGGGTAGGCAGAGCAGGTGTTGTGTGCCCTCTGAACACACAGGAAACAGAAGCCTAGAACAGTCTGGAACTTAACCCAAGATCACACAGTAAACTAAGGGCAGGACCGAGACTGTCTTGACTTTCTGTCTAGACTCGCTCTGTCATTATGGAGCACTGGCTCTATATTTTTATTAGGAATTTTAACTAACTCATCCAGATACTCTGCTTTCTGTCCTGTTCCGTCCTGTCCTGCCCTCCAGATACTCTCAGATCACGAGCATCCTGGTTCCCCAGAGCAATGCCTTCACTGACTTCCTTTTACACTTTGCTGTTTATAAAGGGTCAGAAGGAGAATTGACTGCAGAATTTTGGTGTTGAAGAGACTGCTGACTTTGTCTCTCAACATGTCATCTATACAAGGTCTCATGTGATGAATTCTTGATTGAGTTTAGATCCAGGAAATGATGTGTCTTTGATCAATTTATACACTTTCCTCCTACTGGAGAACATGACTGTTCAACTCAGCTGGTTTCCCTCTCTGCCAGGAGTCTCAGCCACCAAGCCTGACCCCAGTTATTGCTATCTCTGGGGTCCTGTAAAGGATTCTTTCCTTTAAACAGCCTTCGTTCTGTTTTATCACTGAATGTCTTATTTTGAATTTCACGTGTATTGCAGCTGCCCACAGTTCCCTTGGAAGGAAGCTGGTATAAATCATTCAAAAACAAGGATTGGATGACAGTTTGCTCTGAGGCTCCTGAAGAAGTCGGGGAAGGCCTGTGGAATCAGGTCTTAATGCTGGCGTCAGGAGAGCAATGAGGCGAGCCCTGGCGTTTCTTGTCTGCTCCCAGACCAGGAGACTGAAACCATGTGTGCTTGAGGATGATGTGATTTGACTCACACCCCAGGAATTCTCTATATTGGCTCTGGGTCTGAACATTTTGGACAATATCTACAACCACACTCTCTATGATATTTTCGGTTTGGAATATAATTTTGAGATACCTACAAATCATCCACATTTTCTCTTTTTAAAATGGCAAAAGTTATCTCCATATGGTTTATGTGGTACATTACTTCATAGAGATGCAGAGTGGAATTTATGATATACAGTTAAATGCTTCGTGTCGCTTCTGTCTCTAGAACCTGACAATCTGGCAATGTTTCACTCTCTAAGGGCCTGGGGACCTAAGTGAAGACCCTGTGCTCCATGGGATGCCTCTGAAACCAAGGGTAATCATCAGTTAGACCCATTAAACTTGCCTTCATTGATCAAGCTCGCTTTAATTGTTGCTACAGAAAAAGCTGCATGTCCTGCAAGCGTCACGTAGCTTAAACAAGATGTTTGCCCAAGTTGTTTTTCAGGAGCTTGGAGTCAGCTGTGTCTAGTTGGAGCTTGAGCCAGTCAAAACTGATTAAGACCACCGACCCTCCAACTGGGCATGCGCGAGTGTTCGCTTGGTGACCCCTTGACGTCAGAGGGCCCAAAACTCCATCCTCGGAACACGGTAACGCAGACGTTTTCTGAACTTGGGTCCCGTGGAGAAGCCTGTAGCTTAGCTGCACCTGCGCAGAACTACGATTGCCTCACCTTTTTCTCATCTCCAATCATTACCTTTTCCCATGCTCCCAGGGCCCACCACGCCGCAGCTTTATCCCATAAATACCCCGAGCCCCTTGCCATCGGGGAGGCAGATTTGGGATGTGTTCTCCTGTCCCCACGCTTGGCTGCCTTGTGAATGTATCTCTTCTCTGCTGACAACCTCAGCATCTCAGCTCTTGGCTTGCTGTGCATGGGGCGAACGAGCCTGGTTCGGTAACATCTTGTTTTGGGGGAATTTGAAAGAAGCAGAAGACCTGGTTCCTGCTCTCAAGGCACTTACAGGTTGGTGTGACTGGATGACTGCACACTGGTGAAATGTTGCAGAGCAGCTGAGAATTATCCAAAAATATAATATGAAGTAGAGTTAGCGTGCAAAGTGCTGGGGGAGGAGAGGCAGGGAACGGGTGAGGCTGGCCAGGTTTCCTGGAGTGGTGAGTCTTGGATCGGAGCTCTGAGGATGGGATGGGTGTGGAGTGCTGGAGAATAAGAAGGAGCGTCCCAGGCCTTGGAAGTTCCCCCTGGAACATCAACTCCAAGGGCTGGCATTTTATCTGTTTTGGCTGATTTCCCAGTGCGGGGCACAGAGCAGATGCTCAGTAAATAGTTGGTGAATGAATGAATGAACAGACCAGGGGAACAGCAAAAGCCATCTAAGGGCTAGGAGGTCAAAGAGATCGGCTTGGGTTGGGGAGGAAGGTCATGTTAAGAAAAGACCAATGACACTTTGAAAACATGGTTAACATATAGGAATATAGGCTGGACATTTATTGCTATGGTGACCCTATGTTAGGCTTGGCGTCCAGTGCCCCAGGGGATTAAAAAACCCAAGTTTCAGACCTCGACCTCCAGGAGCTTGGGTCCAACATTCTTCATAACCCAGGTGGTGACAGACTGAGGACTAACAAGGACTCCAAACAGTGATGCTGAAGGGGTCCTGGGGTGCAGGGGCCCTGGGGTAGAGGCTTACCTGAAAGCCGGTGGGTACATCCTCAAGGTCTCTGCAATCACCATGTCCAGGTAGGGCAGGCCTTTCTGGAGGCTGCAGTACTCAGGGGCCGGCTGATGGAAGGGTGGTGACAAAGAATGTTGAGTTAGACCGAGTCACACAGTGTTCTGTCTTTTCCGCTAACTTTAGAGTCCCAGCTCCAATGTTTGCAAAGACTTAAATGGAAACCCACAAGATGAAAAGTGATACTACGCAAATTGCATTAGATTAGCACTCTACAGAATATTCTGCATATTCTGTTGTGCTTGTTTCACAGTGCTGTCCATCACTGAAGATGAGCAGGCCAGGCCTGGGACTGCGGGGCCTTTGAGTGTCAGAGAAGTTTGTAATAAAGCAATGGCAGCAGCTGCACTGCTAGCATTTATTGAGAGCTGAAGATCTGGCAGGCTACATATTGTACAGACTCCCTTATGAGGAAAGAAATTTTTACATATTGAGATATAGGAAAGCCAATCTGGCTTATACGTGAGTTAACCTGAATTTTATGCTAACTAAAATAGCCTGTTTGTGGCTTACCAAACATACATTGTACATCTGCTTTAATTATTAAAGGAAAGGGCACATTGACCAGAAGTAAAGAATGTCCATGTTAAAAATAGAGATTAGGGCTTCCCTGGTGGCGCAGTGGTTGAGAATCTGCCTGCCAATGCAGGGGACACGGGTTCGAGCCCTGGTCTGGGAAGATCCCACATGCCGCGGAGCAACTAGGCCTGTGAGCCACAATTACTGAGCCTGCGCGTCTTGAGCCTGTGCTCCGCAACAAGAGAGGCCGCGATAGTGAGAGGCCCGCGCACCGCGATGAAGAGCGGTCCCCGCTTGCCACAACTAGAGAAAGCCCTCACACAGAAACGAAGACCCAACACAGCCATAAATAAATTAAAAAAAAAAAAAAAAAATAGAGATTAAATGCCTCTCTTCCTGGGACGCCAATGCTTGTACTTCTTCAATGATAAGTCTCCCTTCCCAGGTGCCAAGGCCATGTTGATTTGCTGTGTACGTGCTGGTCTGTTTTTTGGTTTTTTTTTTTAACCTTGAAGAAATGTAACCCTGACCCGTTTAATGTTCCTTGTTCTGACAAGATATAAAACTGGGCTGAAAATCCTGCTTCTCCAGAACAGTTTCTCAGAGTAATCTGGGAAGTGGGCTTCCAGGCTAGTTCTCAGTTTGGCTCAAATAAAACTCTTTTCTGTTCTTATTATTGATTGTTTATTGATTATTTTCTTTTTTTTTAATTTACATTTTTTGGCCGTGCCACATGGCATGTGGGATCTTAGTTCCCTGACCAGGGATCAAACCCGCACCCCCTGTAGTGGAAGCGTGGAGTCTTAACCACTAGACCACCGGGAATGGCCCTGTTTATTGATTATTTTTGTTGACACTTAATTTAATGCTCCAGCAAACCAATGGAACAGCTGTTCTCCCATCTCTTAGATGATGAAACTGAGGCTCAGAGAGGTTGTCACATGGTAGTAATGGGCACATCATAAAGTTAAAAGACCAATAGTAAAATAGCAAGAACAACAACAACAACAAAAATTGCCACGTCTAGAAAGGATCAATGGTAACAAAAACCCAAAGAGCTACAATAAATCAGTAAGAAAAGAAACTCATCAGAAAAGTGGTCAAAGGAAATAAGGAGGCAAAAGACAGAACAAATATGAGTTGCCATGATGAAAAATACAAATTAAAACCATGAGATTTGGTTTTCACTCATCAGATTGTAAACAGCTGGTAAATGTTGATTCATGCTAGGGAGGAAGGTGTGGAGAAGCACAACTGCAGCACCCCGTGTCGGGGAACCCTAGCATCCCCTCGACGACTTCCACTGGGGTGACCCTTTCACTCTCTGGCCCTCAGCCCGTGGCCCGAGGAGCAGGTGACGGTGAATTGGCGAGAGGCTGAGAAGCTGGATGTGGGCTCCCATGTGAGTGGGATGAGTTAGGGTGGGGTCATAGAAGTTTATTAGCTGCTCTGCTAGTTTCCCCAAGGAAGGATTTCCCCCAGATCCTCCTGTCCTCTCTCCCCACTCCCAGCAGAGCTTGAGTGAAGTTACCTGCCTCATAGGTGACAGCCTCAGCTTTCTAAATCAGTTGATGCTAATCAAAGAGGAGTCTTCAGTTTGGCAGGTTGGCTTGCTTCTGTCCTCCCCTCTCAGGACAGCAGGGGGCAGCACTTGGGGGCAAGTCCATCCTGCGGGCCCTGCAGTAGCTGCCACAGGGCTGCCCTGTGTAGGCTCTATTCCAGTGGCCATTAGTGATGTGCATAAAATACACAGTGTTTTATGCTGGGACAGGAGGGGCAGAGGGGAGAGTGATGGGGCCAGGACACGTGGAGGCTTGATGTCCCTGGTAAATATCTTAGCTAATCTATTAGAGTCTAGCCATCAATGAAGTGTGGCCATTAATGATGTGCATAAAATACTGAGTAAAAAAAGTCCAGTTGCAGAGAACATGTGCAGTCTAATGTTTATGAATTTGAAGGGCATAAATGAAAACAGCTGGCTTTTCCAACATTCTCCGTCTTCACTTCTGGGAACTGTTTCTTTAGAAGGTTATCTCTCGACCCTACACTTCCACCTCCATCCCAGGCCATGAGGGCGGGCCCGATAAACACGTGGCCAAGGAGAGGGGCCCTGTGCTTTGGGGTTTAATGCTCTGTGGGTTGCCATCTGGAGATTCTTAATCATCATTATCTTTGAATTTGTGTTTTGGGAGTAGAGTCTGAGGGGACCATGGAGCATGCGCTGGAGGCTTGGAGCCTCGCCTACGAGTGGTCCCACCTTGGCTGCCTCCCCAGGGTGGGTTCTCAGCTGCCTGCTGTCTTGCCCCGGTGCCTGGGGCCCAGCCCGGCCGCCCGTCTCCGCTTTGCCCTTTGACCACTGTTGCCCTCCAGCCCCGGCAGAGGCCTGGGCTCAGGCACAGAGAGGGTAGGAATGGGGTGCATTCACCCTGAAGCATCTCGGGGTGGGCACATGTCAACCGTCCCTGCCCCGGGCTGGAAGCACCATGGCTGTGTCGGCCCGGGGCAAGCCTCTGCCCACCCCTGGTCCAGGTACAACACGTGTCCTGGCACAGAGGTTTAAAGATCTCTGAGGGTCACAGCCTACTGTGGGTTGGGGGCCGGGCCTGTGGGAAGGGGGGATGCCTGGCTCCACTTTCCTAGACCCTGCCCCAGGATTCATGGGCCTGGCGGCTGGCAGGAGAGGTCAGGGCTCCTGGGTACCGGTGAGGGCCTGACTCTCCCAGCCCATCCCGTGTCCCCACCCCCCAGGGCGAGCCCCCCTGGGGAAGCCTGGTGCACCCTCTCATCCCCCCAGTCATCAATAGTTTGGTTTGTCTTTGTCTCTTCTGGCCTGTGAGTCACGAAATACAAATTATCTAATTCAGTGATTCTGCATGTGCGTTAAATGCTCTGATAGTACCATTTAAAACGGTGGCGTTGCATGATCCAGAGATGAGTGGTAAAATTCATGCTAATAATGTAAAATTTAGAGTTTTCTTTACTTAGACTGGTATTAAATAGAATATTAAAAAAACCGCTGTGATAATTTGAGAGATGAAAGAAGATAGGAAGAACTTTTATATGTACTGTTAATGGCACTTTCCCCTGCTTTTTTCATTTTGCCTCAGGTCCGACAAATTATATAGTCAGCCCTGCAGGCCACGGTTGATTGGACCAAGAGTGGGCCTCCGATGTGAGGGCACCAGCCTGGACATTTGGACCTGAGACAGAGGAAAAAGGAGTTTTTCTCCAGCAGGTGGAAGCTGAACATGGGTGAGTTATGATCTGTTGGTGGCCAGGTTCTGCCTTGTGGATTAATGAGCAGAAAACACGTTTGCCATGAGAAAGAAGCAATGAGTTAGATGTGTGGAGAAGCAGAGGCAAAAGACAGAGACTGTTTCCTGGTGTCCTGATTGCCATCTGCTCCTGGCCAGTAGCCCTGTGGGTGGCATCTCAGTACCCTTCCAGTAAGTTCCCTTTTTTATTTTTTATAAAATTTATTTATTTTTGGGTGTGTTGGGTCTTCGTTTCTGTGCGAGGGCTTTCTCTAGTTGCGGCGAGCGGGGGCCACTCTTCATCGCGGTGCGCAGGCCTCTCACTGTCGCGGCCTCTCTTGTTGCGGAGCACAGGCTCCAGACGCGCAGGCTCAGTAGTTGTGGCTCACGGGCCTAGTTGCTCCGCGGCATGTGGGATCCTCCCAGACCAGGGCTCGAACCCGTGTCCCCTGCATTGGCAGGCAGATTCTCAACCACTGCGCCACCAGGGAAGCCCTAAGTTCCCATTTTTGACCTAACTTAGTGACAGCTGAATTCTGTTACCTGCAACCAAAGGAGTCTTAACAAATGCAGAAATGAAAAAAAACAAAACAAAACAAAACAGTGGTACTGTGCACCAAAATATAGAACTATCAATATATCTCAAAAAGAAAAAGAAACCAGATCTGGGAGTATCATCCCTAATGAGTCAATGGTATTGGTTCCTCAAACAAAATTGGCTGGGAAGCTGTCAGTACTTGAAAGAGAACTTTTAAAGCTAGGCCAAGGGAAATATGTATTATAAAGTCAAGTCTTCATTTATTTTCCCCGGATGAGCTTTTCACCACTTCTTAGCTTTGGGCTCAAGATACACATGTCAACATCAGCGTGCTGGTCCAGCAGTTCTTGATGTGGTCGAATATCAGAAGTGACCAGGTGGCTTTTAATATATAAGGATGCTTGAGCCCTGCCCCCCGGGGGTTTGATTGTTGGTCTAAGGTGGGGGCCTGGGTACTAGTTCTGTGCAGCCAAGGGCATGAGACCACTGCATAAGTCTGTCTGTCTGAACTGCCCCAGTGATCCTCTCTGCTGGAGGCATGGATGGATGGGGTCGGGGAAGGCTCAGGCCTCTACGTTTTAACCAGATCCAGGTGAGGCAATGCAATTCAAGTCCCCACTCACTCACACACCAGTTCACCCCTGGGGACCTGTTTTTGCCCGCCTATAGTTCTTTCAGGAAAATCCGGGATTGGGGGGCGGGGGTGTCCTGCACCAATCCTGCCAGCAGAGGGCAGCAAGCGTATGGCAAATGGAGACTCCCTGCGAGGCTGGGCTCCTGCCCAGAATCACAAACTGAACCCAAAAGGACCTTGGAAATCTTGAATCCAAATTCTTCATTATAGAGATGAGCAACGTGAGACCCAGAGAGGAGAGGCTGTGAGCTCAAAGTCACACAGATAGAATGTGGAGTAGAAAAGCCAACCCCTCAGTGAACACCCACTGGTGTCAGGTGCTGGGCTGGGTGTTTGGGATCCCAGAATGAGTAAGCCTCTGCTCTGTGGGGAAACAGACTTCTGAGCAAGTCATTGTGCTGAACGTGGGTCATGTTACAGAAGGGGCTTCTGGGGGGAGCAGGAGAAGCTGTCCTGTGTGGGAGCTCATTTGTTACTTATTCATTCAACTGCAGCGTTGGTGCCTACTGTTGACCAGGCGCTGTGCTAGCACCGACGTGTTCTCGGATAGGTTACAGTCTGTCTCAGGATGCAAACCAGGGCTGCAGGTTACAGAGTGGTGAGCACAGGTGCTGTGGGGGAGCAGACGAGGGACACACATCCCGGCGTTTGGGATCGGGGAGGCTGCCAGGAGGAAGTGATGTCTAAACGGGGATATTTATGATGAATAAGAAAGGCCAGTGAAAAGTAGGTGGGCTTGTTTGGGTGCTGGTTCAAACAAACCCAATCTAAAAACAGAATTATGACTCAATCATGGGACCTTGGACCCTGAGTGGATATTTGGTGCACTTAGGAAATTATGGTTCATTCGGTTTTTACTGTGAGGATAGTATGGTGGTCATGTTTTGTTTTGTTTTGCTTTTTTTAAAGCATTAAAACATTTTTAAAATTTATTTTTGGCTGCTTTGGGTCTTTGTTGCAGCTCGCAGGCTTTCTGTAGTTGCAGCGAGCGGGGGCTACTCTTCGTTGCGCTGCGCGGGCTTCTCATTGCGGTGGCTTCTCTTGTTGTGGAGCACGGGCTCTAGGCGCGCAGGCTTCAGTAGTTGTGGCTCGTGGGCTCAGTAGTTGTGGCTCGTGGGCTCTAGAGCGCAGGCTCAGTAGCTGTGGCGTACGGGCTTAGTTGCTCCGCGGCATGTGGGATCTTCCCGGACCAGGGCTCGAGCCCCTGTCCCCTGCATTGGCAGGCGGATTCTTAACCACTGCGCCACCAGGGAAGCCCCTGGTTGTCAAGTTTTAGAAAAGAGCCCTTTTCTTTTAGAGATATATACTGAAATGTTTGCAGATGACATGTATACTATGTCTGGGATTTTTTAAACAATGGCAGTGGGGGAGGGTGGGGAAACCGGAGGGGCCATAGCTGCCATTTGTTGAAGCTGAGTGATGGGTACACAGGTTCTCAGCTATTCTGACAATTTGTACAGGTTAAAGTTTTCCTTCATGAAAAGTTAAGGTGCTATAGCCAAGTGAGATTTCTTCTAGCTATGATAGGCTATTTCAAAAATCAATCAACGTAATCCACCACATCGGCAGGCTAAAAAAGAAAATGATGTAATCTTGTAATTTGAGAAAGAAAAAGAAAGATACCTATATAGTAGAACTAAATCTGTATTAGTGGTTACTTTCTCCTTGGTGGAAGAAATATAAATTATTTTCCTCATGCTTTTAAAAAAATCAGTTTAACTGGAATAACTATTAATTGCTATTCTGAAAAAATAAAATTTGAAAATACAAATTAAAAAAAATGTAAGGTGTTAAAAAGAAATTGAAATAGCAATAGTGTGTGGAAGAGCCCATGTAAAGACTGTGAGATGTGTTAAAGAATTAAAAATGGTTGTGTCAGGCTGGCTGACTGGGAGAGCTGCTGTTCTGGGGCATCTTGGAGGATGGAGAGCAGCGTTCCAGGCGCAGGAGAGAGAAAGGCCTCTGTGCAGGGCGACCTGGGCCGGGGCAGACGCGAGTGAATGCGGGGGGCGTGGTACCTGATGGGGGATGTGGCCGTCAAGAAATGAAATGGAAAAGGTAGGCGTGCTGTATGCGTGCTGCATGTTTTTCTTTGCCGTCTAGCAAAACTAACACTTAAAAATGGGGGTGGGAGTGGAATTTATTTGAAGTGAAAAAGGGAAAGAAAGGGAAGTTTAGTCAAGAAAGTGCTTTTCCTTGGAAGAAAAGGCTGGTGAGCTCGCCCCAGATGTTTAAATAGAAGCCGACATATTTGGAGGCAGGGAGCACGTTTCATCATGAGGCCCTCTGTTTCTACATTTTAAACTATCCTGTAAGGATGTGTCAAGGAGGAAAGCAATTATACAATCCTATAGAATTCAATTCAGCTGGGACCGATTCTGTAAAACAAGTAACTGTACTCTTAGAAGGTTGAAAATAATATTTAATATTGGGAAATACTGACTAACTCTTAAATATTGGGGAAAATAGAAGCAAAAAAAGCAAACGGAATCTTTGCCTTGTGGTTTATGTTCTCAATCCAGAGTTCTTTAATTTTCAGGGAGACTTTTTCATCTATATTTGATCTTTCAGTGGGCAGTCACTGCTAATTTTGTTTCTAAGTTTCTTGGTCTCTTAGTCTTTCTATCATTTAGTTTAGGCTCTATAAACCAATATTTAAATGCAGCAGCTAAACCTGATGGTTAAGGGAACTCTATGGAAAAATCTACTGATAAATACTTTTAAGTAGGAAATACTGCCCTTGTCTATTAATCTCACTTTGCTACATTTGGATTTTTGTGTACCATTTTCTCTGCAAGTTACACACAGACACACACACACACTGAGTCACTCACACCTACACGTACACCTCACACTGGGTGTGTGCTGGTATGGAGTCTAAATGAGAAAAAGAAAATTAAAATGTCATTGCTTTCAAAAAGATTTTTCCTGGAGGTTCAGGGACCTAATTGAAAAATTAATATTTTCTTATTTTCCTAAAGGAAATAGAAGTGGGGGGGGGGGGCCTCAGTTTTGTTCCTCCCAAGAAGTAGCAGTATCAGATAGTATTGCTAAGTGCTCACCTGCACGTGCTGGACTTGGTGTTGCATGCAGTGGGCGGGGTCATGTCTGCCCTCAACTGCCCACTAGAAGCTGGGAACTTGCAGCCCCATGAGAATTGGGGTTCCAGCCGAGGGACAGCGGGGGCAAGACAGCCGCGGGGAAAAATCGAGGTTTCCACTTGCACTCCTTCTCTGGGGAACACAGACTATAAGATGAAATCCTACCGTGGAAAACCTGGCAACTCTCGCTTTGCCCTTTTGCCCACTGACCCGGGAGAAAAGCCTGCAGTCCCCGGGCCTGGGCTCTTCACAGACCATTTCTTAAACTGGGGTGCTGGGGTCCTTCCAGCTCTGACTCTTCAGCTTTGACATCCATAGATGTTCTGAGTGAGTTGTTTCAGGCCTGGAGCAAGAAGCAACGGGGGAAGGGGGTGGGGTGGGGCGTCCCGAGAGGGATGGCATGCGGCGGGTTCCTTTCTCTCAACATCGCTGGCTTGCCTAGCCAATGCCCAGACAGTCCTGTGTGCTGGTCTCAAGAATGTGGCAGATTTAGATGTAGACGGGCATCCCTACCTTAGAAAAGGTAATTAGGAGAGTGTGTATGGCATCTATTTATATCCACTTTCAAAGGAATGAGACAGAGCCCATATCACATAAACACAGGGATTATTATTCCAGGTGCTCTTGTACTCTGAGGCCCAGGCCATTAAGGGATTAGGTGAGGAGATGTAATGAAAGAACATGAAGCACACACACACACCACCGTGTCAGCCCTCCCCGCCGACGGCCCTGGGTTCAGCTTTGTTGATGCAGGAATTCCTGTCTGCAGAGATCTATGATAACAATGGTACTTCCCCTCCTGCAGTACTGTACTGCCTTCTGAAGGATTTTTACATCCCTTATACCATTTGGTCCTCATAACTGCACTGTGAAGCAGGTAGGGCATTTTTGTTGCCTATTTTATAGATGAAGAAAACAGACTCAGAGAGGTTAGTGGCTCGTCCAAGGTCACACAGCTAGTACATGGCAGAGTCAGAACCAAACCCAGATCTTCAGATTCCAAGGATTTTCCATCATGCGTTGCTGCCTAAACCACCCTCCCTCTCTCCTTTTATCCCCCCTCTACCCTCCCTTCATTCTTCCCTTACTTTCCTCTGTACATTTTCTGGAAGAATAACATGCACACAGAAAAATAGAACACAAACAAAAGTGTAGTGCTCAGTGTATTTTCACAAAGCACACCTGTGTCACCAGCATCCAGATCAAGACGCAAAATATTTCCAGCCCTCAGAAGTGCCCCCATGACCCCTTCCAGTCATAGCCCCCCAAAAGTAACCATTATCCTGACTTCTAACACAAGAGGTTATCTTGCCTTTTAAAAAGCTTTACGTAAATGGAACATCCAGTACGATGGCTTTTGCACCTGCTTTCTTGTGTTCACTGCTGTGTCTTTGAGACTCATCGGTGGTGTGGTGTGAGTTGCAGTGTGTCCATTCCACATCTGTTCGTACTTCCAGCTGTGGATGGACATTTGCTTTGTCCCCAGTTTGGGGGCCATTATGAATAAAGCGGGATATTCTTGTATATGGCTTTCAGTGAATGTGAGTCACATTTCTGTTGGGTATGTACCTAGGAGTGGAATTGCTGGGTCACAGGGGATGTGTGTGGTCAGCTTTAGTAGATACTGTGAACAGTTTACAAACTGGTGTGTGTCCTGCCTAAATGTTAACGGTGAATTAGTTGAAAGGCAGCTCGTTGACACCCCTGTCCCCTCTATTTACTGTCATCGTGGGTTCCTCCCTTCTTCCCTCTGCCCGCCGCCTCCCGTGTGCTGGAATGTAACCACCATCTCTATTCCAGGAAAAGGTTGAGAGAAAAAATAGTGTATTATTTTGGGAGCTGCGTTATGTATTCCTATAGTGTGTATGGCGGGGTGGGGGTGGGGGGGTTGGTGATAGGAACAAATAAGACACATCTAATTACCTAATTTTAAAATTGTCTCAATTACCAGACATAAGCCCTCATAAGCATAAAACACGTTCCCAAATCAACTAGATGCGAGTTTTTGAATTATCTGCTGTCTTGTAATATTTAGGATTCGGTTCTCTCCATTAGCATAGATCGTCCACAGTCGATTATATGTGATGTTTAAAGAAATAAGCCCCTAAGTAAACGATAGTTAAAGCCCCCAGCCCGTCTTCTGCACCGGAGAGAGAGTGTATGGCATTAATTTGCAGATAAATATTTTTTGTTCACTCCTCAGATAGACGTCGAGTACCTGACAGGCACTTAGCCGGGTGTTGGGGGAGAGGAAAAAAGGGAAAGGGGCGATAAGATACAGTCCCATACCTACAACTTATTATGTGTTCGGGAAACCATCTACTTGTTCAAAGATTTGTTATTTTGGTAAGAGGGAGCCACTGAAGGTTTTTGATAAGTAGAGGTAACATACTGAAAATGGTATTTTGTGATCTGATATTGACATGGAGGGATATTTGGAAGAGTTGGGGGAATAGGGCAATAAAGCAGGAGATGACAGCAGGAGTCCAGGCAAAAGTGATGAGGTCTGATGACCTGTCAGCTGTCAGGACGGGAAAAGGGGTTGAAAGAGGGGAGCAATGCAAGCCTTGAGTCTCCCTCTCGGCTGCTCCCTGCTGATGCTTGGGCCCCACTTAGAAATATTCCGTTTTAATTGGTCTGGACGGGGCACAGGAATTAGTGTGGTTGTAAAAGCTCCCAAGGTAATTCTCTGATTTAATATCCAGAGTCATTGGTAGAAAGGATGACTCACCGGCGAGGTGAATCTCTGGATATAAGGGGTCAGGGAATGAAGAGCTAAAAGCGATTCCCAGGTTTCATCCCTGTGGGGCTGGAAGAAAGACGGAGACAGGACCGACCTGGGTAAGGCTGCCCTCCTGCAGGAGGCGCTCGGCTTTGGCAGGCCGGTGCTGGGGGCCCCAGCGGGGGCTGGCGTCCAGTTCAGCCCACAGAGATGCGCGAGTGCTCTGGGATGGAGGTAGGAGAGGAGAGCACGGAGCTGAGCACCGAACCGTGAGGGCTGCCTGGGGGAAGGTGGCAGAGGGACAGGAAAGGCCATTGCGTCGGTCAACTGGAGGAGGGAGGTGAGGCCAAAGCCAGCATCCATGGCGTCAAGGGATGGGCAGGGAGAGAGGGATGGAGCCAGAGGGAGTGAGGCGGGACTGACATGCTTCTGTGAGTCACACTGAACGAATTCAGGAGAACAGAGCAAACCAAGGGGAGAAATGAGGGCATTGTGACCTGTCTGAGTGGCAGGCACGTGACAAAGGAAAAGGATGTAGGTGCTGAGGATGGAATCAGGCCCAACGGTACGTCCCAGAGAGAAAGATTTTGACTGGACATACAGAAGAGTTTTCAAATGACTAGCACGTGACAATAAAGCAGGCAAGCCCCATGCCCACTGGAGATTTTCAAAAGCTGTTATTGAGCATCTGCAAAGGTCGCTGTAGGATATTTATGGATCCCTCATCAACAGGAGGTGGATGACTCCATGGTGCCCTCCATGTCTGGGATGGTCTGACGCATCATGACTGCGCCCTGGCCCACCCAGGGACAGCCTGTGACATCAGATCCCCGTCACTCTGCCAGGCCGAGGAAATGTCACGTGAAGGTGGAGAGCGAGCGGTCAGCTTGCTCTCTTTATCCCCCTGGCACAGCCCCCAGCATCCCATCCCTCATTCCTGTGTGCATCTTGGTTGATAATTCAGTCTAAAAGCCAGAGTCCAGGTCACTTACTGTTTGGGGAAATGGTAAACAAAGATAAGAGCTTTAAGCACTGGAATTTATTTTTCATCCACTTGGCCTAAAAGCAACTGCATGTTAAATTTAGAAGGCTGCTTCCAGACCCCTCCCTGCCCTCCCGTTTCCTGCCGCCTTTTTCCCGCCTATGCTCAGAATATAGTCTCACTGACCATGGAATCTAAATGTATTTGTAAAGCCCAGGAGTCTTGCGAGGCTGCCTGCCTGGATATATATAAAATGTGTCCTCTGAGGGCCTCCGGTAGTGGGCTCTGCTCAGCATCCCACCAGCAGCCATGTCCACCCAGATGTTCACCCGAGCGCCCTCCCCAGGCAGGACCTGGTGCTTCTGCCTCGCACTGCCAGGAGGTGAGGTGCTCCCGGGGGAAGACGCCACATTTTCAGCAGACCACCTTACAATTTTTTTTTTTTTTTACAAAGGTCTCCCTCACGCCTGGGAATCTATAATTGAACAGCTCTCTTTTCTATGTAGGTTATACCCCTCTACAACCAACTCCAAGAACCTGTAGAAATCCTTTTGTTGGCCTGGAATTCTGTTGTATTGAATATTGTTGGAAATAAATGAGCCATTGTCTGGGCTGAGAATGTTCTGGTTAGATAGAGATCGCCACTGTGATGCGATTTATTGTAGCAGAATTTTTTTTTTTTTTCCCCCAGCTCATTTTAAATTCTCTGTTGCCTGCTCAGTCCATTTTTACAGCTCAGGATGTAAGCGGGGAGGGCTAGGCCTGAGCCAAAATAAATAAAGAAATAGAAAAAGAAAAAAAATCTCCTTTCCCAAGAACGATATCCAGAGGCTTTAAGTGGCGTTTGGTACCAGATTGTAACAAATGCAGGAAGTGAGGTGTATCTGTTGGCCAGTTTCAGGGAAAGGAGAGTCACCCAGTGCTCTGAGCTGACACGTGACTGGGAGAAAAGAGCAGAGACTTGGAAGTGACATGAGTTGAATCTTCCCATTGTTCCGTTCAACAGCCACAGCCCAGACAGGTGAGGTGACCTGCCCTCACTTTTGCCCACACAGAAATTCTCACTTAATTGTGTGTGTTTTTTTTTTTTTTTTTGGCCATGCCACATGGCTTGCGAGATCTTAGTTGTTCCCTGACAAGGGATTGAACCCGGGTCTTCGGCAGTGAAAGCGCCAAGTCCTAATCACTGGACCGCCAGGGAAGTCCCCCCTCACTTATTACTCTTTAAAAAATCCATTAAACCAGCTCAGCTTTAAAATAAACCCAACTCTAGTTAAGAGTACGTTTTGAAGTTATAAAAAAAGTCTAAGGAGCAATTTACTCCTTTTTTTTTTTTTTTTTTTTTTTTTTTTACTCCTTTTTAAATAATGAACTCCTGAGATTTTGAATGGCATGACCGGCAGGCAGAATTGTAAACAAGGAAGAGTGGAGATGTGGAATTCATCAGATGTAGCTGGAAGACAGTGAGCAAGTTATTAAAGCCATGCCGACATTCAGTTTGCTCATCTGTAAAATGGGGAGAAACCACACCTTGAGGGCTGTAGTGAGGATTCCTCGTAAGTGCCATATAGGGGGTTTTCTTAGGAAGTTCGGTTTGTAACTCTTCTGCTTTGGGACACGTGTGACCCTGTGAGCAGAAGCTGCAAGCCTGGAGTCATCCCAGGAGAGGTGGAAACAGTTGTGCCGATGAGAATTAAGAATTTAGTGGGGGCCGCCTTGGGGGAGATGCTGGTGAGAAGTCCCCACTCCTGTCATCAGAGGAGGAAGAAACTGGAAGATAAACCCTAGGAGAGGCAGCAGGGGCTACAGCTGAGCTGCGGCTGGTCCTTGGAGACCCACCTCAACTCTTCCCTCTGCCAAGAACTGAGCTGAGCACCTCCCCATCATCTGGTCCGGTCCTCACAAGATCCCACTTTGCACAGGAAGAGACGGGGTTTCTGGAGCTCAGATGGCTTGCCCAAGGCCACACGACCAGGCCCTGGGAGAGCCGGGGTCTGTCCGAGGGCCACCTCCTACCTCTTCCTCACCTCTTCCACCCGAGGCGCTTTTAGCCCTGTCCCCTTTTCTGCAGCTGGTGGCTTTTAGTGAAAAGGCTTCCTTGCCAAGAATGACCTCGACAGTGGCAAAGCGAATACAAATGGGCCCCAGAGTAATAGCTAACATGAGTTTCCCCACTGTTGTGGGCCTGGGTACACAAAAAGCATCCCTCCCTTTCTCTGGGAGCTGGAGGAGTAGGTTTGGCTAAATAAGAATGAGGTTCTTGGGAAGGAAATTTTTTTTTTCCTTTAAATTAAATTGGGGGTGGGAGACTTACTAAATCACAGCTGGCATGTGCCTCAGGGCCTTGCGGGCTGATTGCCGTTCAGAGTAGCTGAGATGCGGCATTCAAGCCTCAGCCTCTGGTCTGCCGGGGTGCAGGCTGCAGGTGAAGGGGGCTGCCAAGGACAGACGGCCGGGCTCCTGCCAGCTGGCCTGCAGGTGGTCCCCACCGGGCCTCTCAGGAGGGGCCTGGCACATCCTGCCCCTCTTATCGTATTTCGGATGTGGAAGGCTCAGCTCTGTGGGGTGGGCGTGGGGAGAGATAACGTCTACCGCATGCCATCCTCCTTCCCTCGTGTGCCCCATCAAGCCTGCAGGGAGGGAGAGAAGGTCACCGGGAGGCCTCCCTGGAATGAGACCTGCACGCTTCATCCCTCATGGAATGGGGAGGGTCTCGTGGAATGAACTGGAATGGAATGAATGCTCCCAGCCCAAGCCCCTCTCCTTCCCTCCAAGCATCCAACAAAGGCTTCAGTTAGGAGTGCCCCCTTCAGCAGGCAGCTACTCATCTGGACGGAGCTGCCCAGCCCCGGGGGGGCTTCCACTCAGTCCCCACCCTGGGCCTAACGTTCGTTATCCGTTTTTGGTTTTCTTACCTCTGCTGTTGGGCTGTTCTTTTAATGTGGAACAAATCCCAATAGGGTGACTGTGGCCACATGAGGGCAAGTCACTACTCCCCACCCGCCCTCCCATGAAAAAAGATTCTGTTTAATGTGTTCCTACCTTTATGCTTTTATTTTTAGTATTTATTTATTTTCGGGAGTTTGCTAATAAGATCCCTTCCATTCAAGAATTTCCCTTGTCCTACAAGGGTCCCCTAAGCAACCTCTGGGGTCCCCTTGATGTTTACAAACTACCCCTTCCATGCCTTGACAATCATTCTGCTGGGCTGGCCGTCACCTAATGCCTGCTGTGTGCCTGACATGGTCCTAGGGGTGGGGTGGAGATGGGCAGTTCTCGGTCCCCAGAGGCAGAGAAGCCCAGGGGCCACCCCGGTGCTGAGGCTGTGATGGAGGGAAGCGTGGGTACCCTGGGAGCTTGGAGGGGCCATCGTGGGACCCCATCTGGCTGGGGTGGGGTTGGGGGGATCGGAAAGACTTCCCAGGGAAGGTGAGGCTTATGCTGAAGCAGTTTTCAAAAAGCATTTGTGTTCTTTCACACAGAAACAATAAAAGCACTTAAACAAGGTTTTGGAACAAAACTGAAAAGAGTTCCCTCACAGCCGCACCATTTACTGCCGTTTTATTGGAGTGCGCGCTCTCTGCGGTTTATGCCTCTGCCTCACGCCAACCACATCTCAGCCCATAGATGGTTGCAGTGGCACATGTTAATTACGGCAGTTTGTTTTGGCCGTGGATCTTAAAGAATCATTTGTTTCTTTTGTCTTCTGTGTCTGCTGCTTGTGTCAGACGGCCTCCTTCAGCCTCCCAGCCTGACTGCATTTCCCCCTGCACAGGAGTGAGGCTTCTCAAAAGGCCTTAACCTTAAGGTGGGGACAGACTGGGGTCCCTCCAGGTACCAGAGGTGACAGTGTCGTGCAAGGAGACCCTGAGGGAGGCGGGACCAGCTGGCTGGAGGGATTTTTGCAGGATCGCAGTTGCAGAGAGCCTGGGGCCAAGTCCACAGCCATGGACCAGGTGGGGGGACTTGTGGCAGCACCCCGGGGGACAGAGAAGCAGCCCCGAGAGGGTGAGCACAGCTGAGCTGGGCAAGGCCTGTCTGGGAGGCCCTATTTCCTGACCATGATGGGGTGATGTCGGGCCCCCAGGAGCTCAAGGGCTGAGAGCCTCAGAGCCCTGCACCCCAGGTGTCAGGACCAGGGGTGGTGGGATGACCTCCCAGCAGACAGAGGAGGCTGGGCTCCCCGGAGGACGCAAGGGCCACGGGCCGCCGCACAGGAGACGGGTCTGGGAGGCTGGCTGCCACTTCCCCCAGGAGGCCAGGCTGCTGGCGGCTCTCGTGCTGGAGCTGGTGTATCTGCCCCTAAATGCCGGACCCATGCGTGCGTTTATGAACGAGGGGAGGCGTGCCGGGACAGAGCACACCCCGCGCCCCCAGGCGCCAGCTGCTGCCCTTGCAGCTGGTCACTGTCTCCCCCGGAGCCGAGGCCCTGAGTGAGGGGCGGGGAAGTGGGGACAAGGTCGGGGAGGGAGGGCGAGCCCGGCGTGGGAGGAGGGGCAGAGAGCAGACCAGCACCATCTTTCTAGGCGGGTGAAGTTCCGCAGCTGCGCTGAGTACTACTGACCCAGTTCTGTGGGGCGGGCCCGGGGTGAGTTTCACCGGATCATCTCACTGAGTTTTCATTTTACAGATGAGAAAACTGAGGCTCGGAAGGGTTTGTGTGTAAGGTCAGTTGGCAGAGAGAGGGTGGAGCCTGGCAGAAATAGGGGCTCCTAGGGCCCATCGAAGGACCCGTCTGCTCAATTCCAGAGGCCATGACAAGGCCAAGTAAAGACAAACAGGAAAGGAGGGCTTTTCCCTTCCTCACTCAGCAGGACAAACAGGAAAGGAAAGCTTTTCCCTTCCTCACTCAGCAGGACACTCGGGGACGTGTAGGAGCGGCAGGGGAACAGGGGCGGATGCTTCATAAGGCGGGACAGAAACCCAGGCAGAAGCACGTGAGGGGCCGGCCGGGAGAATCCAGCAAGAGGGAGGACCTGGGCGCGTCCTGAGTGTCCCTAAACCCAGGCTAGGGAGATGGGGAGGGGGCCACGCAGAGACCTCATGGTGCCCCCGGGTGCCAGCCGGCTGCTCCAGCTGGCCAGGCCCAGTCTCACCCCGAGGCTCCCAGGAGGAAGCAGTGGAGAATTCTGTGGCACATGTTCTCATGTGTTAGATATGGGGAATCTCTGCCCTATTGTTTTCCTTGGCCTTGACCTTTAATGTCCCTAAGCATCTGGGGAGGCGCTGGGCCCACAGGCAGCCACTGCTCTGCCCTGTAGTCTTTGGAGGTGAATTTGGGGAGGTGGCTCCCCGGCCCAGGCTGCTGACCCGCCTTCTCTCGCTGCCCCCAGCTGGCTCTGGATTCTTCTCAAAGAACAATGGGCCAAAGTGGGCCACCCCTGAGGGTCCTGGTCAGACCAGTGAGTATATTTGCAAAGTTTACTGAAAATAGCATGGTGCCAAGCTGCTCTTAATTTCTGCTAAGAGCTTGGCAGGAGGAAATGGACTTAAACTCCAGCAAAAGGAGGGGCACCCTCGGGATCTTCTCAAGGACTGTTAACCCCACATGGAGCCGTCGCCTTCCACAGAAGTCGTGCTGATACCTGTTTGCTTGGCCCAGCCCACAGGTTGCCGTGAGTGCTGCCCCAGTGAAGACAAGAGAGTCCTTTCCAAAAACTTAGACTAATGGTAGGTAGGGTTGGGTTTCTGGTTTGGGAGTTGAATTTTGTAAAATTGAGAAAAACCGCCTGATGAAAAAACACCATTCCTTTATGAGTGCCGCTGCCCTCTGAGCTCCAAGAGGGCCTGTGACCCACAGAATCTTTCAGGTCAAGGCAAGGGTGGCCTGGTCAGCTTGCTCCGATCTTTGGGGACCCCCTCACGTTACTTATTTTCCCAGTGGCTTTTATAAAAGATAAATTAAAAATATGGCAACAATGATACGGATTTCAAGTAAAAACGTCTGGAACGCATTTCAGAAAGCTCTTAATATCCCTGTGGGTTACCTTTCTGATGAGTAATCTTAGTGGAAGGATCGTGTCATAATCAAACATGTGTTTTATAATTAGGTGACTGTTTTAGGCTCAGAGGCCCTGAAAACTGATTTATGGCGAGTGAAGCTGGGAAACACAGGGTGAGGCTTTAGATGTATGTAGCCAGGGAAGGAGCCTTTGGTCCTGAGGGTTCCTGTAAGAATAATGGCCAGACGAGTTGAAAAAAGTGAAATACAGTCAAAAGAAAATGCATGCAGTCTCTGGCCTGGGTCATCAGAACTGTTGGTCAGCCTTCTGGGCCGAGCACTCTGGCCTCTCACTCAGTATGTGTGGATTTGAAACTCTAGTCTCTGTTGGCGGGTGGAAGTGAGACCCGGGTTCTGGGCTCCCACAGGCCTCTGAGCTCTGCCATGGAAAGTGCAGGGGAAGAGCATCTTCCTCTTGCATTCTGATTCACAGTGGTTCACCTAGGGATCACCGGGGACCTTGCGCTATACCCGAGGGAAGCCTTGCAAGATAAAGGCTGAGTATGGGCTTGGGGCTGTTCATTTAACCTCCCAGGGCACTGCCCAAGCCCACAGCTTCTGGAACACTGTAGAAAGTCTAGCTCTGTGCAGAGAGCCTGGGGAATTTTTCCAGGGTCTGCCCCCCGCTTCCCACTTCAAACTTCCACCCTGGAAGCCAAGGAGACACAGAGCTTAAAAGCACACAGGAGTCATACTGCCCACGTTTGAATTGGGGTCTCACCATTTACCGGCTGTGTGACCGTGGCCAACTTAACCGTCAGCCTCAGTTTCTCACCCGGTAAAATGGGGACAGTACTAATCCTCCTCCATCGAGTCGTAGTTGGCAGAGATCCTGGTTCATGGACAGCACTTAACGCTGCCTGAGCCGCACAGGCCTTGGGGAGTGCTTGTCGCTGCTGCAGCTGTAGCCTCGTATGGCCTCCCCGGGTCCATCCAGGCTGGTGCCCTGGGTTCCGCCCCTCAGCCAGCCAGTTTGGACTGACCGCTTCTCCGGTAGGCCTGACCAGCTCTTTGGCTTGGTTTCTCCCTGAAGATGCTCCTAGAATGCCCACTTGGGTCTCACGCCAGAAACTAACACAACATTGTAAAAGAACTATACTCCAATTAAAAAAAAAAAAAAAAAGGGTTATTCTATGTGGTCCCAGAGTTTGAAGCCATGGGTGGAAGCTATAGGGAAGCGGATCAATGGATTAGCAGTCTGGTCCAGCCATGTGAGATGCAAGAGGTGAGCCCGCATTCCTGGAGTGAGCTGGAGGGTCATTCTCCGGCAGGGCCTGGGAAAGGGCATTCCAGCCTTGGTTGCTGGGATCAACCAATGATCCTTGGAAATCCTTCCAAGTCCTCGGATTTGGTAATTTTATCATTTTGTTGGTCCCTAGCAGAAAATAGTGTCTTGACAACTGGGATGTTGAAAGAGTGAGTTTTGCTGGAAGGAAAGGAGGGCAGAAACGTTCTGAGCTGAAAGTGGGGGGGACTCGGAGGAACCATGCAGTGAGGGACCCAGGGGTGGCAGGGGAGGGGCCCTCTTTTCCGAGGGGAGCAGATGCTGAGACCCTGGGTGGAGTAGAGGCTTGGCGGCAAGGCGAGGAGGAACACTCGGAGGGGACATGTGGCTACTTAGGGTTTCTGGAATGATCCGTAAGATGTGGATAATGGGAAGATTTGAAACAACCAAAATTGAAACAAATGTTTCCAGAGGGCCACTAGGTGCCAGGCTCTGCGCTGAGTACTTACATGTTATCTCACTTAATCAGATACGATTATTATCCCCTTTTACAGTTGAGGAAACTGAGGCTTAGGGTCATAGGGCTGCTTTGGGGGCTCAGCCTGGCTTTGAGGTGGGGAGACTGACCCGGAGCCCGTGCTCTTAGCCATCAGCCTGGCTCCATCCAGGGGGTGAAGATCAGTTGGTACAAGGGCCATGGACCTGCGGAATTCTGTCTGTGGGTCCTGCTGTAGGCATCATTGCTTCGCACCTCCCTGGAGGGGTGGCTGCAACTCCCCTTCGCCAAGCCCTGTGGGGCTGCCAAGAACCACCTTCTCCACTGGCAGCTCAAGCAGGCGCCGCTGGGACCAAGAGGAGCCGAATGGCAAGCTCATTCCGCGGGGTGGAGGGAGAGCGCCAGACCGATGTCCTGTGTAAATTGACTGACTACTGAGCTAACAAAAATTTTGGAGGGAGTCCCTGAATATGGATTCTGCAAGCCAAGATGTACTCTTGTAGACATGCGAGAGGTAGAATGGGAGCGGTGCTTCAGAGACCATGCATTTCTCTGGATTTGTCTATTACAACAAGAAAAAAAAAGGTGTGGGGTGGGTGGCCATGGAGAGGATAGTAAGCTGAATGATAAGATTCCAGAAACTTCAGTATGTGCTCTGAAAATCTAGACTTAGCGTGTGAGAAACATAGACAATATACATGGATATCTCTCGGCTTGAGGTCTTTTTCCTGCCAGTTTGCAGGCATCTCAGCTTAGCAGACCTCCATGTCCTGACGACAGAGTGTAAGAGAGCAAGAACACTTGAGTTCTGTATTTGCTGTGTGACTCTGAGGAAGACACTTAACCTCTCTGAGCCAATGTTTTCTCAACTCTATAAAAGGCAATATTCATAATAGATACTCTATCAACCTCATAGATTAGGGAGAACAAATGCTAACAAGTAATAGTTACTGTTCTTATGTTTCTCTTATATCTCTGACAGTGCCAGCCCAGGGGTGGGCACAGGGAAGAGGCACTGTGCCTCTCTTGAGGCACTTGTCTCGCTAGACAAGACTGGGGTCATGGGGGCAGTAAGATGCTCAAGATCAAAGGGTAAGTACCAAGATGAATTAGTTTAAATGTTGATATGAGTCAGATGGATGTCATAAGCAATGACATAGTTTAGATCAGAAATTTATATAAATCTTGGAAATTTTAGAAAAATATGAAGTGATAACAAAATGGTATAGATGTAATATAATTAGATAAAATAAAGCCAAAAAAAATGCGCCTCTCAGAATGTGGATTATAACTTGGAGAACAGGAAAACAGATGCTAGAAAGTGTGGTAGAATGAAACCAAAAACACAGGCTTGGGAGTTGGGAGACCTAAGTTTCATTCCTAGTTTGGCCACAAATCAGTGAAATGGACTTGGAAAGTCTCTTAACTGATCTGACACGTTTCCTCATTCGTAAAGTGGAGTTATTTTTAATCTCCTCATTCACTTTCCTGACCTGTAACCGTCTAACCCAGGGTTTTTTTCAAAGTGTGGGCTATGGTCCTTTAGGGAATTATGAATTCAATGTAGGAGATTAAGACCAGAATTTTAAAGAAGAAATAGAACAGAATAGAAGACAGAGTCTTCTATCACAAGTAGAAGACTACTTATTGCTTCATAAAAGTTCTGTTTCAGTGACATAGGTATGTGTATACTGGGGTGAATTATACATTATGTTTCTTATGATGGGTTGTGGTCAAACAAGTTTGAAAAACATATAGCTCAAACACCCCCAGTGCTGCCAGGAAAGCACAGCTGTCTGCCTGCCTCAGTTTCCCCATTTGCACTGTCTCTTCTGTAACCTGATCCCTTTGGACTCTGCATGGAGATACCAAGGGCCAGAGATCAGCCCCTTCCCTGCACACAGTCCCTCTCGCCCTGCCAGCAAGGAGCCAATAGAGGCTCAGGTGTTCATGAAGCAAGAATCGCGGTGCCAGATTTATCAAATAAAAAAACAAGCATCCAATTAGATGTGAATTTCAGATCTACGATGAATCATATTTTAATAGAAGTATGTCCCAAACACTGCATGAAACATACTCATACTAAAAAATGATTAGTTGTTTATCAGAAATTTAAATTTAACCAGACACCTGTATTTTATCCGGCAACCCTAAGTGAGTAATAAATAAAGAGCAAACAGGAGGGAAAGTTTCAAAAGTGTAAGATTTTTAAGTGCCCCAAACTACAAGACTTTGTGTTTTAATATGCTCATAAATTAACAGCTGTATTGTATTATGCAAATTTATGTTAAGTTATTCACTATGTCATCACGCTCCAATAAAAATTGTATATATGCACTACCAAACGTAAAATAGATAGCTAGTGGGAAGCAGCCGCATAGCACAGGGAGATCAGCTCAGTGCTTTGTGACCACCTAGAGGGGTGGGATAGGGAGGGTGGGAGGGAGACGCAAGAGGGAGGAGATATGGGGACATATGTATAGGTATAACTGATTCACTTTGTTATAAAGCAGAGACTAACACACCATTGTAAAGCAATTATACTCCAATAAAGATGTTTACAAAAAAAACAAACAGATGAGTGATAAAAAAAAAATTGCATTTAGAGAAAAATGACATCTTCTGATAAGAGTTTTGCTCTGCATTTTGGTGGCGCTGATTACCTTTGGCTTGCCCAAATGCCGCGGCCACAAACGCACAGAGCCAGGGTCTTTGTGTGTGACTCACTGAATTACTTATAGTCTGTCTTGAATCCTTAAAAACAACCCCAGTGAGTGACCAGTTGTCAGTTGTTGTTTTCCCTCCATTTTAATGCCTTTCAGAAGAAACACAGTTTGGTGGTGAAAAACAGGAGAGTACACCCCTGTCTTTCATCTAGAAGTTGGCAGTTTCCCACCGGTAAACACTGTGCATTGTGAAGGTTAGCTTGACTGGACAAGCGAGAAGGGAAAAAATTTGATTTTTGATCTCTGCCTTCACGTTTCTTGGTGAAGGGAAAAAAAGCAATTTCTGCTGCTTCCTTTCTACAGCATCACTGTAGAAGTGGCCACCAGTTGGCTAATTTCATATTCAAAGCATCATAGATATGTCTTATCTTCAGGCTGATTTGCTTAATTTTTTAACTGATGACCGTCATCCTCTTGAAAGCTCCTGGTATACCACCAGTTTTTGGTTTTTGTTTTAAGCATTTATAATTTTTTAAAAAAAATGTGGAATACTATTTGTGGATGACATTCCCGTGTCTCTTCTGGAAAGTAGGGGTAAAATCTTGCTAAGGACACATTACATCCCCAAAGGGGTCCCAACAGCAGAAGCTTAGAGGAGGAAAGGGAGCCAGATGGCCTTAAGGAATCTTTGAAGATTGCCAGGCCAGGCTTGGAAGGCAGGCTGTTTGCAGCAGAAATTACAGGAGGAAGGCAGGTGAGGCCTCTACAATTTAAAAAGGACTCTGTTGATCCAGAAGAGAAAATACAGGCCCTGAGGAAGGACTCAAAAGTGGTGTGCTGGGGGTGTACTCTGCTTGCTCCCACATCGCAAATTCGAACTCTCCCTTCCCCAGCAGTGGCGGGTAGGGACAAGGGCACACCATCTACCCTCTGTCCTAGGAGAGGAGGACAGGCTATTAGAACACATGGAGACACGAGGATGGGCCTGGGAGTCAGGAAACCACACCCAAACAGCGTGGTCTTGGGTGGTCTCCTAATGTCCTTTGCCTCAGTTTCCTCATCTGCAAAATAAAGGGATTAGGTTGAATGATCTCTAAGTTTATTTCGATGTTAGCTTTCATTCATTCATTCAACTAACGTTGAGCACCTACTATATGCCCAGATGTGAGGACCAAGAGGACCCTGCACTCAGGGTGTCAACAGCTGAGCCTGTCTAGGGGTCAACAAGCAGAAGCATGTCCTTCTGCCTAAGAGGAGAAGGAGGAAGAAGAGGGGGAGGAGGAGGAGGGGATAGGATGTGAAATTACTTCCAAGGTTGCTGACTCCTGACTTTCTGAAAGTGACTAAGGAAAACAAATTCTAAGGGGGAAATCTGTTGTTTTTCTGGTCACTGGCTTTCCCAGCTGAAGAGGGAGAGGCCTCTAATGACCTAACATAGTCAACTAGGAAGTGCTGGTTTCTAGAAACTTCTGTCCAAGAGGGAGCACCAGCAGAGGTGGATTAAACCCACGGGCCAATTCTCACTTCAGCTGATTTGCATGGACGTGAATGGACTAACCAGAAGAAACCTGCATTGCATCTCCAAGGCTTTTTAATTCATTGTAGGAAATAAGATTTGGAGGCATGGGTGATGTTTTCATCCTTATTCCATTTGTAGAAAAGGAAAGCAAGTATGGACATTTAACAGGATACTGTTTAGATGCCAGCAATGGACAGGATTTGTTTTGCTCGATTTCCTATCTCACCAGAAATCTCATGGCGCCTAAGGAGGATGTTTGTCAGGATATTCACAGACTTTATTAAGTGGGCTTGAAGCTAAAATTTGAGGGACAGGAAGAGATATTCTACTAGACATGGTGATAAATGACAGGTTTGACATATGACTTATTCCCAAAGGAAGAAACTGTCTCTCTGAAACCCAAGGGACAGAATGAATAGAGGAATTCCTGATATGGTAGATTTTACATGGAAACAAATTTTTTTACATGGAAATATCAATAGAATTTTAAGACACCCAAGGGCAGATGAGGAGAATATAAATTTGTCAAATGTTAAGTAAAAAGAAACCATACTTCTTGGCTTAGGGTTTTTTCCCTTTCTTTTGCTATGGATTTTTATTTTGTTTGATCTGTTTATTGGTTGTTGAAATAAATTAATCTGTTTGTTGTTTTTATGGTAAAGACAGACACATCTTGACTTACTAGGATTTCTTAGTTTCTCAGAGCCAAAGATCCAAGTAAAAAAAGCTATTATTCTGATAATGTCCTTAGGTACTTGGTGGCAGAGGACAGGGAGGGGACACCCTAGAGAGGGGGACTTTGGGGATTCCCCAACACCCTGACAGAGACCCGGCCGTCACAGTACTAGCAAAATGGTCATAAATGTGTCCCAAAGGTGTGCTGTGGCCAACCATTTGCTCTCATAGAACAATCTCCTGCAGACCAGGTGGTCATTCCCAAAACAGTGCCAAGGAACTCTGAGCCCATGGATCTGAGTTCACATCCGGGCTCTGCTTCCACCTTGAGCCAATCACTTAATCTCCAAGTTTCACTTTCCTCATCTCTAAAGTGGGAAATATTTTCTATATTTAGAAAATATCGAATTGGCTGTTAGAGTTGCTTGGCCCAGCACCAGGCACAGAGCATGTGTTCAATGAATAGTAATTCTTCTTCTTCTTCTTTCCATCATAATTATTATCCGTATTAATCTATAGTGAACACTTGATCCCTAAGGAGCACTCCTGGATAAAACCAAGCTGGACGTGGGGTGTTTCTGTACCCGACCTTAACATAGCTCACATAAACAGCAGGGGGTTACGACCAGCCACAGGTCACAGACTGAGAGCGGGGAAGAGGGATGATAGCCCTGACACTGTACAAGGAAGTCATAGAGATTCAAGCCCAGAAACAAAACCGCCAAATGGTAGGTACGTGTGTCATGGAACCTGAGACATTTCCATTAGACACTTCTGGAAGATTTCTAATTAATGTAACATTCTTGGTTTGCAAGGGCCTATTTCTTTACAGAGTTAGGTCAGATTTATTTACCACATAAAATTTATGATGAATGATTATGGTGCTTCATACATGTTTACTGTTTCGATGATGATGGTGGTGACCACCATCATTAGTATCTTTTAGGTCTACAAATCATTAATTTGCGGGCAGGCTGGGGAATCATTAAAGGAGCTTTTCAGGGAAAGGTGAGAGGATGGAGGAGGGGAAGGCCCAGGGCAGCCAGAAACACACCTCCTTCATTCAGAGATAACATGTGGCCTGAGGGAACCTCCCTGGGGCTCAGACCTCTTATCTGTAAGATGGAGAAATAGCCCCTCCCGCTCCTGGAGGTGGGGCACAGACCAGATGACCTCTTGGGTTTGGTATCCTCCAGACTGAAGGACCATAATTCTAAGAGGTTCTTTCAAACAAGCTGGTCTGCTGAGTGTTCCAGAGCAACCACGTCGTGGGTCTCGTGGGTCTCGTGGGTCTCGCCGGGCAGGGCCTCTGGATGGGCTGGATCTGAATGACAGAACAGTCACAGAAAACCCATTGCTTTCTGGTGACCCGATGAGTGAGTGACCTTCTAAAAAGCAAAAAGCAGCTGCAGTCATTACGCAGCGTGTTTATAAACTTAGTCTTGTCCTTAATAATGCAAGCCGAGGTCACTATTAAAGTTAAGTTTGCGTATCTACCTCATGGGAGTATGGCAATGGCTCTTCACCTGGCTGCGTCTTAGAATCACCTGGGGGCTTTTAAAGAAGGGATGCCTGGGATTCATGGCAGGCCAACTACGTCAGAACCTCTGGGGCGGATCCCAGCAAGTGGGATTTTTGGTAAGTTCTCAAGGACGTGGGGATACCCCTGGCGGCTCTTGGGCCTTGATTTGCATGTGGGCCCTTGGTCTGAGCTGCCGCGTGGATGAGAGAAGTAACTGTGAGGAGGTCTCTAGTTGCCTGAAGTCAGATTCTGCACCGAGGTGGGCTGGGGTCTGCTCTCTAACCCCAGGCCTCAGCCCACTTCAGTCAGAGACTCTGGGAAACTGGGGAGGTCCTGCTCTGCGTGGCGTCCGAGGGTAGCAGCGGCATGCGGCAGTGATGTCAGGGAGGGGGGTCAGGCAGGAAGAGCCTACTTCTGGGCGGAGGGCAGGCAGCACCTCTGCAGTCTCAGGATGCAGGGCTGTTCCCTGGCTCTTGACCATTTCCCAAGGACTTTCCTAAATCAAGATGCAAATGGCTTCAGCAGCAGGTGGTTCCAGCCGGGAGAGCATCAAATCTGGAGTCCAGTAGAGACCCAGGCAGAGGGAGGACAGTGCACACTAGGGATGGACAGACGGGGTCGGGGTGGGGTGGGGAGCAGGCTGGCAATGAGGCTGCCAGACAAACGTCTCAGATGCACATTTCATGCTCTTTACCAAAGAATACAGTGACAATGAACTACAAGGAAATGCAGCTAGTGAGAAATTCCAGGGTCATGGGGCCCAAAGAGAAAGAGTCTGGGATGGCAGGAGGAGAACTTTCTACAATGAACGAGACAAGATCAGCTTCATGGAAAAGTGAGAAAAGCACCAAGAAGGGTGTCTGCAGAGGTAGAAAACAGCCTGGGGGTACGATGTTCCTGCCTCAGGAATGTTCCTGCCTCGTAGGGTAGGCGTCCAGGGATGTATGAGCATCAGGGAAGAAGCTGTCCCCGTGCTCCTCGTCTCGACTCTCTGGGCCATGAAGAAAGAATTCATAAACTCAGAGAACGGACCCTGAAACAGGCACGACAAACCCAGGATCTTCCAGGAAAACGTATTATCCTCAAGGCCGAGAGCCAGGATGACAGGGCAAAGATGGCGCTGGCAAAGTTGGGCAGTGACACTGTGTGCCCTGGGCAGTTGGCATGTTCTCAATGCCATGAATGTGTGGTGCAAACACAACTGCAAGCCACTCATCTCAGAAGGCAGCCCGGTAGCCCCTCTTTAGCGAAATGCTGGCGCCGTCTTTGACCCTCCCCCCCCCCCCCCCCCCCCCCGAGGCGGGGCACACGGCATTGAGGAATAACTGCAGACTCGTGAATGCTAGAGACAGTGCTGAGAAGAACAGAGATTAACTGGCCGGAGATGTGAGCTAGACTAGGCCCTTCCTAGTGTCTGACCTTTGACAAGTTGCTTATTTTCTGAATGCTTCTGTGATGGTTAGTCTTTTGTGCCTATTTGGTTAGGCCGTAGTGCCCTGTTATTTAACCTAACACTAATCAATCCATTGACTTTAAGTAGATTACCTTTGATAATGGAAATGAGCCTCATCCAATCAGCTGAAGGCAAAAACGGAGGTTTCCTGGAGAAGAAATTCTGCCTCAAGGTTGCATGATTGAATTTTGCCCGAGTTTGCAGCCTGCTGGCCAGCCCTGCAGATGTTGGGCATGTTAGCCCTCACAATGGAAGGAGTCAACTCCTTAAAATCTCTCTCCCTTACCCCTTTTCTCTCTCCTATTGGTTCTGGTCCTCTGGAGATCCTTGACTTATACAGCCTGTCTTTTCCCATCATTTAAATGGGGATGGTGACAGTTGCTACTTCATAAAGTTATCATGAGAATCAAGTTAACTTTTGTATGTAAAATATTCAGCTTAGGGCCTGGCATGTAAACATTCAGTCATCATCATCATCATCATCATCATCATCACTGCCAGCAGAGACGAGGTCTAGTCCTTTCACAGATAAGGAAACTGAGGCACAGAGAGGGACTGAGAGAAGAGGGAGCTATGTATATAAACACCCGGGCACTGTGCCCAGAATCGTACATGGATTCACTCACTTAGGCCTCACGACAGACTTACGAGCTACACACTGTTGCTATTCCCATTTTACAGATAGGAAAACTGAGGAACAAAGAGATTATGCCAGTCACTCACGTCGCACTGCCAGTGAGTAGCAGCTCTATGCCCCCGTGTGGGCCCTCGGCAGGGCTGGGCCTGGCACTTTGGGGGGCAGTGTGCCTCGGTCAGAGAGAAGTCGAGGTTTGTCCAAGTGTGATTGAGAGCCCCTCCCTAAGTGAGTGCTTCTTGGCTCGCCATCTGCCAGATATCTCAGCAAGAGGCGATGCCTGTCCCCGGTAAGGGCTGAGAACCACCTTCAACGAGTGGGACCCCAAACACAGTGAATGACGGGGCAGGATACCTAGCTGTGCCATTTCCATGAAAAAGTTTGTCGAGAACCACCCTCCCGCCAGGCCTCCCTCCCTCTCAACACTTGCACCAGTTTCTCGTGGAGCTGAAGTCCTTGCCTATCCCTGAGGAGGTGAGGAGTTGATCCTCTTCCTTCCAATCTTAAATTACTAATTAAAATGTCTTGGAGACTAAGCCCATTGCAGAAAGAGCCTGGGTGGCTTTCTAAAGCTTCTTGTTCATAACCAGAGGAAGGTTGATTCTCTTCTCATCCTTCCAATAAGGATTCTTTGCGCAGGGTATCTGTCTTATGTTTTCCCCAGTTTGGTCCCAGCAGGGGGAGGCCAGTGGAGTTTAATTACATTCCTCCTATAGGGAACATTCAAGGAATGAGGCTTTGAAAAACAACTTGTGCTACCAAAAAGAAGGAAAAAAAAAATCAAATTAAGTGAGTGAGAAACAGGTGTTGCCTTTTGTGCCCTAGAGACCCAATCTAAATATTTAAATTTTAAAGACAGAATTCTAAGTGCTTAACTTTATAAACCTTACACATTGCAATTCATAGGGGAGTCAGACATTCTCTCTGATCTGGAATATTCCTATGCCTGGAGTAAGAGGCTCACGTGGTTGATATTGTCACATGTACCATATTCAGCTATAAACCATAATGCTGGGGGGGGGGAAAAAAAAAACACGGCACACAACAAAACAAAACGTAATGCTGTCCACAGTCCTGGGGCAAAACAGACTTACCAGAAAACTGAGAGTAAAGGGATTGTCTGGGCCACAGGCAAGCATTTTAGAAAGGTCTCTTTATCCTCTGCTGATTTCCCAAGGTTCCTTCCTCTCTCTGCCTCTGAGATGCCTGATGACAGACTATTAGTGAGCGTGGAAGTGGCCCCCTAGACAGAAACTATTAATTTGCTGATTGCTAGTGGCCAAATACCATGAACTGAGAGAGAAGTAGGACAAAGGCAAGTGGGTGGGCAATCAGCAGAGGCAGATTTCAACCCTCAGTAAGGAAGAGCTTCATCAAGGATAATGGGAGGACGATAGGTAGTGAGTTCTTTGCTCCTGGGAGCATTCAAGCAGAGTGGCATGCCCTTCTCTCAGATATTGGTCCAAGGCTGCCCTACATGGCCTCTAAAGTCTCCTTGGACCCTGAGGGCCCAGGTTCCCTCCTTTCCTTGGCATGACAGGTTCTGAGCCCCACGGGAGCCCTGTGGGAGCACGACTAAGTCTGTAGGGGCCTCGAGTGCCCTCTCACCTGCCCGCATCTCCCTCGGCAGTGCCTTCTCTCGCTGACTCTGGTCTGCTTCCTTCCTTCCAGCTTGCAGTAACCTCCCTACGACTCCCTCCCTCAAATTTGCTTTGAGTTAGTCTCCAGTTAGAAAAGGAGTGAACGTTCATTCATTCGTCACCTATTTGTCGCAAGCCTCCTGTGTGCCAGGCACTGTTGGGGGCCCTGGGATACACCAGTGTGACAAGCAGAGTCTCTGCTCTCATGGGGCTAAGGTCCTAGTGGGGACTTGAGTACATCACCCCTCCCAAGAGCAGTGGCCTTTAATAATGGATGTGTGTTGAAACAAAGGAAGAACCTCCTAATGGCGAAATTTGATGCCTAGTGATGGGTAGATCTAAAAAGTCTTTACATTTGCCCGGGATGTCACCATTCTGAGGTTCCTACTCCACCACTGGTCAACAGAGTCCAGTGAAGTTTTTTTAAAAGTATGTGTTTATTTGTTTATTCCAAAAGCCAATTGTTGGGAATAAAATGCATACTTTTGATGTCTTAAGAGCCCATAATGTGAGCAGTAGTTAAATAAATGAGCCATTCAGTTGAGAATCTAGCTCAATGCCAAGTGGACCCACAGAACACCAAGCTTCACCTGTGGAGTTCACTTTCCCAAGTTTATTTTCAATTCTTGCTTTTCTGGATTGATGTGAACCAACTCCACCAGCTTATTTGCTTTGCAAAGCCTGGCCCCTCTAGAGGCCCAGATATTGAATATAAAATACTCTGAGTCGTCACATGAAAGATACCAAATATATGCTGATTGGTGCGCCCCATTTCCAGGGGGAACATCTCTTTGCAGGTCACCTCTCCTCTACCGAGACGGAACTGCTCTGCAGGGACTCAAGGGAGGGCGGGAGTTGGAGCATTAATTGCTAAAATTTCACAGCACTTCACAGTGCTGAAGTGCCACATTTGGTTAAGCCGGGTGGCCCAGAAGGCACACTTGCAAGTCCCTCCTGCTTCCAGCCAGCCTCCCACTTGACCACTCACAGTGCACCCATAGTGGAACATCACCATGCAGTTACAGGCTCCTGGGATGGCCAGGGGCTCCCAAGTTGGCAGTGGGTCACGGGGTGGAGTGGGGAAGCTTCTGTGTCTCTCTGGATCCTAGAGCCAGAATAAGAATCAGGGAAAGAGAGAGAGCAAGAAGGCTAAATGGTGCTGCGAACATTGAAGAAAAGAGAGAAAACAGAGAAATGGGGTGGACGAGGAGGGAGAGGAAAGACAGCAAGAGGCCAGGGAGCTGCCCGGATCTCTGAGTTCTGGACGGCACAAGCCCTGGGGATGTGACTGCCATCGCTGAAGGCCCTGGGGGCAGTTCAAAGTCAAGGCAGGTCAGTTTCCCCAGGGGTCACTGTGGCCATGGGCTTTGAATGTCTCCAGCCGATGTGGAAGTGTTTGAGCCCTGGGTGGTGTGTGTATCTGAGAACTTTAAAACCGGGGCCTCTGTCCCTGGTCCAGGTTGGCTGTTCACCTTGTTTTGGAGACTCTTGCATTGTCTAATGATGACGCACAGAGATGCCTCCTATCCTGTCTTCCTTCTTCCTTCCCAGAATTGGTGCTTTGGAAGCAGTAGCCACAAATCTTAACTTCCAAGATGGAGGTCCAGGTACACACCAGAGAGGCCCCTCTTGTAGGCTGTCAAGACTTCTCTGCTCTGGTATCCGTTGTTGGGATGCCAGGGAAGGGTGAGAGAGTCTGCTTCTCTGGGTCAGACACTTCCAGAAAGAAGGACAGGAAGTGAGCAAGTTGGACACATTCCAGTGTCCCCCCACTGCAGCTCCTGCAGTACAGGTTTTGCTCTGGGCCCCCGGGGAAAGAGCATCAGGGAAGTTCTCTTTGGCCATGGTGCTTTGACATGGCCTCTCAATTGACACCCAGAGCTGTCGTATACACCAAGGGCTCATTAGGGGTGCATATGGTCTAGATGGAGCTCCCTGCCTGAAAGGTCCAGCCAGGTGGGTGCCTGTCGAATGTGATAGATTCCCCAGTCTACATGTGAATCTGGAGAGAAGGCTTTGGTTGCCACTTTCATCTGCCTTGAAAACAACTTTAAATCAACTCAAAAGCTCCGCCCCCCAGATCCCCACCCCCGACTCCGGAGGACATTACAGTTTTCCCTTGAACAACACGGCTTTGAACTACACAGGTCCACTTATAAGCAGTTTTTTTCCAATAAATATTTTGGAAAAATTGTTGGCGATTTGTGACAATTTGAAAAAACTTACAAACCATGTAGCCTAGAAATATCAAAAAAATTGAGAAAAAGGTATGTCACACATGCATGAAATATATGTAGATACTAGTCTATCCTTACATAGGCATAAAGGTGATATTTAATATAACATTTTATAATGTGTTAGTTTTCTTACTGTTTTATAACTTTGCTTTCAAATAATTATATTACATACAGTATACTTCTCTCATAATTGGAGAAACTGTATCAGCCTGTCATCATGGGTCAGTGGTTTTTTTAAAAATGTAACTATGTTTCTAATACTGTATTATGAATGTGACTATAATACTGTATGCCATACAAAATTTTATAATGATTAGTATATAGGCTAGGCCACCATAAAGCAAGCATATTGCTGCTGCTTCATTATCAATGCATGAATCATTATACCTGTAAATAAATATGAATTTCTTTTTAACATTATCTTTTCCTTTTTGATGTCTAGTGTTAGTAGCACCTGTAACATCTACAGTGTTTTGTATCATATAAGACAATATTGATGCAGGTACTGACAGATGATCTGTCTTGTAAACAGACGAAGTAAGCTTATGGTATTGATAAATACAGGACAGTATTGTAAATGTATTTTCTCTTCCTTATGATTTTCTTAACATTTTCTTTTCTCTAGCTTACTTTATTGTAAGAATACAGTGTATAACATAACATACAAAACATATGTTAATTGACTGTTTATGTTATCCGTAAGGCTTCCAGTCAATAGTAGGCTGAGTTTGTTAGCCTACTGTTACTTAGGCTAAGAAGTTAAGTTTTCAGGGAGTCAAAAGTTATACACAGATTTTTGACTGTGCAGCAGGTAGGCACCCCTAACCCCCGTGTTGTTCAAGGGGCAACTGTATTTAAGGAAGCAAGATGATTTTAGGGTTATAGGCAATACACTTCTGAAGACACATCCAGGATTAATTCCTGCATCACTTTCTCTCTCACTCAGTCAAGTGAGAGTGACACCATTATTGTTGGAATAATTTTGAAACTGTTCTACTTTATTAACAAATGGTAAATCATTGGCAGAACATCAGTACTTTAGCTATCATTAGGAATAAATACTCGCTACGTACGGCACAACGAAGGGAGATGCAGTCTTTAGGGTTTAGAACCTGGCTGCTCAGTGTGGGCCGTGGAGTGGCAACATCGGCGTCCCCTGGGACCTTGTTGGAAATGCAGAGTCTCAGGCCCCACCCCGGACCTACTGCATCAGAACCTGCGGTTGAGCAAGGTCCCCAGGGGATTCATATGTATTTTATATTTGGAGGCGTTCCGCTCTGAGGCTGGTACTGCCGTCTATTGACCCTAACCTCACCGTGCCACGGTCCCAGTTCTCGTCTTTGTTTCACAGTTTGACTTTAGAGCTATAAGTTGTTCTTTGTTCCTATCTCTTGCTTTGTACCTCACTGCTTTGTGTTCTGTTGTACTATTATGGGATCTGTAGGAAAGGGAAGTTTCCAGAAGAACCACTAAGCCCTGTGTGGCTGGGAGATTGAATCAGGGGGGCAGGTGAGCGTACCCCTCCTAAACTGTCAGACAGCAGGGCCCCAGCAGACCTGGACATAGGGCAGGAAACCTTCTCAATGGGGAAAAACCCATTTCCAGTTTTTCACTTGAATCTTAAAATCAAATTTAAGCTTGGCCTACTCCCTGTGAAAATGACCCTGAAGATTGACCCTGAGTGGAATCCAAACTGGGAGACTTTTTTTTTTCCACAGTGAGGATGAATTTGTGTTAAGATATTCACAGTTTTTCCACCCAACCCTACCCCTGTGAAAAAGGACGTGTATTTATGAAACAGCTGGATGGGGCAAAATGACTCTGTGTGTGCGTGTGTGTGTGTGTGCGTGTGTGTAGCCACAGAATATGCTTTTTTCCTTTGAGACCCTCTGGCTACTTCAAGGAACAAATCCTCAACCTTGCTCACATTAGCAGCATGAGCTAATCAGCTGAAATACCCAGCATAGAATGCTCTTTTATCCTTAAGAGAAAAAGTTGTATTTTAATTAGGTATTTATAATGGTTACAAAGCAGCTCTTCAAGAGAAGGTTTAAGAATCTGGCCTTCCTTCTAAGGCATAACTGTGCTCAAATTATCCTAAAGAGACGCTGTATATCAATCTAGTCCAATTTGTGATAAATTTACAACTGGGTTCTGCACAGCAGATTTATAACAACAATTAAGCAGAGGGAAAATGGGTCATAAATTTTGGCTGCCACAGTCCGGCACCAAAGAGAAGGAAAGAGAATGGTTTAGCCAGTTCAAAAGTCAATAATTTCAACATAAAGTGCTAAAGCTATAGCAAAAACAATTTATATGGAAAGAAGTTTTTTATTTTTTTTTCCTTCTCATCCTTTTCAAAATTAGATATTGGAGAACACAATGAAGCATCCATACTACAGAGGTCTTATTAAATAATTTGTGTGTTTTCTCAATTTTACAAGTGGTCCAATTGGTACAAATCTTTCCCCACTCCTCCACTATTGAAGGTACCTCCCCTTTAAGATGACTAAGGAAACACACGGGGAAAAAAGAGAGTTCTCCATGAGATTGGTGACTTGAGAAAGAAAGTTTCGTGAAAGGAGGGGAGGCCAGACACAATTCCAAAGCCAGATGATTTGGGAGAAAACATACATGTTCTAGAAAGAAGCAGCCCTGAGGCATGCATTATAGACTGTATTATAGCTCTATTTTATACTGGAACAGAGATCTCTGCCCTGAAAGGGGAAAAGCAATCAAGGCCACTTGAGTCAAAAAGGGTGGTGAGAGATGGGGTATTAACCACACTGAATGCGTGGGTTGTAAAGCAGGTATCAAGATAATCCCCCATAGTGAAGGATGGCCT